>NC_133769.1:0-1665 GCF_003597395.2 Chelonoidis abingdonii
CCCTCATCCCTGGCCCCATCCCAGAGCCCACACCCCCTGCCAGAGCCCTAATCCCACCTCCGAGATCCCAAATCCCTGCCTCAGCCAAGTGAAAGTGACTGAGGTTGGGGGAGAGCAAGCGACAGAGGGAGGGGGGATGGAGTGGGCCTCAGAGAAGAGGAAGGGCAGCGGCAGGACCTCAGGGCAGGGGTGTTCAGTTTTGGGAGATTAGAAAGTTGGCAACCTGACCTGTCCAGGTTTTCCCAGGATTGTCCCTTTGGCCATATCACTCTCCTGGGAAATCTGTGACTCTGCCCAGGACATGACAAGTCCCAAGTGTGTCAGTGGCAGTAGTGGGGGAGCTGCGGGGTGGCGGTGCCTACGCAGAGGAGCTCTAGGTCCAGAGTGCCTGGGAGCTGCAGAGATGGGGCAGCTTGAAACAAACAGTGAGTGAGATCGGGAGCTCAAGGCCAGCAGGGCCCAGTCACCACTGTGCAGGCACCAGCTGTGGGGGTCACCGCTGTGGGCAGCAGTGTAGTTCTGGTGCCATGTCCCGCTGGATGAGGTTGGTACTTGGGGCAGTCCAGGAGCAGGAGCCTCTGGGGGCTGGTGCCCTCTTCCAGGATTTGGAGGGGGAGACAGTGCCCGGGTGAGGGGACAGGTGGTGTACATGAAGCAGGCAGATTTCCTGTTTTGTTGCACCTCAGAGGTGGCGACCCTAACAGGACTCCCAGCGTTGTTTGTGTAACTGCCCTGGGTGCCCCCCTCCCTCCTACCTCTGTGTGGTAGGATACCCTGGAGTGCATGGACCCCTGGGCCAGTGGTGCTGCAATGTGTGTGCATGGCCCCTGGGCTCTCTGATCCCTCCTGGAGCTGCCCAGACTCTCCCAGCCTGCACCAGGGCACACACACACACGGTCAGGCTACATGCTGGGTACAAACACACACACACCCCTCAGCCATGGCTGTGAGACAGAAAAGTTGCCGCGTGGGCACAATTTGTTGCAACTAGGTCAGGGGAGCGTCATAAGCTGGTTATAAAAACCTGTCTGCCCTTGCAGTGGGACAGGGCCTTCCTCACCCCAAATCCAGGAGACACTGAACAGCTCCTGTCTGGTCCTGTTACGCTAGAAGGAAATTGTGGTTAAAGCCCAGTCTAAGCACAGAAACCCTGCTGCTGGGAAGAGACAGCTGAGCAGTTCAGTGCAAATGATGGGACGATAAGAACGTCCATCCTGCAGAGCCCAGGTACGGCCCTAGAAAGGTGACACCAGGGGCAGTATTCCCTCACCAATCAGCCCTTTCCCAAAGGGGGCACATCCCTGCTCTGCAAGAAACCTGGGTTTTGTCTGCCCCTTTCCATCCACCCCAGTGACATTGCTGTTTCCAGCCTATTGAATGTCATAGGAAAATGCTCTGTGCAGGGAAAGGAGCAGAGAGCTCCCAGGGGAGGTGGGTCTCACCATGGATAAAACACCAGTGGTATGTACAGTACCTGTGTAGATCTGGGCTCGTCTCCACTCTGCAATCAAACACAGACAGAGGGGTGAGAACGCCCCTGAACACCGACACGCTGAGCAGGAGACAATGTCACACAGGGTGATACTGGGGGGAATGGAACTTACTGAGCTCAGCCTGGAGTTTGTCTAAAAATAAAACCAAGAGAAATGAGTTAATACCACATAA
>NC_133769.1:5858-18207 GCF_003597395.2 Chelonoidis abingdonii
GAGACACCAGCCTTTCTGTGCATGTATCTCAGGGATCTGAGCTGCATATGGAGAGCGGCTCTTCAGGAGCTGCAGATCTTTCTAACCTTGTCCAGGTAAAGCTCAACCAAATCATAGTGGGCCAAGTGATAATAGATCCAGGCGTAGTTTCCGTAATAGACCAGGACCTGCCGGGGGAAGTTATCTGGCTGGCAGCAGGCTTCCGCAATGGCGGAGAAGCCACAAAGTGTTTCCAAATGGCATTAAGAGAAGATGAAGCAAATGGGGAATTTCTTGCTGGGTTGGCAATCGCGGTCTTTGCATCATGGACTCACTCACACAAGCCTGTATTTTGGAATGCTGCCAGAGAGAAGTTGGGCGCCATTATCCATGAACAGCAGCAAAACTATGAAGCTAAGGTGTATTTAGCCAAGATCCTTAAGAGGACAGATAGGCAGCAAGCCGAAGCCCTCCTAGAAGATGTTGTTCAGAATAGCCTGGACCCTGAGGTCCTGAGACATGCAGCCATGTTCTTTCTACCAGAATTCCTAGAAAAAGCAATTTCTATTCTAGAGCGAGCAATATCTCTGAACCCCAATTATCATCTCCTTCACTATGACCTTGGCGTCTGCTACAAGATGCAGTTGAGGGGGGACAATTCCAGCAGAAGAGAAGAAATATTGGCAGCAGCTATTGAGGCCTTCAAAAAGGCTGTGCGGAAAGATCCAGTGTCTGTATTTTCAAAGCTGGCTTTAGCTGAAATGTATGGAGAAAATACACCTCACTACCAGGAAGAGATTTATCTCAATCTCACAAGTGAAATGCCCAGCCTCAGCAAGAAGTGCCAGCAGGCAGTCTCCCTTCACTGGGGGGATTTCCTCTTCTACAAGCAGAAGTCACTGTGGGAGGCAGCTCAGATATACAAAGCAGGTTTCGCCATTCCAGACAACTACCTGGAGAGGCAACAACTGAAACGGAAGTTGGAAAAGGTGGCAGAAATATTCCAGCAGCACTCCCAAATCGCTGAGGCTAAGGCCATTCATGACTTCATTCAAGAGACTGAAAGTCGTTCTCTTGAATAAAGGAGGAAGTCCATTGGTGGCAGCAACAGAGCAGGAGACTGGAGATGGAGACAATGCAGGATCCTTTCCCTTCCCTGGACACACCAAGACCTCCTTCTGAAGCAAGTCACTTTTCCCACCTGTATAACAATGACATTCGTGTTGCAAATGATTCTGGGTTCCCTGAATAGTTCAGACCACAGCACATGCTGCTGCTTAGAATTATTATTAGCTACCTGTATTGTGATAGCGCCTAGATACCCAGACATGGATCAGGACCCCTCTGTGTCTGGCCTCAACGAGTCTACAGTCTGCGACATGAGACAACAGGAGGGAACCAGCAGACAGATGGGGGAGCACAGGCAGATAGTACTGGTCAGCAAAATGGACAGTGTTCTCAGCCCACCACCTACTCAGCCATTGTCCAGTGTTTTGTAAGCATCACTGCAGAGGAGAGTTTAGCTTCTGATACTGAGCAGCTGTTTCTACTCAGAGGGGACAATGCGACCGTCCTTGTCTCTAAGCAAATCTACCTCCCAGCTCTGCTGCCTTCTAACATCCATGCAGCAAATACGTGTGGAGTTTCTTGTGTTGTGTTTTTGTATTTGCATAGGTGAGTGCCTGTAGTGTGTCTGTATCAGGATTCCCATCTTTGCTTTCTGCATCTCACCCTGACCATGACTCACATTTACATGGCACCACTTCCCCCAGCTTGTCATGGATCTGATTTATTGTAAATGAAGTAAAAACACAAGTAACAGAGAAAACGGAAAGAAATCAGTCTCTTGTTGGAACATTGCTTCTCCTGCCTCTAGATTGCATTGGGATGAACAGCACACACAGAAACCCACTGACGTGTTGAGCTCACAGTAAAGCACCATGACAGTCACTAACAGAACATGAACTGTCCCAGATTGAGGTGTCATTACAGGAGGTTTTGGAACAAATCAATAAACTAAACAGTAATAAGTCACCAGGACCAGATAGTATCATCCAAGAGTTCTGAAGGAACTCAAATGTGAAATTGCAGGACTAGTAACTGCCATCTGACTGTAACCTACCATTTAATTCAGCTTCTGTACCCAGTGACTGGAAGAGAGTTAATGTGACGCCAACTTATTTCTTTTTTAAAAAGGATCCCGAAGTGATTCTGGCAATTACAGGCCGGTAAGCCTGACTTCAGTACTAGGCAAACTGGTTGAAACTATAGGAAAGAACAGAATTATCAGACATGTAGATGAACATGATTTGCTGGAGAAGAGTCAACGTGTACTTAGATTTTAAGTAAGCCTTTGACAAGGTCCCTCGCCAAAGGCTCGTAAGCAAGTAAGCTGTCATGGGATAAGAAGGAGGGCCCTCTCATGGATCAGTAACTGGTTAAAAGACAGGAAACAAAGGGCAGAAATAAATGGTCAGTTTTCAGAATGGAGAGAGGTAAATAGTGGTGTCCCCCAGGGGTCTGTTCTGGGACCGGTGCTGTTCAATATATTCCTAAATGGTCTGGAAAAAGGAGTAAGCAGCAAGATGGCAAAATTTGGAGATGATACAAAATTATGCAAGATAGTTAAGTACCAGGCAGACTGCAAAGACCTACAAAGAGAGATCACAAAACTGGGTGACTGGACAACAAAATGGCAATTGAAATTCAATGTTGATAAATGCAAAGTAATGCACATTGGAAAACATAATCCCAACTATACATAGAAAATGATGGGGTCTAAATTAGCTGTTACCACTCAAGAAGATCTTGGAGTCATAGTGGAGAGTTTTCTGAAATCATCCACTCAATGTGCAATGACAGTCGAAACAGCGAACAGAATGTTAGGAATCATTAAGAGAAGGATAGATAAGAAGACACAAAATACCATATTGCTTCTCTTTAAATCCATGGTACACCCACATCTTGAATACTGCATGCAGATGTGGTTCTGTCATCTCAAAAAAGGTATGTTGGAATTGGAAAATGTTCAGAAAAGGGCAACAAAAATTATTAGGGGTCAGGAACAGCTGCCGTATGGGGAGGGATTAATAAGACTGGGACTTTTCAGCTTGGAACAGAGACGACGAAGGTGGGACATGATTGAGATCTATAAAATTATGACTGGTGTGGAGAAAGTGAATAAGGAAGTGGTGTCTACTACTACTCATAACACAAGAACCAGGGGCACCAAATGAAATTAATAGGCAGCAGGTATAAAACAAACAGAGGGAAGAATTTTTTCACACAACATATAGTCAACCTGTGGAACTCTTTGCCAGAGGATGGTGAGAAGGCCAACACTATAACAGTGTTCAAAAAAAAAGAACTAGATAAATGCATGGAGGACAAGTCTATCAATGGCTATTAGCCAGGATGGGTAGGGAAGGTGTCCATAGCCTCTGTTTGCCAGAAGCTGGGAATGACCCACAGGGATGGATCACTTGATGATTCCCTGTTCTGTTCATTCCCTCTGAACAGGGCCGGCTCCAGGCACCAGCCCAGCAAGCAGGTGCTTGGGGCGGCATGTCTGGGTCTTCGGCGGCAATTCGGCAGTGGGCCCCTCACTCCCTCTCGGAGCGAAGGACCTGCTGCCGAATTGCCACCAAAGACTGAAGCGGCCGCAATAGGGCTGCAGATTGTGATCGCGGCTTTTTTTTTCCTTCTTGCTGCTTGGGGCAGCAAAAACCCTGGAGCCGGCCCTGCCTCTGAAGCAGCTGGCATTGCTACTGTTGGAAGACAGGAGACTGAGCTAGATAGACCTTTGGTCTGACCCAGTCTGGCTGTTCTTATGTACTTAGGAGCCACGGCTGAAATTTCAGACGTGCCAGAGCGGTGTCAGTGAGAAGTAAATGAGAATCAGTCCTTGTGACGCTTTACTATGTTTTCAGTCTGTTGCTAAGGGCTTATGGACACACAAACATGGAGCTGCTTTTGCTCCATTGGTGCAGCTCCTCTGGGGTGCCTGCTGCTGCTAGGCCTGCTGTCCCAGCCCTGGTTGAGGTCACCTGTGCTGGACGCTGTGGTAATAGCCTCCTGTCCCAGATCTGGACTTTAGCGTCCAAAACCTGGGTGCTTACCTGAAACTCCCCCAAGCTCACTACCAGCTTGGATATTCTCGCTGCCACCAGGTCAGGAATTTATAGGGCCTGACCCCCCTTTCCTCTCTCTGGTGTCCCCAACCCTTTCTTTGGGCCCAAGAACCCAAGACCCTGGGTCTCTCTCTCTCCTCTCCCAGCTTCCCCCCTCTTTCCTGGGTTAGCCAGTGCAATGCTATACTTCACTCCTTGAATACAACCGGAGAGGCAATCTAGCTTCCCGAGGCTAGGCATTCACACTAGTCAGCTACACAAGAGATTCCCCCTCCTTTGTCCTGCAGCCTTTCCCCCCTGGGACAATAGGAAGGTGAGACACAGGTTTGGGCTGTTCCTCCCCTCTGCCTCACTAGGAAAAGAAACTTCCACAAGGTTTAAAAAGAAACTTTATAGAAAAAGAAAAAGAAAGAAATATAAAACAATAATCTTGCATTAAGAAACTCAATACGGGCCTTGCTTATAAAGAAAATATGAATAAACAGTCTGATTTAAAGATAGCCCGATTAAACGCTCCAACAAATCAACATACCATGTAAACAACACAAACGCATCATAGCCGAATTACTTTGCTTTCCTTTTACTCACGATGTTTAGGAGAAACTTGAAGATAAGTGGAGTTAGGGAAGCTTGTCCCTCAGCCGAGGAAGCAAAAAGACACAGCAATCCACATCTGTACACCAACACAAAGCTCTTCATAGCCGAATACTTTGCTCTCCTTTGTACTCACAGATGTTTTAGTAGAATATTTGAGATAAGAGAGAGTTAGAGGAAACTTGTTTACCCCATAGCCGAGAAAACAACAAAGACCCGAGTATACAAATTCCCGCCCCTGACTTTTAAACAATCCAGTTCTCTGATTGGTCTCTGGTCAGGTGTTTGTTACCTTTCCAGGTAAAGAAACTTAACCCTTACCTTACCTATCTACTTATGACAGACGCTTATCAGGCTGCTAGGATCAGCTCCCACACTGGATTGGTGTATTTCTGATACCCCTCGGCAGAAAGGCCGACTTCCTGAGTTCCCGGGGGGGGGCGCTCAACCCCTGCTCCAATCAGACCACAACCCCCACTCCAGACCTTCCCCAAGCCCCCACTCCTGCCCACTCTTCCCACGCCCTCCTCCCAACCTCTTCCTGCTTCTGCTCTTCCCCACACCCTAGCCTCCTGCACCCTGCTGTACAGCTGACCACGAGTGGGAGATGCTGGGAGGGAGGGGAGGACTGATCCCCAGAGCACCGACAGTTTTTCCACGGATGCCCAGCCACAGAGCACCCCACGCAGTCGGTGCCTATATCCCTGGATCTGGACAGGCCTTAGCATTGCCTGACCTCTAGGCTCACTCCCTTGTCCAGACCAGGAGTCGGCAACCTTCAGAAGTGTTCTGCCGAGTCTTCTTTATTCACTCTAAGGTTTCGCGTGCCGGTAATACGTTTTAATGTTTTAGAAGGTCTCTTTCTATAAGTCTATAATATATAACTGACCTATAATATATAACAACATTGTTGTATGTAATGTAAATAAGTTCTTAAAGTGTTTAAGAAGCTTCATGAGTAAGCAGAGTCAGGATGAGCTCACCTGACATCTGGTGGAAAGAATTCAGAGAGTGTATTTGCATAGGCACGCCTACCCATCCCAGACTGCCGAGCTGTGGGACTGCTTCTGTGACAGAAATGACTCAACCTCAGTTGGTGGACTTGCTAGACAAGGACATGGGTTTCAAACCCAGTGAATTGAGAGAGGCTGGGGACAGGTATTTGTGCCTGTGGTGCAGTTCTCTTGTGGAGCCAGTCCACCCCTCCTGTCTCCACTGTGGAATGTCAGAGTTGACTTTTTATTCCTTAAGAATCTAGATACAGGTTACTGAGCTGAACTCACTTGGGCAAATGGTGCACTAGCACTGGGGCTCCCACTATGTGCTGAGATCACTAAGAGTTGAAATCCAAAAGAGCTGAAATTACTGAGCGGGGAGACTGAGTACGGCTAACTAGTGGGGAAGCCTGAAGCTATGCAGAACAGACAGTTTGTGGAGATGGCTGAAGCGGACCATGACAGCTGGTGGAGCGGAGCAGCTGGCAGAACGGAGCAGCTGTGGAACGGGTGGAGTGGCCCACAGAGTGAGTGGAGCCAAGCAGTTTGCAGGACAACTGGAGCAGCTCATGAGGCACTGGTGGCCGGAGCAGTTTGTGAGGACAGCCGGAGGGCAGAGTGGAGCGGCTGGTAAGGCGAGCCAGTTCGTGAGAGGGCGAGCAGAAACACACGGAGATGCAGGGCAGTTGGCCTGGATCACAGAAGATGCCTCCGTTCAGCCCAGTGCTGGGGAAGGTATCGCTTATTCATATAGACTCTTGAATTCTGGGGTGGCATTGACCAGAGACTTTTGGGTTGTTGGACTTTGGACTGATTGGACTTAAGGCCCTAAGGGGGAAAGGACACTGCCAAATGTACTTGGGGTGTGGGGTTTTGTTTATGGTTTGTGTTATAACTCTGTGGTGTTCCTCCAAAGGGATGCTGCATTGATTCCTTCCTTTATTAAAAGATTTTGCTACACTTAGACTCCATGCTTGTGAGAGGGGAAGTATTGCCTCCTAGAGGTGCCCAGGAGGGTGTGGTATGTAAGTGTCCCAGGTCACTGGGTGGGGGCTCGAGCCGGTTATGCATGGTGTTACTGAAATGGAACCCCTGGATACTGAACCCGGCCCTTGTTGCTGCCAACTCAGAGGGGCAGAAGGGTTACACATGTAAAATTAAATTAAAATGAAAAGCCCCCTGGCCCAGTGGCCAGGACCTGGGCAGTGTGAGTACCACTGAAAATCAGCTTGCATGCCGCCTTTGGCGGTTGCCTATCCATTCTAGACTCTGGTCACATACCCCTTCTCGAAAGCGGGGCCCCAAGACCCAGGGCCCATGTGACAGGCTGCACCAGGCCTTTGTGGCCCCCTACTGGAGGCTCTGTGGTCCTACCACATCCTGCCCCAGGAAAAGAGCAGCAAAAGTGGGTCCTCCAGGGCTGCCTAGAGAAGCCCCATAGAAGCAGCCAATCAGAGCCCAGCAGGCTCAGATAAAAGGAGCTGCAGGAGGTAGCAGAGCAGTTTCTGGCTGGGGCTGGATGGGCACAGGCAGTGCTCCTGCTCTCTGGCCAAAGGGACTCTGGGAACTTGGTTCTAGCTGCATTTGCTGACGCTAGGAGTGAGAAGCCCTGAGAATTTTACCCCTGAGCTACGGGGGGAGGGGCAGGGAAGTGCAGCAATGAGTTGCAGTGAATGGTGCATGGCTGCTGTGCACAGAGTCCCTGGGTTGGGCTATGAGGTGAGCCTAGGTTCCCCCACCAGCAAAGTGGTATCCCCAAGAAGGGGACAAATTTCATTTGGCAGCACAAGCAAAAGGCTGAAATTAAAGGGCTGAAATTAAAGGGCTGAAGATGCTGGTGAGGGCAGCTAGGTCTGCTGGACTTGTGTGACCCTGAAAGGGCTTTATTTTGATTGTGTCACGTGGCTGGAGGGCTGAGCCACTGAAGACCCACCAAGCGAGGTTGACAACTCACGGGGAGTGCCAGGAGCAGGAAAAAAGGCTGCAGTATCACTCGCAGCAGCAGGTGGTGCTCAAGAGGTGAGTGCCCCTTGTTAAGCCCCCCAAAACTCCCCCACAGCATAAGCACCCCCTCCCCAGAGCTCCACCCCTGTGGGCACTCTGGTTTATCGTTTGGCCCTTCAGGGACATGTGATACTTGAAGCTACTAACACCCAGACTTTGCAGAGGAATTTTTAAAACCAAAACACTTTACTCGCAGATGCCACAAGAGAGATTCAGATTGAGGCAAAATGATACAGTGGAACGTCAAAGATATGAACACCAGAGTTAGGGACTGACTGGACACCAAGTGAAACCAGAAGTAACCAATCACACAGCAGCAGAGACCAAAAAAAGCAAATGCTGTACTGTGCCTGTATTGCATCTTAAAGGTGGGCCCATCTGGGCTGCCTGGCCCCACACCAGCCCCATACACAGGGCAGGCACTTATAGCTACGAGAAGACGACACTGGAGCTGCCAGAGCCAGCAGTACAGGAGCCATGCTGGGATCTGCACCTCTTTCACCCCTCATCTACACACCCCTGCTGGGAGGGGGACACATGCACACCCTCCACACCCCCCACCCCAAGAAAGCAGCGGAGGAGGGAGCTCAGTTGCTGCTGAAGCCTGGCCTGAAGTGTCAGCTGCTGGATCTGGAGCCTGAACTGTGCTTTGTTCACAGTTATGAACATTTCAGAGTTACAGACAACCTCCATTCCCAAGGGGTCCGTAATGCTGAGGTTCTGCTGTAAAACGCTGGTATGCCATTCCCTGCCTCAGTTTCCTGACCACCCCTGTGCTTGGAATTAGGGTCAATGTTCTTTCAGGGCTCCAGGTTCCCTCTCCTGGACCTTCATCCTCCACCTCAGGCTTCTCCTCCCCTCTGACTCCTGCCCAAAGCTCCCTTCACCTTTGGCTGGTGTGGCAGTCAAAAGGTTCCCTCTTGCCAGTGGCTGCTCCAGGCACCAGCGCAGCCAGCACGTGTCTGGGTCACCAAGCCATGGGGGGCGGCCTGCCAGTCACCGAACTCATGGGACCAGCAGCTTACCCGCAGAAACGCTGCCGAAGCCACATGACCAGCGGACCTCTCACAGGCGTGCCACTGAAGGCAGCCTGACTGCCGTGCTTGGGGCAGCAAAAAACAGAGCCGCCCTGCTTCTTGCTTGGGAAACAGGCCCCCTTCATCTCTGTCCTCAAATTCTTCAGCCTCTGTTTTTAGAAGCCTGCATAAACACCTTTGTTCCTCAGCCAGGGATTTTCCCACTGTCCTCTCTGTAGGCCATTTGAAAAGGTCTGTTTTTACTTACCCGTTGTTCTGTGCGGGCAAGGCCTATCTATTTGATGAGGGTCCTTTATGGCCATTCAGAGGCTGACACTCAGGTGCTGTTCCCCTCTCCTTGGCACAAGGGTGTGCCGCATGAATACAGAAAGCTTATCATACCAGACAGAATACATATCCCCCATGTTCTCACACCAGCAGAGAGGTGAGTAACCCACTGCCATACATCCAATCGACTTCCCCTGCCGGCCACATGAGCCAGAAGACTCTGAGGGGAATCCAGATCCCTGGGTATTTCAGCTTCCCTAGGTCTCAGCAGGCCCCAGCTGAATTTCTTCCCTTGGCCGTGCTGGGACTTTTCCTGGGCACTGACTCTGGTTGGTATCCCATCATGTAAATGGAGCCCTCCCTGTCCCCCTCCCCCAGGCACCTGCTTAGGCCCCCAGAATAGTGCTGAGCTCCAGGATACTGCAGTAGCTTAAACACACCTTAGCAGGTGCTTGGGTGGCCAGGCAGCCTAGTGCTGAGATCACCTGGCTCTCGGCCTCAGCCAGGGGATGGGGAGCCCAGGCCCTCCCTCTCCACCAGGTTCCAGCCAGTGACTGTGACACCTGTGTATGTCAACCCTTGAACAGGGGGGTTGGTGTCCCTCCCAGCAGGGAGTCAGAACCCACTGCCCTGTGCTGCTTCCTACCAGTCCACTCAGTTTGGGACATGGCTCCTCTAGTCCATCTACCAGGCAGCTTGCTTCCCCCAGGATTCCCTCTGGGGTCTGCACAGCACCTTGCTGCAGCCCCAGGCTCCTTCCGCAGGGCAGCTGCAAGCTGCTGAGGGCAAGCCCCACAATTGGGTTTGCTCAGTTACCTCCTTTGCTGGGGGTTCCTCCTCACTCTCCCTTGGCTAGGAAAGCAGTACTCACTTCCAGGTGGCTGCTCCTGCTGGCAGGCCAGTCCTTCAGGCAGGGAGACAGCTAGCACCTATCTCTTCACTAGTCAGCCCTGAACCAAGCCCGGCTCCCTGCTTTTATCCCTTCTCCAGGCCTGGCATTGGCTGCAGGGCTAGCAGGGTGGGGCTAGCTGGGCCCAAAGGCTTACTTTAACCCCTGCTGTGCTGGCTGGCAGTTTCTCTGCTCCAGCACAACACCCTCTCCCAGAATCCCACCAAAGAGGTGAGCCTCCTAGGTCACAGGTTAATCCTCTCAGGGGGCACATGATAGGTGTGACACATATAAAACATACGGACACTTCGCACAGAGTCTCACACTTTATTCTCTCTTTGCTTAATCACATGAGAAATACACAGACCCATATCAGAATAATAAACCCTTCCTGCATTTTCCTTCACTCCAGCTTGCTCTGCTTTGAGGGAGTGTCAGCTGTGTGGCGGGGAAGGTTATACATAAATATAGGAGTTACAGACAGCATGGGGGAGTCAGCAGCTGATTCATGCAGGATCTAGAGGTGGGTCTGCTGTGTGGGCTGGGACCAGTCCCTGTGCCACTTTGGAGACAGGTCAGCGCCCTTCCAGTTTACTAGGGGAACCTCCAGTAAGATAATGTCTGAGCCCCTTTGGGGAGCTTTATGGACCTAGCGGAGGAGCTGGGAGGGAAGCATTTGTTCCTGCTAGGGCCACAGAGCCGAGGAACTTACAGGTAGCTACTGGCTAACGGCCTTAACTGGGATCCTCTTGTCTCACTTGAGTGAATGGGGCAGCACTTTTCAAACGGGGATTTGTACATTTTTTTATCTGACTCTGCTAGGCTTATGGAGAGAAGATAGTGCCCTCTAGTGACAGCCCGAGAGAACTCCAGGGCATGGATATTTTGTGTGTCGAGCCCAATCCCTGTACCACTTTGGATACTTGCTACACATTTCTCTTTCACCGGCAACTTCACTAAGCTCTTAACCCAAGGGCTGGAATAGCTCTAGCTGCGAGGACTCCCGACTTAAGAACATAAGAACAGCCAATGGTCCGTCTAGCCCAAGATCTTGTCTTCCCATAGTGGCCGATGCCAGATGCAAACTTTGGCTGGCAGACACGGCTCTGGCGGTATCTCAGTCTTTCCAAACACTTCATTCTGCCCAAGCTAGGAAGAATCCAGGTGACACAAGCTGCATGTTTTGGTCGCAGTATAGAGAGTGAGAAATCATCCCTGAGAGGAATGGGTTTATAGGGTTGTGCTGATGTGTAGATGGCATGTTGGAACCTTGCATTTAAATGCACACAAACAGCACCAAAGGGTGGGGGGGGGGTCTGCATAAGAACTTAATAGCTTTTGTTCTTAAAATTATTTGTAAGTATTCCAAAAACAGTTCACCATATTTGTGCATGTCACAGGGCTGGTACACTCTGCTCTCCTTGGGGAATAGGAGGAGGGCATTATAGCTCCACAGCTGAATCCAACTGAGTACCATAAGTCTCAGGGCAATGTTGCCTAGTGGCCAGAGTGAACAAGGTGGCCCTCCCTCTCAGGGTGGCATGGACTAGTGACCAGAGTCAATATGGCCACCCTCCTTGTCAGGGCTGTGTGGCCCCATGGCCCGCATGGCTGAGGAAGTAGCCACTGCCTCAGGGTGGGTGGCAGGTGGGTTGGGGGACCTGGGCCCTCCCTACACCAGGTTCCAACCCAGGCTCCTGGCGGTGGTGGGTTTCCCTGCCACCTGCTCAGTGAGGATCCTGCCGAAACACGCTGAGCCAAGCCCCAGTTCTACGACCTTTTCCCCATCAAGTTCCCCTGGATTACTTCTTACCCATTCCTCTGTGGTTAGCCATCTCGGAGGTCCCACAGCCTCTTCTTCAGCCGTGGTGCCTGGGAGTCATTGGTCATCACAGTCTGGCTGGCCTCCACATCCTTCCATAGGAACCAGCAGCGCGCCTCCATTCCCTTCAGCGGTCCACTCAAACTGAGCTGAGTTGCTGTTTTTTATATCCGGGTTCCAGTTGGAGCAGGCCCAGCAGATCCAGGGGGAGCTTTGCCTCCTTGCCCCACAGAGCATGATTAATCCCTGCCAAGCCAGTGCAGGGCTGGTCCACCCTGTCACAGTGTGTATTAAATGTTTCTTTACTAAGGAATTGGCCGATGTTTTGTCTTTAAAGTGGACTGGGAACTGTTAACAGCTACGTTCCCAGTTTTACATACCCCGGCCGTGAGGTTTAACTCTGTGTAATGCTTTGGGAAAAGATGGAACTGTGCCCTGTGTTGAGCTGAGGAGCAGGAAAAAGGGGGGTGAAATGGAGTAATATGTACTACCTTTGCACCTCTTCCCCATTACACACATTTACACTGGTATAGCATGTTCTCCTGTGGGAAGGGGGATAAGCTATACTTACACTGGCCTTATACTGCGTCAACACTAGAGGTTGTACCATGCGACTTAGGGCTTTGTGGGGT
>NC_133769.1:18562-50304 GCF_003597395.2 Chelonoidis abingdonii
CCCCCTCATTCTTCTCTTCCACAGACTAAACAATCCCAGTTCCCTCAGCCTCTCCTCATAAGTCATGTGCTCCAGCCCCCTAATCATTTTTGTTGCCCTCCACTGGATTCTTTCCAATTTTTCCACATCCATCTTGTAGTGGGAGCCCCACACTGGACACAGTCTCCAGATGAGGCCTCACCAATGTCAAATAGAGGGGAATGATCACGTCCCTCGATCTGCTGGCAATGCCCCCACTTATACAGCCCAAAATGCTGTTAGCCTTCTTGGCAACAAGGGCACATTGCTGACTCATATGCAGCTTCTCATCCACCATAATCCCTAAGTCCTTTTCTGCAGAGCTGCCAGTTAGCCACTCGGTCCCTAGTCTGTAAGAGTGAATGGGATTCGTCCATCCTAAGTGCAGGACTCTGCACTTGTCCCTGTTGAACCTCATCAGTTTTCTTTTGGCCCAGTCCTCTAATTTGTCTTCCTTCCCTTGATGATGTCGGTGGTTTTTAAAACACTTACATTGCATGTGGCATGAGCAAGTGAATGTGATAGGAATGGAGTAGAGACATTATCAGTCTGGGGGAGGGAGGGTTTCCCTCCCTTCTGCTTTATGTCTGTTCATGCTGCAGCATTTCCCTGTTCTGGTCCCAGTTTCACTTTCACTGGGAAATAAACAGGTTCCAGTCCCTCAGGGTGCTGACACCTGGAAATTAGTTGGGGCTGCCATGGCAACCATAGCCAAGAAAAGCAGGACCTAATTGCCCTGGCTGGATCCTGAAAAACCAGCTGAGGCTGGGTGAGCAAAGCAAAGTCTAGGCCAAGTGTGGAGGAGGCAGGTATAGAACAGCTTTTCTGAGCTGACGGGAGGGGAGTGGCTCTGAAAGAGCAGGTGTGTGGGAGCCGCCTGGTGATACTCGGAGTGGCAAGTTGAGGGCAGCACGATGGAACTGCTAGGAAGAGAACTGACCTGCCATAAGCTCTAGGCCGTCTGAATCTGGGTGCTGGAATGGTTAAACCTCAGGCACTGAGTGTGCACCTGGGATGATTATATATTGAAAACCAGGACTGCGAAACTTGCGTTTCTTGTGGGCTTTTTTCATGCAAGGGGCATGTCCTTTCCCCATCCTTTGACGAAGGACACATTAAAATTTGGATTTAGCCTTCACGAAAGCCCCTGCCTGTGAGGGTTCCACTACAGCCAGACCCTCCACTTGAGAGGTCCCTGTGACATACAAATATAACTACTGATGGTAAGAAGTCACCACCCTACCCGACATAGCTAAATTAGCACAAAACCTGGGAATAGAACAGGCCTGAACCTGGGTGTCTGATCTTAGCTGGGCAGTAGTAACAGCGGCGTGAAGTCCCAGTTCTGCATTTCAGATGGTCACGGCCAGCTGGGGGAAAAAACTACCATCCCTCTGGAGAGTGAAAGCTGGCACCTTACAGCAAATATTACAGCACCTTGCTGGGAACTTAGGGTTTGGCTTATCTAAACCGACCCACGGGCCTTGCAGTCGGATATTCCCCAGTCTCTGATGGGGATCTAGGCCAGATGCTTTAAAGGAAACTGAGCTCCCTCGCGCACCCAGATGAGGAACTGTGATCCCTCATTCAATGGGGAATCAGATAGGATTTTAATGAACCAGGAGCTGCTTTTCAAGCCTTTTCCACTTATTCCCCACTTTGTAAAGCAGCAGGGGAATATCACACCTCTGACGATGTTGGTTGTAACTCTAGATTTGTTAAAATCTGCACTGAGATGGAGGTCAGGTTGAGAGTATATAGAAGTATCCTAAAGGTAAAAAAGAACCATTACAGGATGTTGGAATTATCCCAAAAGCAAACATTACAAACCCAGGAAATTCAGAATGAAGGTTTCCCTTGAAAGAAATCCAAATACTTTAAAATCTACAAATGTAGAGAAAGAAGCTTAATTCTTTCCATGCAACAACGCTACAGTTGTGCTTACGGTATTTTAGTGCACGTCACCGCTCCGAGGTGAAACTGATTTGTAAAGGAACAGAAGTTTGAATAGTCATTCATTGAGACACCAGCTCCCATCTCTCCCTGAGGCGTGAGCAGGAAGACTTGGGCTTGTACTGAACTTTGTGTTGGTAACTGCTTGGCAGGGGTGAGACTGACATGATGCTCATTTTCAAATATTCCCGACCACTGCAAAGTCTTGATGTCGAATGGGTTTTCTTTGGGGGGTTTTCTTTTTCTCCCCAGTTGCCTGCCCAGAGAATATGAAGTGATTTCTTCCTTCCAGCCCAGAGAGACCGAAAATTTCAGTGGTGCTCTTCAGGGAAGCTCTTTGGGATTTTGTTGTTTGCCTGTATGCAGCAGGGAAACCTTGTAACCACAGGGAAAAAACACAGAACTGTTTTTTCATCTAAAAGCCTTCGGTTCATCCCTACCTTCCACCACCAGAGGGCACTCGTCACCTCTCTGTCCAAAGCCCGTGGAAGGAATCCCTCTGAAGTCAGGGGGCTATTCCTAGAGTTTGGGAGTCACATCAGATCCTTGCAAGCTCTTGCTTGGCAGCACTGGCTGTGCTGAGCTCACAGGCCAGCTCCCATTGGTCTGGGATGCTAGGTCAGCGTCTGCTCCTATTACACCTGAGCAACTCTGCATTGATGTAATTACGGAGGCCAAATTGTACGTGGCTTTTCCGAGTCACCAGCTCCACACTTTACTCCCTGATTGACGTTTTCTGCTGATCACATTTGCTCAGGGCCCTGGCAGGCCTGTACTTTAAAGAGGCCCAATCAAGCTGCGTAGCCCCAGGAGTTAGGTTTTGTAAAATAAAAGAGGGGACCAGGCATTTTCTTTTAAAGACGGCCGGCTCTGGGAACCCAAATATGCCAGCGTTTGTGCACGGGAACCAGACAGTGACACCAAGCACTGACAAAGTGAAAGCGCCTGGTTGAGTTTCGCTGTCCAAGCGAAGAGTGGCAAGGCAGGTACTGGCTCATGCAGCCGGAGTCCTGGGAGTGGACTTTCTCCCTCAGCCAAGCCTCCCTGGGGTGCCATAGTACAAGGGTCATCCTTTGCGCTTGGGGCCACAGTTAGTCGTATTTTACTTTCACATTTATTTTGATTTGGAGAGAAAATCTCCTTCCATTGTGCCAAGTGCTTTCCCAGTAACCAAAACAGCCTGTGCCAAACACAGCCTTCAAGGAACTGCAATTATATCATGGCTCAGGGCCCCTAAATGCCCCAAGAGAATCTGCTTCAATACAGGACCCGGGGGGCAGGGAAGGAGGCCTCTGACCACACACCCCAATTTGTCACCTACCGTCTCAGACAGGAACCCCTATAGGGTATCATCAGACAATTACAATCTATGCTCGATGGGGCCCACATCCTGAAAGAAATCTTTCCCAAACCCTCTCCTCTGGCCTTCAAACAACCCCCCAGCCTCGCCAAGCCCATCATAAAAAGGAAGTGCCCCACAGACCAGGACACACTGACTCCAAGTGGCACCAGGCTCTGCCAGAACAACAGATGCAAAATGTGCAGCCATAGCTCCACTGCTACAATGATCAACACCCCTCACAACACACCTTTCAAGATCTCTGGTTGTCAGTGACTGAGTTGTTGGCTGTCCAGTCTAGTGGTTGGAGCAAGAGTCTGGCCTACCAGTTAGTTCTGAATCCAAATGGGCAGGTTCAGGAGTGAAGCCAAGGCTCGTATCCTGGCCAGGAGTCAGAGCTCAAAGCCTTAGCCAGAGTCGCAGCCAGGAGAGAGAGCCGAGGGTCTACGCTGGGAGTCAGGGGTCATGAAGGAGCTGGAGGCTGGGGCAGGAGCAAGGCTAGAGGCAGTGGAGACAAGGACAGGACCACGTGCTGCTGAGGGCTAGGAATGTAGTGGGTGGCCATTGGGCTGCTGCTGCTATTCAGCTTACGTATCAACCTGCAGACTCCTGCAGATAGTTGGGTGGTCCAGCTTCTATTGTTCCAGCTGCACTCACTGGGTTGCCAGGACACTGGCTCTGCTGCAGGCTGGCCCGTGATAGTATCCTCCTAGCACAGGCATCTGCGAGGGGCCACAGGACATGGTTTCAGGGTTATTTCTCATGGAAGACACCTCACAGTTCTGGAGCATGAATGTTTTCTATCGCCTTCCACAATCGCTCTTCCAGTGCATGGCTGGCCCACAACATTTTGGCACCTGAGGTGGGAAGCTCAAATGACACCTCCATGCCCCTTTGCTTGGGCCAAAACTTTGAGAGGTCTCAATTCTGTCTTCTTCCTGTTCTACTCCTCTCGTGGTGCTGCTTCGCTGCTGTGACGTTATGAGTGTAATATAATATCTCATTGAAAGGTGACAGGGCCAGAAAGAGTTAATTAACTGACCTGACCCAGGGTGAACCTTAAGGACTGGTTAGGAAGATATGTAAATGAGCAGAGCTTTGAAATGCAGGTCTGCATTGTTAGAGGTGGAAGGGGAGGTGTTTGCTCAGGGCTTGGGATGCCAGCAAACAAGTCTTGTCTATTGCTAGAGCTTTAATTCAAAGAGCAAGAAAGGAATATTAGCTTTAAGATGATACTTGAGTGAAATAGTGTTATTGTCTCTGTGTCTCTGGGAAGGTTGTGGTAACCTGTATCTGAACTGTTTAATGGATACAATTACTGGGCTAAATTGCCAGGATGTTGGAGAAAGGAGTTAGCTATTGTTTTCTCAGGCCGAAGCTGCAGAGAGAGTATAGCACCTGGGACACGTCCACTGTCTCCAGATCTGCTTTGGGTTTCAAGAGAAGGAAACTTAAGCCACAAGATGAGACTAGTCTGACTGGAGCCACCCTGAATAGGACATTGATAAACCATGGACTTATTCTACTAGGACTGTGGCAACTACAAACTCACCTCTATAGTATCTGACCCTCAAGAGATCAAGTCTGTATTGATTAATCTGTTAACCAACACTCCCTCTTTTCTTTTCAAAAATTAGCTAGCTAATAAGATGGCTATAGCATGTATTTTGGGTAAGATCTAAGTTATAAGTGACTGGATATGTGGCGATCCTTTGGGAATTGGGAAAACCTTTCTTTATAAGATGAGATAAGATTTCAGAAATCATCATCAGGTTTGACAGGTGTGTCTGGACGGAGGCCTGAGGCTGGGACTTTAAGGGAACTGCATGGTTTAAAACTTCTAAGTAATCAGTGAGGTACATAGAAGCTGTTTGTGCTGGCTTGGTAATCAAGTAGTGGAATAACCACCGCATTTGGGATTGTCTGCCCTGTTTTGTTTGCAGTTCACCTGATGAGTGACCTCAGCTGGCTCCAAGGCAGCCCGTCCATGCTGCCTACCCAATCAGGAGAAGCAACAACTTAACATCCTTGCAAATTTTAACACTTACTTTCAAGTATCACAGGGTGCCATGTAGTACCGGATCTGTAAAAAGTGACAAAGAGTCCTGTGGCACCTTATAGACTATAGACATATTGGAGCATAAGCTTTTGTGGGTGACAAAGTGGTATCACTCATAAAACTAGCTTCCAATATCTGTTAGTCATAAGGTCCACAGGATTGCACCTAAACTTCAAATGCCTGAACAGCAAAGGTAACGTCTGTCGCAGTAACACTGCATTTTTATCTGTTTGAATATCAAGTGGGCTTTGCCATGCCAGCTTGGTTACAAGATTAACTGCTTCCTGAAGGTTCATAAGCCTGCACACTCATGCGCTATGGAGATGGTGCAAGGTCGACCCGCTTCTCTGTGTCAGAGTGACGTGAGATGTGTTTATTAACTTCAGTCGGGAAGCTGCTCTCCTTGCAACCATTACAGGAAGTGTTGACAGTTGCACAGAGCAAGAAAAGCAGTTGGAAGAGGGTGTCATCTTATGGTGCACATGTATTCCAGAACAGCCTGGAGTTGATTCTGCTGAAATGTATCTTGAAAGGGCTTTCAGTTCATCACCTATCATCACTCGCATCAATTCACGCATTCATCATGTGTCACCACTGTCCCTCAGTGCCCTGCATTGCTGTGGAGGTTCTTCAGGTAAGTGAGAGTTGGGAATCATCATAAGAACACCAAATCATATTTCTGCGCTCCTTGAGCTGCATGAACATCTCAACTGACTTTATTGGCAACATCTGGCACTATAAAGATCACTTGAATTGTTTTGGGGGGTCTTTATGGTTACCGTGCCTCGTAATCAAAATATCTTCTTCTCCGGGATCTGTCTCTTAAAGCAGGGTGGGAAAATGCTCAGTGTGAAGTCCTCTGGCCAATGCTTCGTGCACTCTCCGATAGTTGAATCCCTCATCTGACCAGTAAGGACGTAGGTCATGACTATTGCTTTTCCCGTTGTTCATGCTCCGAGATGATCAGCCCAACACCTTGGGTAAAACCTTGCTACACATTATTCAAACGTTGCATGCCACAACAGAGCGCACACGAGATAGATCGTTGATGTTCTGTGCTGATTCACATTCCCTCGCCACTGTATCCTTGAACTCTATCGGCATTACCGTCAGATGGCACTAGGCACATCATCTCTCCAATTTGTGTTATGGGCTTTATCGCTCCACCGCTTTCCTTCAGTGGCACTTGTGGTTCAGGCAGAGAGGTTGTTCCAGAAGTGCTTGCAAAATTTGCCATGCGGAATGCAGCAGAAAATTAAACAAGATGCTTGAAATCATTAAAAAATTCAGCGCCTCACTAGAAGGCTGATGCTCCATGATGACCACCAAGTCAATGAATGAGAATGCAGGACAAAAAAGCTCGGAGGTTTAACTCTCCGATCGGTGTCTGCACTCCTCGTTCTTCTTCATGTGCAACATTTGGGCCTACCTCGCATGGTCAGCTGTGCAATTCCGTATCTTCCGCTTTTAAGAGCAATTGTCTCAACCAGCCTGTATATCTATGTCAATAATCTAGAAAATCTGTCGACAGTCACCATTGCAGGACATTTCACTAGGTTCTGTTACAAAACGCGCGCCATTAAAGCATTGTTCGTCGGCTGATTCAGGTGGGCAGTCCAGAATACAGAGCAATATCTGCGACTTCAGATCTGCCACACTTCAGTCTGACTTGTGCCAGTAACTGTGTGATCTCATTTGAATAGGTCCAAGGTGTGGGTTGTGTGTACATTTCTTGGGGTGACTCTTCTTGGATGCTCCTGGAGTACAGCATCAACTCAGCCGTCAGCTCCCAATTTAGGAAGTTTCATTGTTTGGCACATACAGCTGATCTGAAGTGCCATCGTGCTAGGTTTGGCGTAGCAAGCATTCTCACAATGGCAATGATCTTTTCAGAAATTTTGCCAGTAAAGAGACTCTGATGCAATCTCTTCTTGATCCTGATCATCTAGGGGCTTTAACCTTAGTCTCATCTCAAGCTCTTTCCACCTATGGAATGCTCTCTGTGATTTGCTGCTGCGCATGGCATGCGATTTCTAGTCAGATTTCCAGTCCCTCTAGTCTGTAGAATCAATGTGGCTGGAACATTTAGACCGGAAGAGTTTGCAACAAAAACAGTAGCGCAGCATTCTGCGTTTTGAGTACATGACCATGACCTCTCCACTGTCACCATTGGGATTTCACACCAGTAATGTGTGGATGGAACTTCTGTTTTCATTGTCTTTGAGGACATGAGTTTCACTGCTGGCCCATGCACACAAGGAAGGCACCTCAGCTACTGCTCAGTGGGTCCAGGTCATCTAGACTAAGAACAAACTCAGCACAGCCTTCTGTACCTCCACCACACTCTCTTCTGATCTCTACAGTTTCTTCAGGAATTGCATGGTTCCATCCATTTGAGATGAGATATGGATCTGCAGTGTGCCAGGTCACCTGCACCGACTAACTGGAAGATCAGCACTCCTCACCACTCACCATCCTCACTGGGACTGTAAGGCTCACCGTGAACATTGTGTCTATGTATCTCAGGAGAGATCCTTCCTGCTAGATAGAAAAGTTTCCTTGCTTCTTTTTTCTGAAGGCGGCCCAGAGGGGTCTTTTCTTCTTTCACTCATGACTGCTGTTTTGTGCCAGCTATAGTGGCTCTCAACACTCAGTTGAAGGGGACAAATAAGCAGGCTGGTAGCAGGGCCTGAGTGAGGGAAGATATCAGCGTCTTAAGGGCCTGACTGGCTCCTACTACTTCAGTTGACTGCCTGTTCTCCTCAAGTGGGTTCAGGGAAGCAGCAGGAAACAGGAAGCTCCCTGATAACCTGGTGTTAATCAGTCCAGGCTCCTGGGGTGCTTGAGAGGTACATAAGAGGCTCCTCCTCCTCTCTCTCCCTGCAGCTGCTGCTGCTTTCTGTTATTCCCTCTCACCTTTTCTCCTGCCTGCCTGTTATGTCTCTTGTACCCTCCCTCCTCCAGCACCACACTCCACCATCTCTGTGCATCTAGAGCAGAGAGAAGACATATGCACCAGCAGCAGACACAATTTTCTACACTCTGGGTCCTAGTGGGGCCCCCCACAGTCTGGCACCTGAGGTGGCTGCCTCAGTTGGCCTCATGGTAAGGCCAGCCCTGGTCCAGTCCATAGCCCTCACAGTCTACCAGATAAGAGAGTTGGCTTTGAACTTGCTCGGAGTCTAGAATTTCCAAGACCTTATATTCCTTTTGGTCCTGGACAACTGAGGAAAGTTGTGGTGAAGCAGCACATCTGGGAAATGGATTCACCACCTAAGGTTTCAGATATGTGGAAGATGAGGTGGACCTTCAAGGAGTCTGGCAATTGGAGCCTAAATGCTACACAGTTAATTTGTTCCGCCATCTTAAACAAGACTAGGTACTAATTTAGCTGAAGGACGGGTGGATTTTAGGTGTTCTGAGGATAACCAGACGTTATCTTCTACAGATAGGGTTGGTGTGACTTGGCATTTTCAGTCACCATGATGTTTGGAGGCTTCAGTGTGTTCGGTAAGTTCTTGGTGGACCTGGTGGAAGTGGGCAACTACATCTGCTGTGGCAAGGACTTGGGAGTCTGGAGGTGCAGCCAAATAAAGTTGAGGGTGAAAACCATAGGTTGCATAGAATGGGCTGTGTCCTCAGATGCATGGATGGAGGAGTTGTACACAAACTCTGCATATGGCAGGAGGATCACCCGGTCAGCTTGGCAATAAGTGAGAGAGCCATGGAGGTATTGCTCGAGGATCTGGTTTGCTCGTTCTGCCTGCCCGTTGGTCTGCGGGCGATAGGCCAAGGAGATAAGTGATTCCATTCCTAGGAGTCTGCAAAGTTCACACCAAAACCAGGAAGTGAATTGTGAACCTCGATCTGAGACCACTCCGATGGAGCTGAAAAACACGATCTAGAAAAAGGCAAGTCACTCCCTGAGCATTTGGGAGGGAGTGAATGGAAATCAAGTGTGCCACCGTAGGGCGGAGATCCACGGTGGGAAGGATGCTGGTGTGACCCTGGGCGTGGGTAGCTCTACAGTGGAGTCCAAGGAGACCAAGGGCCAGAGGCGAGAAGGGGTAGGCAAAGGCTGGAGAAGACCGAGTGGCCTGGCACATGGGCACTTGTGCTGACAGCATAGATCTCGTGAATGAATAGACCTCTCAGCCTGGGCCACCAGAAATTCTGGAACACTAGGCCTTGGCTTGATTTTTTCTGAGTCCCTGCCTATGTTTTCTCTAAAACAACCCCACCCCCAGGGATTCCTGTTTTACAGGCTCATCTAAGGACTTCCAGATCCTTAATTTAATCACCTGGCCTCTGTTTGTAAACAAAACACTGACTCCCTGCCCCAGGGGCACCTCTCCTCTGCAGAACTTACTGTGCTGTAGTTAAGAATTCCACCCGGGAGCTCCACTGACAGGAGCTGGCACCCTCCTGTATGAAACGTAGGGGGTAGGGGGAAGGTGCCGGCCCTCCCTAAATGGTGCCTCTGGATCCTGCAAAGTATCGTCTTGGATCAAAAACTGGCTGGAAGATAGAAGCAAAGAGTACGACTACAGTATCAGTTTTTATCTTGGGCAAAGGCTCTGTACTAGGATCTGAAAAGGAGGCTGAGCCATGAGATAGCAACACGAGCAGATGACACAGCGAGTTTGCTCAGTCAGCGCTGCACTATATTCACCTACGATGGTCTCTGGAGCTCTGGCTGGGGAATGAAGGTCAGTGTTGATAAATGCGAAGTGAGGCACATTGGAGGGAAATATTTAACCTCTCGACAGCTTCCAGGGCTCTGCACAGACAGTCTCAACCCAAGCAAGGGAGCTGGCGGCATTGGGACCGCTCAGTAGAGCTTTGCTCGTTGTACAGCTGCAGTCAGAAAAGCAAACACGAAGTTGGGTTGCGTAAGGAAAGGGATGGAGGCTAACCCAGAGAATGTCATAGTGTCTGTATCTCGCCTGGATACGGGTGCAGGTCGCCCCAGCCCAAAGGCTATTGCAGAACTGGAGGTGGGGTCAGAGAAGAGCAACAAGAATGAGCGTGGCCTGGACGAGAGGGTAGAGCTGCTGCTGGACTGTTTGCCTGGCTCAGAAAGGACTAATTGTCAGAGGTGCACAGGCCTGGGACTCTGGACACCTCTGAATCAAACCCAGGCAGCACCGTCTGCAGTGTGACACCCCGCAGGGCGCGCTCTCCCCAGGGCAAGCCCCCTTGGCTGCAGCGCCTGCTGGGTCTGACCTCGGAGCATTCAGCCCCCCTGTTCCATGGTCCCTGCAATGAGTCCACCTGTATAGGACACCTGGTGGAAGCCTCACACATCCCCCCCAAAGGAGAGTTATGCACCTCCACTTTGCACTCAGCAGCGACTCCCAGCCAGCAGTGCAGCGAGTCTGCCCAGGCAGGTCCTGGGGCAACCAGAGGTCCCTGCACCCCAACTCTGCAGTCAGAAGTGACTCTCAGCCAGCCGGTAAAACAGAAGGTTTATTAGACGACAGGAACATAGTCTAAAACAGAGCTTGTAGGTACAGAAAACAGGACCCCTCAGTCAGGTCCGTCTTGGGGAGTGGGGAGCCCAGACCCAAGTTCTGGGTCTCTCCCCATTTCCCCTGCCAGCTCCAAACTGACACTCCCTCCTCTAGCCTTTGTGTCTCTTCTGGACAAGGAGGCCACCTGATCTCTTTGTCCCCAACACCTTCAGCTGGCACCTTGCAGGGGAAACTGAGCACCCACAACAGTATTCAGAGAAAACATTAAGAACATTCCCACTTTGTCACAACAGGTGCAACAAAATATAATACTGTATATTGAAGCAGGCAAGTGCTCCTTCTGACTTTCCACTTTTAATTGACCCTTGAAATTTTGTGGTGCTGACACATTGTAGTTTCATTTTATATCAGCTTACAGAGTGGGAGCGGGGGAGGCACCACCATTTTGGGCACCACCAAAAATTATGCAAACCTGCCACCTATGATCACAGGCACAGGAAAACGGTGGGTCGAAGCTAAATCCTGGGGTTTTAAAAGACAGGGGCTGGAGCTCTGGTGTGGGGGAGAGTTTGTGTGTGAGGGAGAGTCTAAAGTGGAAAGCCAGGACAAGCTGGAGGAGGGCAGACAGACAATGAGACAGCTTGGACAAGCACGGTGTGTGATGCTGGAAGACACTTGAGAGAAGACACCTGGGTGTGGTGGTGGGTAACAAGGCTTGGCGCTCAAAGCAAAGAAGCTTTGGTTCCTCCTGCATTCAGATAAGCAGGACTTGGTACAGTCTTTGCAAATAAGAAAGATTGTGTCAAAGAAAATACCAAACTTTGGCCCGCTGCTCGGCTCAGAAAGGGGTAATCCTGCTTTACAAGAACATTATTAAGATTGCAAAGTCAAGCACACAAAAGTTAGGAACTGCCAGAAACAAAGTTACCCAGTCCCAGGCAACCTTAATTCAGCCTCCCTGTGCACATTTCTTTGGCGTCCTCACTTCACACCTGGGAATGAATCTATCTTCAAAACACTCCTGTGGGGCAAGGTGGTATCATCTCCATTTTACAGATGGGGAACCGAGGCACAGAGAGATCAAAGTTGAAATTGTCTGGTGTCCCCTAATGTTGGGTGACCAGCTTGAGGCACCGAGGTCCTGATTTGATTTTCCAGTAGAGTGACCAGATGTCCCAATTTTATAGGGACAGTCCTGATTTTTGGGTCTTTTTCTTACATAAGCTCCTATTACCCCCCACCCCCATCCCAATTTTTCATATTTACTGTCTGGTCACCCCATTTTCCAGAGTACTTAGCATGGTACTTTCACCACACGTCACAGACAGGAAGGCGTCCCCGTCTTGCTGTAGGGGGCAGCAGGAGATCGACAACCATTTGCTGAGGCATGAGGAGCTAAGGGAATTCCAAAACTGCTTTTCAGGAGAGGACGGAGGGGCGTTTTGCAGAATCCACATTGAAACCAGGTGAACCTGGCACTCCTTCACAGCGCCATTCCTGGGCGTAAGAAACCAGGAGCAGCGGAAGCGCCCTACAAGTGTGCGGGGCGGGCACAGGTGTCTGAACCATGGCCCTGCCCCTATCTCACCCCCTCCCTAAGGCTCCACCCTCATGTGGCCTTTCACCCCTAAGACCCTGCCCCCCCCCACTCACTCCTCTCCGACCCTCCACCCGTCACTCATCCTTATGACTGGTAAAAAGTGAGAGGGCCATGGCCCCCTGGCCACCCTGTTCCGGCGCCCCTGTAAGAAACAGGAACAAATCACCAGCAAAGAGTTTCCCTGTAGCCAGCAGATACCTGGAAGTCTCACAGGCATGTGCACACACACTGGCAGGGCCGTTCTTACCCATCCACGAAGTATGCAGCTGTGTAGGGCACCAGGAAATTTGGGGCACCAAATTGCTCCAAATTTCCTAGTACCCTACGCAGCTGCGTGCTGCTCCAGTGGCTGGCCCAATCCCCCACCCGGCTGAGCCGACCAGGAAAGCTGCCCCCAGCCCTGTCCCCACTCCACCCCTTCCACTGAGATACAGCCTGGGGGACCGCAGCAGGGGTCGGGCCCAACCCCACACTCACCAGGTGGTGGGAAGTGGAGCAACCCAGCTCCGGTCCACTCCACACCACTGGCTCCCAGCTGCACCGCCCGTGAGTGCTGGGGGGTGGCTCCCCCTTGCCCCCCAAGTCCCAAGGCTGGGAGCCGGGGGAGCAGAGCAGAGTGGGCTGGGGCCGGGTTGCTCCACTTCCTGCCGCCCCATGAGTGCGGGGTCGGGCCTGCCCTGCAATCATCGGGTGGCAGGAAGTGGAGTGACCGGGCCCCACCCTGCTCAGCTCTGCTGGCTTGTTTTGGGGGGTGGTTCCCGCCTGCCCTCCAAGTCTGCTCCTGCCCCCCACAGACCTTGGGCACAGTTCCCCTCCCCACCCACAGAGGCCTGAGGCCACCCCTCCTCCCCCCCACGGGGGGGGCTGCGTAGGGCACCACAATGTCTAGGGACAGCCCTGCACACGGGTAGTGAGATCTCTATTCAGCCAGGCAGGAGGATGTACAAATAATGGTGGTGCTGAGAGGCCTAATTAAGAGAGAGAAAAAAACTGATAAACAAAGCAGCCTTCCCCAGCCCAGAACGAAGGAGGAACCAGACGGAGAGAGATGTGCAAATCCAGAGCCACCCGCCGCCAGCTATACCCTCCCCAATCTGGAGAGCAGCCACACAACTGCAAACCCTGACACGCATGCACACCTGGAGACAGATGCACACGTTCCTTGGGACAGAGCCTGCGTCACGCTGACGTAACAGGGCACGTTCATTGGATTAAAATAACCGTAAAATAATCCAGCCCCTTGGTAACAGAAGAGATCTGAGGAACAGGAAACATCTCTGTATAGGTGGCTGCGGCACATTGATTGCATCATCTTTAGTGCTGTGCATTACTGTCCCTGCGGTGGGGGCGAACGCTGATCAGAACTGGGCTTTACTCCCAAAAGTCAAATTATAGGTCATCCCATCCCGGAGGCCCAAAGCAAACCCCTGGCGAGGGTTCGGCGTGCAGCAGGTTCTGGGGATTCAGTGAGGCTTGCAGAAACTCAGCTCCAGGCGGAGCCGACTGTGCCAGCCAAACCCACCCACGCAGCTAATGTGATGGCAGCTCCTGCGAGGGGCTGGGTTGGATGAGACGCAGCAAATGGCAGCTCCGGGGGGAAGCAGCTGCAGGGCAGGCAGCAAGAGAAGTAACTAGCTGGGTGTAGGCGGCTCCCGGCCACAGGTCCGTCAGCTGATTCAGTGGCTCTGTACACTGACTGGCCCTGGCTTAGTGCTGAGTCACTGTCTGTCCTCAGCCCAGACACAGTGTGGGCAGGAACCAGGGTTTACAGACCTGCAGAGCCTCAGCTTCCCTGAATGTCTCCTTCTCCTTCCTCCGCCCTGGGGGAACTAGCTAACCCTCAGCTGGACATCAGCCAGCCAATTGCCTGAGGATTCGGATCATGCAGCCTGGGGACACCAGGCCAGGAGGAGGGAGATTTCAAGATGCTGGGTGTCAGGGCTGGGTCGAGATTCTGGCCTGCGCCAACCTCGTCTCCTAGCCGGGCCCTAAAACATATTCCCTGTCAGCTCCCTGTGCTGTGCCCTCTGTCTTGAGGTAAGAAGCACTAGGGGGCTGGCAGCCCATCTTAGCAGCAGATGCTGAGAGGAGGGAGAATCTATCTAGTTTCCTGTCACTGTGGTATCTTGGCATCTTCTGGCACAGAGCCCTCAGTGGATTCTATCTGTCCTATTTGAAGGGTGCCTAGCACCATCGTATCTAGGTACCGAATACAACACCCCAGTGAGATGAATGGGTGGGAAGGCGGCAGGGAGGCGTTCAGGTCTCATGGAGCCATTGTTTCAGGCTGTCTGCAGATTCAGGGTCTGCCTTCACCCCAAGGACTATCCCAGTCTAGTTATGGGCTGGGTGTTACGTGGTGGATAATCCGCTGAACGTGAGCTCCTGCTGTGATGCTGTGGCCAAAAGAGTGAATGCGATCCTGGGATGCATCAACGGAGAAATCTGGACTAGGAGCAGAGAGGTTATTTTACCTCTGTATGTGGCACTGGTGCGACTGCTGCTGGAATCCTGTGGCCAGTTCTGATACCCCCAATTCAAGAAAGATGTAGATACATCGGAGAGGGATCAGAAAAGAGCCAGGAGAATGATTAAAGGACTGGAAAACCTGCTTTATAGTGATGGACTCAAAGAGCTCAATCTATTTAGCTTAACAACGAGAAGGTTAAAAGGTGACTTAGCACAGTCTATAAGTACATAAAAGGTTGTTACAAGGAGGAGGGAGGAAAATTGTTCTCATTAACCTCTGAGGACAGGACAAGAAGCAATGGGCTTAAATTGCAGCAAGGGCGGTTTAGGTTGGACATTAGGAAAAACTTCCTAACTGCCACGGTGGTTAAGCACTGGAATAAATTGCCTAGGGAGCCAGGTTGTGAAATCTCCGGCATTGGAGATTTTTAAGAGCATGTTAGACAAACACCGGTCAGGCATGGTCTAGATAATACTTAGTCCTGCCATGAGTACAGGGGACTGGACTAGAGACCTCTTGAGGTCCCTTCCAATTCTATGATTGTATGATTCTAATTATCCACAAATATTTGATAATGAGCTCTTCAATCTAACAGAGAAAGGTCTTACACGATCCAATGGCTGGAAGGTGAAGCTAGACAAATTCAGTGTGGAAATAAGGTGTAAATTTTTAACGGTGAGAGTATTTAACCATTGGAATAATTTATCAAGGGTCATGGTGGATTCTCCATCACTGATAATTTTTCAATGAAGGCTGGATGTCTTTCTAAAAGCTCTGTTCTATTATTGTGGGGGCAGGTCTCTGGCCTGTGATAGCCAGGAGGTCAGACTACATGATCACAATGGTCCCTTCTGGGCTTGGAATCCATAAAACTATGAGCTACACACCTAAAACATAAGCTACCTAGCTTTGTTGCTGAGAGTTGTTGAAAACCTGTGCACCTCCTGCACCAGAGTTAGGTTGACTTAACCCCTAGTGTAGATGTGGCTAGGTCAATGGAAGGCTTCTTCTGTCAACCTAGCTACCATCTCCCAGAGAAGAGGGTTAACTATAGAGATAGGACAACCCCTTCTTCTGAGGTAGGAAGCGTATCCATTGTGCCACTGTAGTGGCGGCAGTGTAGACATGCCCTGTGGTGCCATAGCTACGCCAGCAAAACCCTGCAGTGTAGACAAAGCGTACACCGACTGAAGGGGTTTTTCTGTTGCTGCGGGAACACCACCTCCCTGACCAATTGTAGCTAGGTTAACAAAATCATTCTTCCATCAACATAACATGGGGGTGAGGTTGGCACAGGACAGCACTTGGGGACAGCAGTGTTTTCCATCCCTGAGCAATGTAGCTACGTGAACCAGGCTTGGGGAAGACAACACGACATCGGTTCACATCTGGGAGGTTGTTTCACAGCCTTGAGGGCCAGGAATGTTTTTAACTACTTAAGGTGAAAGCTGAGATTCTACACAATCTGGATTGGCCACATAAGGAGCCCAAGGAGACAGGATCTGTCCCATGGGCCACAGGGTTGGATACTCATTTTAGAGGGGAGTTGTCAGTTTACTTTCTGACAATATATTTTAGATGAAGATTCCCAGCACATCGAGCTCTTCCCTCGGGCAGGGAAGTTTATAAATGGAATAGTCGTTATTTTATTACGATAATTGGAGCACCTTATATCACGTTGCTGCTCTGAGACCGGAACCACTTGAGCTTATTTTTCAAAAGCTCAGCCATTGACCTTAGATACAGGAGAGGAGAAAGGCGGCGGCACAAAAGGAAGGTGTTAGTACAGAGGAGGAGACTGGCCTGTTAACAAGGTGCCCTTTTGCTGTATTGGGAGCTCTTTGAATTTAGCCAATCACTGACTCATTCAGAGACCAAATCACAAAGGAATTTTGCTTTGGAAAGACACTAGTGATTGCACAGAATCTCAAGTGCAGATATGGTCAGAAAAGGACCTTTAGAACTGGCCCCATCTGACTCCACATCTCTGCTTCCTGCGAGACTCCCTACCCCTCACTCAAAACAGCATTTATTCCCTCTTGCTCTGCAGAACTCCTGCAGCAGTAGGAGAGCGAGCTAGAGTCCTGCTTGCTCGGACACCACGGAGGCGTTGGAGACGTTCTGGTAGCTGCAGGGGTTCATGGCAAAAGCAGGGGGCCTAGCTGGATTTCCAGATCTCCCCGTGAAGGCTGAGTTGTCAGAAGTGGAGCGATTTAGATCTGGACTTGTTGAAAGAGAATAAAGCTGCACTGTAAGTTTCCTCATTTGCAGAGAGATTTGCATCTCTTTTTATTGTGGAAGGCTCTGCTCCTGTATTCGCTGCCCGTCCCAAACCTGCTTCAGTCCCTGGCAGTTTTGTACACACAAGGAATTCACGGTTGACTCAGAAATGGATCCAGTTGGAAACAGCCACATTGGTACCTTCCCTGATGCACATAAGGTGAAATTCCCCCTCTACTGCCAGCGAGCACAGGGCCTATGCTGCCCTTCAGTTGGGCGCTTACTGGTTGCATAGGCTTTGTGCTGGCCCTTATATATAAATCTTATAGGGGGTACATCATGTAAGGTATCAATGGAAAAGTTACAAATATCAAATATGATTATCCACTTTGTATGCATGTACCATTTTTGTATCTAAAGTTATGAATATTGACTATCTACCTGTCTTTCAAAACACAAGGTAGTTTGCATCCGGTCTAGCCAGCACATTGTGAATGAACCGTTCAAGTTGATGGCCCATTAACAAACACAATGGGCCATGGAAGAAGCTTATTCCTGCCCGGTGAGCCTTCCTGTCGATATTTCAGCCAGACTACGGGTAATGGCTGCTCCTATGATTCACCGAGGCATACAAGGGCATGTGTCTAGCTCAAGTGACTCACCTCTTGTGCCCGTACTTTTCCACAAACTGTGCTAGGAGCTTTGTTTGGGACAGTGATGTTCCCTCCACCTGGGAGAAGGTACAAAAAACCCCGGAAGCATCTCCATTGCCTCTTTTCTGCTCTGATCTCTGGACTAAGGACTTACACTAACAGGAGCATTACAACTCATGGACTGAGGACTTTCCAATCTTTTGGAAGTTACCAGAGACATTACAAGCCAGCAGTGTATTCCATCACTGCTACAAACTTGATCCAAGAATTTTGCCATGAGTGTATGTATTTGTTTTCCTTGCCCATTTTAACCAGGGGGTCGGGACCCCTCAGGGGGTCACGAGGTTATTACATAGAGGGTCGCGAGCTGTCAGCCTCCACCCCAAACCTTGCTTTGCCTCCAGCATTTATAATGGTATTAAATATATAAACAAGTGTTTTAATTTATAAGGGAGGTCGCACTCAGAGGCTTGCTGTGTGAAAGGGGTCACCAGTACAAAAATTTGAGAACCACTGATTTTAACTCTCTCCTCTATCTTTTCTCTTATTAATAAACCTTTAAATATCAGATACTAAAGGATTGGCAACAGCATGATCATTGGGTAAGATCTGATTTATATACTGACCTGGCTATGTGGCTGATCTCTGCGGATTAGAAGAGCCCTTTGTTTGATGAAATTGGTTTTAAATAACCACTCATTATGAAGTCTAGTCTGTGGGTGGTGAAACAAGGGCTGGAATGCCTAACGAGACTGCACGTCTGACTTCTTGTTGATCAATGGGGTGAAACAGAAGTTGACTCTTGTTACTGGCTTGGCGTAGTTTATGGAAGAATAACCCCTCGTTTGGGGTGGGTCTGCCCCATTTCTCAGCAGACAGAGAAGTGCTATGATGCTGCTGGAGAGTGGTGGCTCAACCTCTCTCTCTCCGCTGCTTGCACACCCTTTCTACGCTACACAGCATAGGAGGTCATGGCTCCTGGCTGATACTGAGGAATGCCCCAGCCACGGTGTAATGGGGTTTGGACGTGCCTGTGTGGACAGACAATGTTAAGGAGCTGTGCCCTGGGCCTGCTTCCAGAGTCCTTACTGGGATTACAGAGCAGGTCCTTTCAGAGGGTGCGGTCCTGTCTACACAGTCCATCTTACAACAGAATCATGCTGTCCTTGCTCCCCTCCCACCCCCAGAATTATCCCAAGCAGAGCTTCCTAGAAGCAGGGAGGGGAGAAGAGCAGGAGATTCACTTGAGTCACTACAGACACTGCTGTGTCCATCTGTTAACCAGGGAGATGCTCAGAGGCCATGGTGATGGGCACCAGTACAACCTCCACGGACGCAACACTGCTGAGGAAGGTGCTGACACATAGTAATAGCTGTAGCGTAGCTGGGGAATATAGGTCTGCATCCATACAGGCGTACGGGTCAGCGGGGCACCTGAACTGGAGGCCTTCTGCACCAAAAGCACAAGCCCCTATCGCTACAGCAGAGGAGGAGCTCCATTCACTGTCACTAAATAGTAGGCTTTTATCCTCACTGCAGCAGGCAGCATGTGACACTGACGCCGATATAACAGCTGATACCCACGGCAGAGAGCTATCTATCCAAATCCACTGAGGCGCTGCTGTAAGAAGTTACCAATTAGCGTTTCAGCAGAGGACTGGGTGGAAACTAGACAAACTCTTCCATCCGCTTAACGAAATAGGTGAAACAGGGATTGGTGGGGCCAGCCTGGCTCCCAGGAAGTCTTGCTTTACTTTCCTCTCTCTTTGGCATTTCCCCTTCTCTTCTATCCTACCCACCGCTCTTGGTCTGTAGTCTCTAAACCACTGAGGATCCTACTCCTGGCATGTCAGAGGAGCGACTCTGTGTCCAACACTTATGTCATGAAACTCACAGGCCTCCTTAGGTCTCACTCAGGCAATGCTCCATGTGCTGGCTTCATCCCAGGCATTGATGGAGTAAATTGGCATGAGGTCTGTGTCACAGAGGGGGGTGGCCCTTTATGGGAGCTGGATTGAGCTCTCCACCCTCGCCTGGCACTAGCCAGCTGTCTCCCAGGTGGTGGATACAGGACCAACAAGCAGCCTGTGTGAGAGCTAGACGGTTGGTGAGGAGGTGGGAGACTCTGGGTCAGGGAAAGTGGGCTTGCACACCACCTGGGGGGAGGACCTTGCTGGGGATATGTGCTACACAGGGAACCGGAGATGCCTGGTCTCCACTGCAAAGTTTGACTGGTAACACCTGTTTTGTTTTGGCACATTTTTGCATGCGCGCTCCCTCAGTTTTGAGTCCTGTCAGGGAAGCCCTGAGCTTCTGCCAGGGAGCTCCTCCCTGACGGCTGCACACCCTCGGTCGGCACTGATCTACCAGTGGAATGATTGTCTGGATGCTGCATTACCCATACCGGTAAAAACAGTACTCCAATGCCCTTGTCCTTGCAACGAAGACCACTCTGGCTGCAGTTCTGAATTCTGCGGGCCAGGGGCCACCGGAAAAAGAAGCCCAAGCCCATTTTAAAGTCCCCAGGTACTGTTGAAATGTTTCTCTTCTTGCCAGCCCACCTTGGCAAGCACGCAGGGCTGGCTCCAAGCAACACTCTGGCTAAACCTCGTGGTGCCGCCTGGCTCCGGGAAAGAAATCCTGGATCTCCTCAGTCTTTGGGGAGAAGGGGAAGTACAAGTCTAGCTGCCAAAAAAACCACAGAAACAAAGATGTCCGTTCAGATGTGTGCAGAGAAGGGATGCAGCAGCGGGGGTATGGTCAGATGAGCACCGATGCTGGGCGAAGGGGAACGAGCCGTGGCAGGCCGACCAAAAGGCAAAGGAGGCCAACAGAAAAGTTGGGGCTGCCCCCCAGATCTGCCGCTTCTATGCGAAGCTGGGTGTCTTACTTGGTGGGACTCAGAGGTAGGAACCCCAGAATTGCCCAGTGATGAAGAGCTCGTCAAGAAGGTGGCACGATGGCTGCAGACCCCCTGGAGGGCTGAACCTGGCGCAGATGAGCCCAAAGGAGGAACCCATTGCAGAAGGGAAAGGAGCTGAGTTTGGGTGTTTAATTTATGGCTTTTTTCAAACTACAGTATGTTCACATAGGGTGATCAGATGTCCCGATTTTATTGGGACAGTCCTGATATTTGGGGTTTTGTCTTATTGTCGCTTATTACCTCCCACCCCGTCCCCATTTTTCACACTTGCTGTCTGGTCACCCTATGTTCACAGGCTGCCTTGAAGCTCCTTCCCCTCTCAAAACGGGTGCTGAATGTATGTGGCCACGGAACAAAGGAATCATCTTTTGCATACCAGGTTTCTTAGAACATGCATTGCCAGTCATAGGCAAAACAGGAGAGCAAATATTGCAAGCAATGCATCAACATTGACACCTGCATGCTTCAGCCAGGAACAGCAAAGAGAATTCCTAACCACTTAAATCGATGTATTGCAAGGAGAAAGAGAACCATACTGAGCATTCAAGGAAAATACATAGGAAATTAAAAATAGTTCCTGCAAGCAGTCCAGTAGCTTTTCATGCAGACTATCTGATTGATTTAAAGTTAAAGGTACACAGCAAACACATATTGCAAGTATCAAAACATGCAGTACGTTGGTTCAAGTCCAAAACAGACTCCTTGCATGCTGTGCTTGAAATCAGGAGTAGAAAGAAGGGGTTATTGCTGACTTGGGGCACTCGGCTCTGATGTGGCTCGCAGGGCTAGGCAGTGGTAACCTCCCTTCTTTTCCAGAGTATGGTGCTCATCTTGCCAGGGAGCTCACATTAGTCATCTGGCGCCATTTCAAGTTTGTAAGCAGGCATTCCTTGAGATTTGCCTGAACGTTTCTCAGCAGTTTGTATTCAGCATTGGGTTACTCGCACTGCTCCTCAGCACTCAGGAAAAGGCAAATCTCACCCTGGTGATCAAAGTTACTCAAAGACCTCTTCTGTTTCTCTGGGCAAAGAGCACCATATATAGCAGTGTGTTTACAGCCCTAGTGCTGAAGCATATGATGGGTCAGAACCCACCCACCTGTTCCTCCTCTATTTTCTTGACACAATAAAATGTTCTCGTGTTGCTTTTATTTATATACATGAAATTTACTAGCGTGTTGCCAAGAAGGAAGGGCCTGACTTTTATGACTCGCGCTAAGAGCTTTGTCTATAATTCACCAATGAAGTCCCCAAAGCATTTGTATTTGTCACATGACCGGATCATGTGCAAGGGTATCAGCTGCGGCTAGACCATTTCAGACAGGCAGGTGGCTCCCATCCCATGCGCTTAGCATACATGACATATAAATAGCCTATGTCTCAGAAAGCACTGACGGCAATAGAGGAAGGTTTTGCGTTTTGCACCCGCATCACCCTTTACATCTTGAAAATCTTTTTCCGATGAAAATGTCCGCTTAGAATTGAATAGCAAAAGTCCTGAGAAAGGATGGCTGGATTTGTCCTGTCATAATTAACATGTAGCAAGTAAGCTGGAGAAATGCGGGCTTGGTGGAACTACCATTAAGTGGATGCATACTGGTTAAACAACCACAAATTAAGAGTAACTGAAGGGAATGATGCAGGATTGGAGAGAGGTCTCAAGTGGGGTTTCACAGGGATCTGTTCTGGGTCTGGTGTTATTTAACATCTTTATTAATGATCTGGATGTAGGAATAGAGAGCAGACTGATCAGATCTGCAGATGACACAAAGCTTGGGGGTGCTGCCAACACTTTGGAGGATAGAGCTAAAATTCAAAGGGATCTTGATAAACTGGAGATCTGGATTACCAACAACAAAATGAAATTCAATAAAGACAAATGTAAGGTGCTCCACTTAGGGAAGAAAAACCAAATGCACAAATACAGAATGGAGGATAACTGGCTTGGCAGCAGCACTGCTGAGTTGTGGTGCATCAAAACCTCAATGTGAGTCAGCAATGTGATGCTGTTGCAAAAAAAAGCAAATGCCATTTTAGGTTGCATTAACAGAGGCATAACATGTAAATCAGAGGAGGTGATAGGACCGCTCTACTCAGCGCTGGTTAGGCCACAGCTGGAGAACTGTGTCCAGTTTTGGTCACCAATGTATAGAAAGGATGTAGAGAAATTGGAAAGGATTGAGAGGCAAGCAACAAAGATGCTCAAAGAGATGGAATGCAGCCGTATGGGCAAAGGCTGAAGGAACTGGGTACGGTTAGTTTGGAACAGCAGAGATTATGTGGGGACATAATACTGGTCTTCAAATACCTGAAAGGCTGCCATAAAAAAGATGGAGAAAAGTTGTTCTCTCTTGCCACAAAGGGCAGGACAAGAGGCAATGGGTTCAAAGTACAGCACAACAGATTAAGATTAAATCCCAGGAAAAACTTCCTAACTGTGAGGTGACTAGATGTCCTGATATTTGGAGCTTTGTCTTGTATAGGCACCTATTACCCCCCCTCTTCTGTTCTAATTTTTCACACTTGCTGTCTGGTCACCCTAAAAGTGACATTCTGATCTCACCTCAGTGTAAATCCAGAGCAGCTTCACTTATGTCATAGAATATCAGGTTTGGAAGGGCCTTCACAGGAGGTCATCTAGTCCTACCCCCTGCTCAAAGCAGGGCCAATCCCCTGACAGATTTTTGCCCCAGATCCCTAGGTGCCCCCCCAAGGAATGAACTCACAACCCTGGGTTTAGCAGGCTAATGCTCAAACCACTGAGCTACCCCTCCCCCTCAGCAGTGTCATTCCAGAGTTATGCCTATGCAGCAGAGCAGCATCTGGCCCTAAATAAGATAGAGCACAGCAAAGGATGACAATAAATAATTGGAGGTATGGGAGACTGAGAATTGTAAAAGTGAAACAAGAGTGAAGGCTATTGCTACTTCCTGTTTTATGTGCTTATTTATGTGGAGCCAGATTCTGCCATCTTTCCTCTGAGTAGTCACTGTTGACTTCAGGAATAAGGGTCTACTTACATGGTAGAATAGGACACACTATACGATATACTATAGAATATTCCACATGAAATCTGACCCTTCATATTATAAGCAAAGGGGCCAACATTTTCAAAGTTAGGCACCTAAATCCCGATATAAACACCTAACTAAACTGACCAGATTTTCAGAGCTAAGGAGCAAGAAACGCTTTGCACCCTTGAAAATCAGGCTTCTTAGATAAGTGCCTAAATATGAAATCAAGTACACTTCTACCCCGATATAACGTTGACCGAGGGAGCCAAAAAATCTTACCGCGTTATAGGTGAAACCGTGTTATATCAAACTTGCTTTGATCAACCGGAATGCACAGCCCCGCCCCTGCAGAGCGCTGCTTTACCACATTATATCCAAATTCGTGTTACATCAGATCACGTTATATCGGGGTAGAGGTGTATCTAATTTTAGGCACTCAGATTTGAAAAGTTTTGGCCAATGTCCAGGATGAAGCTAGGTTGGAAATGCTTATTTTGTAGTGGGAAGCAATAGGGGATATCCCTTTAAATAGTTTGTGAGCCCTCTGGGGTTTTCATTGTGTTCTGTGTTTTAGGGTACGTACAGCTACTGTGGAGCTGGAAGTGTAATTTCCAGCTCCAGCAGACATATCTGTGCTAGCTCTGATTTCTCTGAGCACTAAAAATAGAAGCGTAGCTACAGCAACAGTAGCCACCCCAAATATGATCCTGTCTGAGACCCTAGGTACGTCCTCAAGCAGCTAGCCTGTCCGTGGCGGTGGCTACACTTCTGTTTTTAGCGCACTCGCTTGATCAGAGCTAAAGTGGGTATGTCTCCTCGAACTGGGAATGACACTTTCTAGCTCCAATGTAGACATACATTGTCTACATAAAACCAGAGCAACAGCGTGTATATGTAGCTACAAAAAGAACAGGAGTACTTGTGGCACCTTAGAGATTAACAAATTTATTTGAGCATAAGCTTTTGTGGGCTACAGCCCACTTCATCAGATGCATAGAATGGAACATATAGTAAGAAGATATATATATACATACAGAGAACATGAAAAGGTGGAAGTTGCCCTACCAACTCTAAGAGGCTAATTAATTTAGATGAGCTATTATCAGCAGGAGAAAAAAAAACTTTTGTAGTGATAATCAAGATGGCCCATTCCAGACAGTTGACAGGAAGGTGTGATGATACTTACATCTGACATCAGGAATCAAAAGATTCAACTTGTGTAATGACCCAGCCACTGCCAGTCTCTATTCAAGCCTAAGTTAATGGCATCTAGTTTGCAAATTACTTCTAGTTCAGCAGTTTCTCCTAGGAGCCTGTTTTTGAAGCTTTTCTGTTGCAAAATTGCCCCCTTTAAGTCTGTTACTGAGTGACCAGAGAGGTTGAAGTGTTCTCCTAATGTTTTTTGAATGTTACGATTCCTGATGTCAGATGTAAGTATCATCACACCTTCCTGTCAACTGTCTGGAATGGGCCATCTTGATTATCACTACAAGTTTTTTTTTTTCTCCTGCTGATAACAGAAGAATTAGCCTTTTAGAGTTGGTAACGCAACTTCCACCTTTTCATGTTCTCTGTATGTATATATACCTCTACCCTGATATAATGCGGTCCTCAGGAGCCAAAAAATCTCACCGCCTTATAGGTGAGACTGCGTTATATCGGGTTTGGTCCAGTATGGCATACCAGCAAGAGATGGTAAACCATGCCAGACTGGACCAGCTTCCCCAGCGGTGATTAAAGGACCCGGTGCTCCAGCCGCTGAGGGGAGCCCCAGGCTCTTTTAATCACTGCTGGAGCTCTGGCTCAGGTGGGGATTTAAAGGGCCCAGGGTTCCCCGCAGTGGCTGGAGCCTCTGCCCCTTTAAATCACCTCCCAAGCCTGGCTGCCAGAGCCCCGGTGGGGATTTAAACAGCCCGGTGCTCCAGCCACTGTAGGGAGCCCCAGTCCCTTTAAATCACCGCTGGAGCTCTGGCAGCGGGGCTCGGGTGGGGATTTAAAGGGCCTGGGGCTCCCCACTACTTTACCGTGTTATATCCGAATTCGTGTTACATCGGGTTGCGTTCTATTGGGGTAGAGGTGTATATCTTCTTACTATATGTTCCATTCTATGCATCTGATGAAGTGGGCTATAGCTCATGAAATCTTATGCTTAAATAAATCTGTTAGTCTCTAAGGTGCCACAAGTACGCCTGTTCTTTTTGCAGATACAGAATAACACGGCTGCTACTCTGAAACCTGTCTATAGGTAGCTAGGCTCACATGTTTGTGTACATTTTGTAAAACCAGCTATTTGGAACCCTCTCTGCCTTGGTAGTGTCTACCTCTCATTTTGTTGTGCAAAGAACAATAGACACAATAGTTATTTATCTGGAACATGGGATGGCTGTCCCTGAAGAAAAGGACAGCATCTGAAAATTGGATGCAAAAGCTTTGACATAATCCCGCTAGTCATGACTATGGAAGTTTCCTTCCATCTATTTAAGTCTGAACTTTAGCTGTGTCTGCTCTTCTCTAGGATTGGTTCTATGGATAAGACATCTCTGAAGTACCATTTTTATTCCTTAGCACTGTATGTGAAACCAAGACCGATCCACTGACGAGCCCAGCCTTGATCTGAGGGTTATTCAAATTATTTTTATACTCTGAAAATGTTGAAAAAGCTTTTAGTGTTTGGATGATTTCTAGTGTGTACGTTTACTGTGTTTAACAATATATCTGCTGCATGCAGGATTATTTGATTAACAGTGTACCACTCCCAATGATTCCAATGAAAGCATGAACAGAATGAGTGAAACAGAGGACATACTTTTCCATAGCCTGGGGGAGGATGAAGAGGATCAGAAAGAGACGACAACCCCCATCTGATGTGCAACTGAGGAAAATATCAGACCAGGGGTCAGCAACTTTTTAGGAGTGGTTTGCCGAGTCTTCATTTATTCACTCTAATTTAAGGTTTGGTGTGCCGGTAATATATTTAACATTTTAGAAGGTCTCTTTCTAGAAGTCTATAGTATATAACTAAACTATTGTTGTATGTAAAGTAAATAAGGTTTTTAAAATGTTTAAGAAGCTTCATTTAAAATTAAATTAAATTGCAGAGCCCCCCCATACCGGTGGCCAGGACCCGGGCAGTGTGAATGCCACTGAAAATCAGCTTGCGTGCCACCTTCGGCACCCATGCCGTAGGTTGCCTACCCCTGATCCAGACAATCCATTCCATTCCCAGACCATTACAAAGGTTTTTCCTCATGGACTGGGCCACTCCACAGTCAAATATTTTTTTCCATCTCCAATCACTCTAGAGGTGTGGAACAACATGAGAGAGCCCACCAAATGGCTAGTGGAGATTTGTAGCTTATGTCTTCTTAGCATGAAACCTGCCTGATATTCATGGATAGTCATGAATATCCCCTTTGCTAACAGAGGAAAATCCTATCCANATGCCACTGAAAATCAGCTTGCGTGCCACCTTCGGCACCCATGCCGTAGGTTGCCTACCCCTGATCCAGACAATCCATTCCATTCCCAGACCATTACAAAGGTTTTTCCTCATGGACTGGGCCACTCCACAGTCAAATATTTTTTTCCATCTCCAATCACTCTAGAGGTGTGGAACAACATGAGAGAGCCCACCAAATGGCTAGTGGAGATTTGTAGCTTATGTCTTCTTAGCATGAAACCTGCCTGATATTCATGGATAGTCATGAATATCCCCTTTGCTAACAGAGGAAAATCCTATCCAGCTGCAGGGCTGGCTTGTTGATGGACTGGCAGGATTTTACCTGTTGTTCCCATCTAGTGACTGGCTGACCCCTAAATGTCCTCTCTTTCTGCATCACCAACACTGAACATCTGGAATCACCAATGACTTCTAAGACAAATGCTGTACAAGGGTGGTAAGATTAGAATATCCACGGTGTCAGACTAAATTTGATTGCGGCATGAGAAGTTTAAGCAACTGTATGCCACAGCTCTCAAGGAGACCAAGCGAACCATTTTCTCTGCAGCCACGGCAGCTGCAAAATGTCAATCATTGGAAATGTTTAGGATATTGCCCCACTTAAACAATGCAGATTGCCTTCAATCAGTCTCCAATTCAAGGAGACTCCTGCTGCAAAATGCTCTCACACTACTTGGGGGATGGGGAAAGATAAAATCTGAAATAGTTTTTCCAGGCCTGAGGAAACAAAATCAGAACAGTGGGCAGTGAACATGACATGTACCTTGAGCTTCTGGGATGGATCCAGGAATGGAAGGCTGTCCACAGAGCCCCAGATGGAACATGATGCTTCTCAAAATTCAGCCCATTCATTCACACAGCAATAAGTTGCTGAAACACAGAAGATCCAAACTACCACAAACTGACCCATGCTCTTCTGGGCTGGCGAAGGCCTTGGTAGTCTCGGTTGCCTTTTTACCACAGATAGTCAATGTCTCCTCTTAAGAAACAACCTATTACCCACCCTAAGAGACGCAGTAGTCGCAAGGACTATCACTCACCGGCTATCACCATTGATCTAATCTCCATTTCTAATCAACGTAATTGAGAAAGTGGCAAAGAGCTGGTTCCTTCTGCTTAAGTGTATCCCATCTAATCAAAATAGTCTCACATCTCAGAAAGCACTCCGCTTCTTCATGAATCAAAACAATCTTTTTTCTACAATGCTGGCATCTCCATTTGTTGGTCCCCACTATCAACGTTCTCCTTTCTTGCCACCAGAAAGACATCTTAGCTCATAAGCACTGACCTCATCGTAAGTTCTCTTCACAGGCCTCGGAAGTGATTTCTGATTCCACATCTTTTAATTTTAGTTAGCAATTGCCACCTTTCCTCTCATCTCTAGTTTATTGATTCAGGCTGATACACTGAAGGACTGTTACCAGTTGGTTGGTTGGTGGGTCTCAGTGCATTTCCTAGCAGATCGTTCCTGTGATGTGGACATCTGTGAACACAGATAGGTCTGCTGTTGGCAGTTTCAGTAGAGATGTGAGAACGGAATGGGTGAGAAAGACTGAGCTATTCTCTCAGTTCATACAGTGCTCTTTCCAGGTCACATTTGAAACACATAGATAGGGGAGTGAGGGAAGCTTACACTGTATATGCTCTACCTGTTCTGTAGTAAATAGGAAGCTTCAGTTTAGAGCTTCCAATCCAGCATCTTTCATGTCTCAGCTGAAGGTCACATAATTCAGCACCATTCACCAGCACTAAATTCACCTAAACAATTGTAATAAAATAATTTTTAGGAAGGAAATAGGTTTAGATTATAAACATCTCAGAGTAGACAAGAAACCTGCCCTGTGTTCCATACACCATGGAGCATGTTGTGAATTCTCAACAAATACATTAATTTAAGGAATTATCTTCCCCAGTGGCTTTTCCTCTAAATTACCAAAGAGGAAATTCCAGATTTCTAACCCTTTTTGTTTGTTTCCCTGGTTCTTTCTTTCTGTTCTCAGTTCCTTTGTAATTTTGTATTCATTCATTTTTGTCTTTGATGCAGTGCAGTGAGGCTGCAAAACTTCAATGCAAGTAGGAACGACCATGCTACTACCCTGGTAGTACCCCAACCTAGACCCCTCAACAAAACTGAAACACTGGCAGCTGCTCTAAGATCATTACAATGAATAAAGGTTACAAAAACTACTGTAGCTACCAAAGGAATTTCACAAACCTTTCATAACTCAATTTTGATTATGGGTTATTTATTTCTTTACTTGGTTATTCACTCTTCACGGACCATAGGTCAGTAGCTATACCGCCTCAAGCCACTATCTAATTAACTCTCACAACAAAATCTGGATCGGGCCCGGTCAGTATTTGAATGTGTTCTTTTTTTAAAAAAAAATCAGGTCTGCATGACATGGAAGTTGTCAATGTGCTCTTCCTTCTAAGAGTATTAAACGATGTGGCATCAGGGCTATGGTGATGTGAAGCCGAATTCCTGAATACTCATGCCAAAGGTCAGACTACACTTTTCACAAGAAGAGGTTTGTTAGCCTCATAGACCAGGCAAAATATGGGTGTGTATAATTACATTTTACTTTCCTCCATTCCCACTGCAATATCAATTGGACATTCGAATCTTCTTCCAATTGTTGTGCAGCATTGCAATGCATTGTTAAACAGCTGCCACCTTTAATGTCAGAGTTGGTTCCATTTTAGTGGCAGGTGAAGTGATTTTGCTGTGTGTATAATCTCTAAAGTGGTGGTTTTCAAACTGTTGGTCGTGACTCAGTACTGGGGTCATGGGCATCAACAATTTTCTTCAACTGGGTCACAAGACAGAAAGTTTGAAAACCACTGCTCTAAAGGATTTTATAGAGATAGAATATATTATGCTAAGTATATATATATATATAAAATAGAATATATTATGCTAATAAGGGCTGACTTTCACCTTATTTAAATCTCAATTTTTAGCCATATAAGGAGTGAGGGGGAAGAGAATCATGAAAAGCATAGCCTTTATGGTGCTACAAGCCATAAACCGTAAGAAATATCATTTTAGTGCTCATCTCACCATGCACTATGGGTGAGACATTTTTGCCCAATTCTGTAAATGCACTCCAGTATACTGCCCCGCTGCTCTCAGAAATCCACTAAGTAGCCCCCAGAAAGTCTCAGCTGCACTGAACCAGTAAATTAATTATCCAAATAGCAGTGTAGAAACAATGGCTAAAAAGTGTTACCACTTTCCCCAGTAATCCGGAAAGCGCCATCTTATCAAGGAGAAGGCAGATAAGGTGCCCTTTATTTGTGGTGATGGGAGCAAGGACAAAGCACCTCGTTATTCAGAAAGTGACTTTTAAAATCTGGTCACTCGTCTGAGCTGGGTCGAGAGCAAGAACACTCTTTGGATTGATAAGAAAGCATCCCGGCATAGAGATGACAGGCCAGCCTACGCAGCTGGCAAGAGATCGTTTCTTGACTAATAGAGCAGACTATGCCAGGCGGGGGGGGGCGGGAGGGAGAAGCATCCCCAGGTATTATATGGTTTAAGGGGATTGTTGCGAAGGATTTTGAAACTGAAGGTCAGTCAGGTAGATGGTTGACAGACGCAGCCCCAGGTTGCATGTTTCGGGCCATGAGGGCCTGGGCAAGAAGGCACGACCTAGGTGTGGTTCGCTCACGGGTGGATGGGAAGGACACGGCCCAGTTATTTAGTGTGTGTTTGGAAGAAGGGCTGTGGCCAAGCCGAGTTAACATGAGGGCAACAGCCACTAGGTGGATTGAGGAGCACCAGAATAGCCCCCAGGTGTAGTTGGGATGGGGCACACGCGTGAACAACAGGGCAGCCCCCAGAGTTGTTAGGTGGGGCTAGCAGGGTGGACATTTTAGCAGGGCAGAGAGGGGCAGGGCACCCCCCGGAGTTTGGCGGGTACAGGGCAGACAGCCAGGGGTACAATAGGTGGTGAAAGACAGCAGCCCCCAGGCAGTCGTTTGGGTGATGGAGCCTGGCAAGTGGGTATGGAGGGCTAGGCACCTCCTGAGCATTTGTGTACAGCCAAGTGGTAGGACAGGAAGGGGTAGCCTCCCAGGTGTGGCGGCGAACAGGCAGGGTGTGGAGAAGGGGAGGAGCAGCTGAGCAAGGCCGGAGAGCAGTCCATGTGTGTTTGTGGTGAAAAAGTTAGGGCCGTATCGGGACACGAGAAAGCCAGAGCACAGCAGCTCCAAGATGTCATTGGAGTGGAGCTGGAGAGTGGGATAAGCAGCGCTGGAGGGGAGGCGGGCTTGACTCGGCGCTGGGCAGGCCCTAAGGTTGGCTGGGGAGAGGGAGCAGGGGGGGAGCTCGGCTGCGCAGCAGCGCCCAGGTTTGCCCTGGGAGGGAAGAGGGAGTTGGAGCAGCGCGCGGCTCGAGGGAGGGGTTCACTCGGCGCTGGAGACGCCAGGTTTGATGGGAGGGAGGTTGAACAGGCGGAGGGGAGGGCGGCTAGACTGGGGCTGCAGGCGGCCCCAGTTTGCGTGTGGTGGGGGTTAGCAGGCCGGAGGGAAGAAGGGGTAACTGGGCTGAGAGGA
>NC_133769.1:50404-51913 GCF_003597395.2 Chelonoidis abingdonii
CCTCTCCACACCTCTGCCCCCGGACAGACCCTGGGACTCCCAGGCTTATCCAACTGCTCCCTGCCCCGTGACAGACTCCCCCGAACCCGTGACCCATCCAACCCTCCCCCCCACTCCCTGTCCCTTGACTGCCCTGACCTCTCTCCACACCCCTGCCCCAAACTCCATTGCATGCAGGTTCTGGGTGAACTGATGTGAGGGAGTTTAGAGGGGTGTGTGTGAAATATTTGCACAAAGAGGCAAATCTCCTTCAGCTTAGGAGCTGACTTTGCCACGTTCATCTGAAACCCAGCTCCCTTTTCCAGAGAAGAAGGGGCCTGTTTCCAAATGGAAAGTGGCTCCAAAATTCCAAACCTTCTCAGGTTCCTGCCGCAAAACCCCACAGCCCATTTCATGGGGGAAAAAAATCTGTATCTGGGAGGAATGACCTGACGTCTCTCCAAAATGCACCCCTTTGTATTTTCCCCACCTTGGAAAAGACATTCCCTGGTTTCACCCAGCTCTGGGGGTTTGAACTAGGGATGGGCCCCATGTTGGGCTCCAGAATCAGATATGACCTGGGATATGCCTAGAGTCTGAGCAAGTTTGCAATTTGGGTTTCAGCCCCATATGCCATTTTACTCACCACCATAGGGTGTGGGCTTGCATGGATCTTCCTCTCCAGTGCCCCTTGGTGTCGGAACATGGGTGTTTCAGGGGTGGTCTTCTCCAGCATCCCTCTTGACCACTCCTTTGGCTTTCGATGGCCTGTCAAAGGCTGCGTCTTCCGCGGCCCAGCCCTCTGGTTAGGTGCCCTCTTTCCAGCTCCATCTCCTTCCGGGGTAACAAAAGCCCCAGTACAGAATCCACCCCTATATGCAAAGAAAAGATCCTTCTACCCCTCACCTGCTAGGCTGGGGTTCCCTGCTCTCCACCCGTGCTCCCAGGCCCTGCAGAGTTCCTCCACTGTTCCTTTGGCTCAGCTCTGTCCTCGGTCTCCCCCACACTGGGTTCTGGTTTGGTTAGTCAGGAGAAGAGAAGACTGAAGGGGGATACGAGAATGGTCTTCAAGTACATAAGAGGTTGTTGTAAAGAGGAGGGTGATAAATTGTTCTTAATCACCAAGCACAGGACAAGAAGCAATGGGCTTCAATTGCAGCACGGAAGGTTTAGGCTGGACATTAGGAAAAACTTCATGTCAGGGTGTTTAAGCACTGGAATAAATTGCCTAGGGACGTTGTGGAATCTCCATCATTGGGGATTTTTAAGAGCAGGTTGGACAAACACCTATCAGGGATGGTCTAGATAATACTTAGCCTTGCCTCAGTGCAGGGGACTGGACGAGAGACCTCTCGAGGTCCAGGGCCGGCACTTCCATTTAGGCAACCTAGGCGGTCGCCTAGGGCCCCAGGATTTGGAGGGGCGGCATTTTGCTGCTCTCAGCGGCAATTTGGCGGCGGGGGGTCCTTCTGCACTCCGGGTCTTTGGCGGCAATTCTGTGGCAGGTCCTTCACTCGCTCCGGGACCCGC
>NC_133769.1:51938-90246 GCF_003597395.2 Chelonoidis abingdonii
ACTGAAGTGCCCCAAAGACGCAACGGCGCAGAAGAACCCCCACCCCGCCGTCCTGAATTCGCGCACGCACCGATCATCCGGAGTGCGGAAGGAACCCCCGCCTACGCAGGGGCTGGCCTCCGACATGAAGAGCGGAGACCGGCAGCGCGCTTGGTGAACTCCCGCTGGCTGCCTGGCAGAGGTACACGCATGAGATCCCGCGGCTGCCGTGGAGCATCCCGGCAGGCACACATGCAGGCAGGTCCACTGGAGCCACGGAACAGCAAGACCCTCACAGAACGCCTGCGCAGGGTCCACGGATGCCGCGGACGGCGCCGCCAGAGCGCCCTGTGGGTGCCACGTGCTCTGGGGCCGCAAATGCTTATTAAGCCGGCCCTTGCGGCTAGGGTGCCAAAACCCTGGCGCATCTGTCCCGAGGTCCTTCCAGCCCGACATTTCTCTGGATCTCTGATTCCAGGAGCTAGAGCTTTAAGGAAAGTCAGAGCAATTTCATGCGACTCCTGTAAAATTGCCTGGAGCGTTTGGCAAGCTTCCCAGGCCTGGGCCCGGGCTCCATACCCAGCGCGGCAGTGAGGGACAACCAGGTGCTGTCGCCTCTGCCACTATTCTTCCTGAGCCTCAGCCTCAGGCTTCCACTTCTGCTTCCCTATTGTACCTTGAGAAGATGCACGGTATGCCAGCCCAAAGGCATTATAGCAGTTCTCTAGTTGGCGGAGCTCTTGGGCCCAGCAGCCAAAGTGAATTGCTCCCACCCCTAATCCATCCTGCATGTGTCAAATAATGTGGGCTTCAAGAGCGAGAAGCCTTTGCCCGCTCTGACTCCAACTGGGCCCAGCATACAGTACTGAGGAGAGAGAGCAGGAGTACTCGGTTGTGAGCCTGAGGTCTCGGCATGCGCACGGAGTGGGCGAGGCGAAGGCCCGCATCACACTTCTAGGAAGGACCCTTCCCACCAGAGTTTGGCGCCCTAGGGAGATTCCACGAGCCTCACCGAATACTGCGAACAATAATTACGGTGGGAGCGACCACCAAGTGGTGGGAGAAACACTCAGTGGGGCAGCGTGAGAGGTCAGCCAGGCCTTCCTAAGGCCGCACCGAGTGCCCAATGGTGTGACACCTCCAGCCCAGGACCACTGGTAGGCAAACCAGGCCCCTGCTGCGCGTCAAATGCGGCTCAGAGGGAGCGAAGCGGGCAACGTGGCCAGCCCTAGTGAACTATTCCAAGCCGCCCGGCACTTCGTGAAGACTTCATACGGTAAGGTAGACCACATGTAGCCTGCACCTCACAAGTCGGGCTCATGGTCCCGCTCTGTTCGGACCTATCCCTCCTCTCTTCGGCTGGGTGTATGCTGAAGAAGGCGAAGTGACCTTGTGCGCGCCTAGCGCTCGGCAAGAGAGAGGTGAGAGTAGAGATACGCAACGTACTCGTCCGAGCCGCGTGAATGGGAAATAGCATTTCTGCTAACATAAAGAGGTGCTGCGAGGGAGAAAGTCGCATGCATCGCTGAGAAGCGTACCACACAATCCGATTCTCAGAGAGCCGGCAACCAGGGGCCTGCAGACCTTTGAGCTTGTCTTACTCCCACAAGATAATCGGTCCCGCGCCCTCCTATAAGCTGTTCTCTTCCGCACAGTGATAGTTGGTGGAACGCGCCGTGACCGCGCCTCGAGATACACCCCGTGCCTCCCGGCGCATGACAAGTGAGTCTGCACAACTTGATATCCCAGCTTGGCACGGGCCGCCAAGGGTAGGCGCTCAGCACTGACCCTGCCGTGGGCTTCTCGAGCTCGCTCGCGCATGCCTTTTGCTCGCTGCTTCATTATCTCCTGGTCTCTTATCGGGGCGTGGCAACGCACGAGAGGTGAGCGTTAGTGAAGGGTGTGGAGCACGAGCAGTGGTAGCGGCTCACACAGGTGCTGACTGTATTGTTTTCGCTGAGTGGGTGGCTCCTCTTGCCCCCTCCCACCATGAGGAAGAAAACTGAGTGAGGAGTGGGGCCTTGAGCAGAGCAGTGGGCAGGGGCAGGGGGAAGCGGCCTCAGGACACAGCAGTGGCGGAGGCCTCACTGGAGAATTCGGGGGGTGGGGCTTGGGCCGAGCACAGGTGGAGCCTGAGGCCGCCGCCAGGTTGCACGACCCACGAACGGATTAATCTGGCCCTGCGGATGTGACACCCTTATTTTCTTTCAGTGGGTGTTTTTGAGCCCGAAGAATATCTGGAACCAGTGAGCCCCGGTCACACAAAGGACAGGCCTGGGCTCCTTTCCCTCACCCTGTGTGATCACAATCACTCCGGGCTCAGTTTCCCCACCTGCAAATTGGGGCTAAACCGTCCATTCCTCTGTGCGCCTTGTCTGTGTTCTGTTTGAACGACTCACACCAGAGCGTGTGCCAGCACACACGGCCCTGTCTCCTTTGGCACCACATGCTGGCTCCGTTGACACTACGAAACGATTCTTGGGCCGGAGTCTACACTGCAAATAAACGCGAGTGTAACCGTGTCTCTCTGGGGTGTGAAAAATCCACACCCCGAGACGGCGTCAGTTATATTGATCTAACCACGGCAATAGACAGCGCTATGAAGCTTCTTGTAACGCGCTGCAGCCTCTTGGGGGAGGTCGGATTAACTACCACCGAAGGAGCGTTCTTCACTAAAAGCGCTATCATGTGGTCGTCACCGTGTTGCTGTGGTTGACGTTATCGCGCATCTTTCCCTCGCATACGATGATGCAGAGCCGTTTGCAGGGCCTTTACGCTGGCTGGTGATACTGGGCTGGCTAACCGGCCTCAGGTCGGTAAGGGCATTCCTCGCACCCGAAACCTATTGGGCGAAGTGGTATCAAACCCTCCTTACTGATTAAGCCCTGACTCTGCCGCACTCGTTTCGTTTTCGCTCGCAGCGCATTCCTTTCGGCTCGCTTTTCCAGGGTAACTGTTAATGGTTGATCATCTCGCTAAATTACGAATACAAACTTTCGAGCTCATTCTTCAATATGGAGCGGTGTTGTTGCGTAATAGTTTGTGAGATATTCACAAAAAAGTGATACTCTGACGCATCCACGCTCTGGGAAAAGTCATTGTCCTCATCGCTACATGTTTTACAGTACCACTCACACTAGTCGGAGCGTCTGCTCTTGAAGCTAAGGTCGCTCGTGCTTTTGTCTGCCACAGTATGTTAGCAGCTATATGCGGCCTTCGCGCTCCCCGAGCCCTACCGCGGAGCCGGCTGGGGCTGGGGGCGGAGCTGGGCCGGGGCAGGCCCCGTGCGCTGGAGGCGGCCTGGCAGCGGGGCTAGGCCTGTAGCGCGGCCGGCTGGAGGCCTCGTGTTGCGGGGAGGCCGGGATCGGAGTCTCACCGCCTTCCCCTGGGCCTGGCTCCCGCAGCTGGGGCGAGGCGCTTCCTGGGACTGGGGTTCTGGGGTCCACGCCACGCGAGTGCGGAGGGCAGCGGGCCGGGACTCAGTGTGTCTGCCCGGCGGGGACAGATCCGGGCTCGGCCTCTCCCCCCTTTCCAGAGAGAGGGAGGGAGGGAGGGAGGGGGCTCCGGGCCCTCTCAGTGTTGGGGTGGGGGGCGAGCTGCCTCCACGGGGGAGCCTGGGGCACTTGTTCTCCCGTGAGATTCCCGGGTATCGGCCTGGCAGGGCTCTGCGCTCGCCAGCCTGAAATAAGCGCAGTCTCGTGTTTCTCTGGTGCGCCCCAGCCCCCGGGTCCGTAGGGCTTTGTGGATCCCTGCAGCCGGCTGGGGTGGCGCTAGACCGCAGACAAGCCCGAGCTCCCGCCGGCTGATGGGCCGGGCATGGCCTGACAGCATCCCCGGCCAGTGCCCACAACTGCGCGGATCCTGGCGCCTGCCGCGGATATGATTGGAGTCCAGGCTTCTTCTTCTTGTTGCCTTCAGGAGTCCCGAATATCTGAAAGGAAAGAATCTCTCTGTTCGGGAAAGAACTGTGCATACTTTCTCCTCTTACCTATGTTGTCTGAAGTGCGATCAGGGCTTGGTGTTGATACCGTTTGTTCTGTAATAACGCTAGATTTTTGTGACACATTGTACATTTTTAGTAACGGGAGTTGGGAACCTCATGTTAGTACTATACTGACATATAAGCATTTTTATTACACTCTGTCATACCAGTTAGAATCTGACATTCAGGAGCAATTAACAAAAAGTTTTGCTAATATGCAAGTGGTGGTTAAAAGTAGATAAAATGTATAGTTGAAGACATACAGTAAAGCAAATTAATTTTTGCTATGTATTCAGTCTGACAGTTCGGATTATCTTACAATTGTAAGAAAGATTTGACATGGGTCATAGCATGTTACTTTAGGACTCCACCCCAGTACTTTTCCAGCTCAGAATTTGGCCCTGTTGAGCTGCTGTGAATTGTGACAGTAGGGGGAGACTTCACTTCCTCTGTTGATTGCTGTTGTGGTTTTGTCTTAATAGTTTATTCGGTAGTAGAGATGTCGTCTTTTGTAATGGCTTTTTTAAATCTATTAACAGATCTGTTCTATATAACAAATTTTTTTTTTGTAACTTAAGAGAAAAACTTAATATATACACAATTATAAGTTGGCCCATGGAAGTCCCTAAAAATATATTGATGAGACCTGCTACCAGCACCTGTGGTATTGAGCATGTATTGTATTGTGGTTGATGCTTTTCTACTGACTTCCTCTTCTGTCTTGTCAGTTTATAGTGTTGGTTAAAGTGTTTCATTATCTCCTGTCTAGATCCAAACGTCTGCTTTTATTGCATTTAGATGCATAACCTTTTATTAGTTCTATTCAAACTCCATGCAATATTGTGATTTTTTTTCTCATATTTTCCTAATTTTAATATGTCTTGTTTAATTATAAGTATTGTTGAAGGGAGTCCTCCCTCCCTCCCTCAGTGTTCGGAGAAAGTTCTCAAACTATCAGGTTTGGTGGTGAGTGGTGACCTCCTTCCAGCAACCCCCAGAAAGCTCCACTAGGTTTCTAAATATTTTTTTTTCCCCTTTCTCCTCTGTAAAATTCCAACTTGGTGAGTGAATTTTTCTAGGCTTTTTTTCTTTCTTTCCAAAACGCTCTGTTGAAACAGAAAGACCTGCTCTTTTTCCTCCTTGAGCATTCACAGGGAAGCATACTTCCTTAATGAGGGACTGGAAAGGCAGACTCCCCTTCTTTTGCATAATCTTTGCAATATCTGAAAAGGAAGAATTGTGAATGACAAATTCTTGAGTTTGCATTTTTGCTGGGATTATAAACAGCCCTTCTTTTGTGTTGCGTGATAAGATGCATCAATTTGACACTGCTTATTTGAGTCCCTTCTCCCCTTCCAAGCAGTATTGGCCCAGGCTTGGTTTCTGACAGCTTCTCGAAGACTGTCTCTGCATCTAACATGGCAGATCTAATGGCAATTACAGGCCACATTTAAGGACCTTGTAAGTGACATGTTGGGCAACTCTCAACTAATCAATGTTTGGAGTATTGTTTCCTGGCTTCTGAATCTTCAAAGTGGTTGATACTAGACAGGGCCAGACAGTGTGTTACAAGGCATTAGTCAGAGGTCTAAATCTGTTAGCTAGAAGCCAATATAAAATGTTGCTAGTCTTGTTGTGGTTCAGGGATATTGTCTTGTATTCATCCAACACTTTCTCCTGGTTGCAGGGTCTGGGAATGGGTTAGAACCATAAAAATACAGGGCTAAAAGGGACCACCAGAGGTGATCAGGTGTAGCCCCTGGTGCTGAGGCAGGAACAAATCTGTGAGAGGTGTTTGGAGGTTTTTAAGAACAGGTTGACCAATGATGGTGAGTCCGCAGTCTCCCTTGGAAGCCTATTCTGTTGCTTAACTAGCCTTATAGTTAGAAAGTTTCCCCTAATATCTAATAAATCTCTTTTGCTGCAGATTAAGCTGATGACATTTTGTCCTACCCTCAATGTACTTTTGAGTTTTGCGTGATCTTACACAGAAAGGCTTCCTCCAGTTCACCTGTCTGCAAAACGGGTACCTGATCCATCGGGTAGACCACTCATAGGCAGTCAGGTGTGGTGCTGGCCACATTGTCCTTGTTTACTGTTGGCTATGAGACTGATGTGCCTTAAACGCATCAGCCTGATAAGCCATTGGTTTGGGGAAACTTGGACTTGACTCTTTATTACAGCATGTGACATATTTGAAGACTTGTTACCAGGTTCCCCCTCAGTCATCTTTTTTTCAAGACTAAACATGCCCAGCTTTTTTTAACCTTTCCTCCTAGATCAGGTTTTTTAGGCCTTCGATCATTTTTGTTGCTTTCCTCTGGTGTCTCTCCAGTTTGTCCACATTTTTCCTAAAGTGTGGCACCCAGAACTGGACACACTACTCCAGCTGAGGCCTCACCAGTGCTGAATAAAGTGGGATAGTTACCTCCTGTGTCTTTTATAGAACACTTCTGTTAAAACACCCCAGAATATTAGCTTTTTTCTGAATAGTGCCACATTGTTGGTTTATATTCACTATGCCCTCCACCAGATCCTTATCAGCAGTGTTTCCACCTGGCCAGTTATTCTCCATTTTGTAGTTATGCATTTGATTTTTTCCTTACTAAGTGCTTATCTTTAATGAATTTCATCTTGTTGATTTCAGACCAATTCTCCCATTTCTCAAGGTCATTTTGAATTCTAATCCTGTTCTCCAAAGTGCGTGCAACCCCTCCCAGCTTGGTGTCATCTGTGGATTTTATAAGCATACTCTCCACTCCATTATTGAAGTAATTAAAGAACATATTGAATAGTATCGGACCTAGGACTGACCTCCTGAGTAACCACACTAGATAAATCCTCACAGTTTGACAGCAAACGTTGATAACTGCTCTTTGAGCACCGTCTTTCAACCAGTTTTGCATCCACCTTATAGTAACTTCATCTCACCCACATTTACCTAATTTGCTTATGATAGTGTCACGTGGGTCTGAGTTAAAACTCTTATCACATCTATCACTTTCCCATTTAGGCCCATTTTGTAATCTTTTAATAGCCCCATGTCTTTGCTGCGACCTGTTATAGTGAGATGATATTTTTAACTCAACAGACCAGTATTCTAATTCAGTGGCAAAAAAAGCTATATTCATAGAGAGTGAAGTTTCCTTGGTGGTATGCTGACCTGTTACAGAGTGTTGAGTAAATCTCAAACTTCTGAAAATCAGGAAATGCACAGTTAAGGATGCCCATGCAACCTTAACCCTACCCATTTTCAGCAATGCTCTAATGCACACACACCTTTACTCTGCCAATGCCAGTTGCTGAAATGTGCAAGCTCTTCTGCTCCTCCTACAACCCATTCATTCAGCCTGAGGATTCCTTCTATCCCCTGGAGCTGACAGTAGCCAATGGGGAATTATTCAGATATGCTCCAGGTGTGGTCTGCATGGTATGTGTACCCACACTAAATGGTGAAGGCATTGAAATAATGCATACTGGATCCTGACGGTATGCATGCTGTTCTTTCCCTTGCCCACTCACATCAGAGGGTACAAAACATACATCTTTTTGTATCAAGCAATGTAAAAAGCTCAGGCTTCAGACATCAGTGGTGGGGTGTTGGCATCTTCCCTAGAACTACCCCCGCAAGCATAAAGTGGCTGCATAGAAATCCTCTCATGTTTTTTCTTTATTGATGCATGCACACTGTAATCTTCCAGACTGCACATCTATGCAAGCAAAGTAGTGAACATGGTCTTAAATACTGTTTACAATTTGGGTTCTTTAAGACTTAGTGGGTGTCATGCACTACCTTGGGTTAAAACTGACAGATTGAGAGTATTTTGACCCACAGCACAGCAATAATTTGCTCTCTAGCTTGGTGCAAATTAAAATCTACCTAGAAACTTTTTGCAAAACAGCAGTTTTCTCAGGGCTTATCGTATCTCCGGAACCCCTGGCTCAGTGACCTCAAATCTGGGTCATTAACCCTGCTGTGTGCTCTCATAAGGCATTACACATTTCAAGAAAAGCCATGCAAGTGTGCAGATTTTAGAGCACATTGTCCTTTAAACAGGCCATAGGTAGTACATCACTTGTGGGTGTGTACTTGGCTCTGTGTTTTGGAGAGGCACATACTCCCTAGGAGAGCTTGTGTCAATGAAGTGCAGTGCACCATGGGTAGATATCTCACTGAAATTTACCATCTTCCAGCACGTGGCCTTTTGGAAAGTTTTGGCAATGCATGATGGGGCCAAAATGAGCTGCACAGAGGTAATTGGGAGCACAGGTCAATTTCCCAGTTTGCGACTGTTTCCATCGCATAATATCTGTATCCCATTATTTTTGTACCTTTTTTCAAAATCCCATAAACCCGTGGCACACTCCTCACTCTCTGCCATCTGACAGAAGCATGGAGCCTGCACAGCTCATTGTCATGAATGTAACAAGCACAATCCTGTAGTATTTTCAGAGGCTCAAGAACAACTGAGTGGGTGGGGAAGATAACTGTTGTTTGGAGGACAGGTTGCCATGGGACACAGCAAGAACCAAGTCTAGGTTGTAGTGTCATTTATGGAGCAGCTGCAGATGGTGGAGCGCCACTTCTGGGCCTGAGAAACAAGCACTGACTAGTGGGATCACATCATAATGCAGGTTTGGGCTGATGAGCAGTGACTGCAGGACGTTCGGATGCATAAGGCCTCATTCCTGGATCTGTGTGCTGAGCTTGGCTCAGCCCTCTAGAGTAGGGACACCAAAATGAGAACTGCCCTGACAATGAGGAAGTGGGTGGCAATTGCACTGTGGAAACTTGCAGTGCCAGGCTGTTACCCGTCAGTCGGGAGTCAGGAGTTGGGAAATCCATCCTTGGGGTTGCTCTTATGCAAGTGGGATGGGCCATTAATCGCCTCCTGCTATGCAGGACTGAGACTCTGGGCAGTGTGCAGGACATGATGGATGGATTTGCAGCAGTCGGGTCCTGGACTGCAGGAGGGGCGATAGCACACACGTCCCTCTGTTGTCACCAGACCACCTTACCACAGCATACATTAACAGAAAGGGCTACTTTTCTGTGGTTTTGCAACCTGGTGGATTACCAGGGATGTTTCACTGGCATCAGTGTGGGCTGCTCAAGGAAGGCGTATGATATTCACATCCTTAAGAATACAGGATTTTTTCAGAAAGCTGCAAACGGGCTTCCTTTCCTGACTGGCAGATTACCACTGGAAATGTTGAAAAGCCAATAGTGATTCTGGGGGACTCAGAGTATCCCTTTCTTCCTTGACTCATTAAGCCATACTCTGGTCACCTTGACAGCACCAAGGAAGGATTCAGCTACCAGTTCAGCAGGTGCAGAATGACAGTTGAAAGTGTATTTGGGCATTTGAAGGGACGCTGGCGTTGTTTACTCACAGCTTGGACCTTGCTGAGTAAAATATCCCAGTGATTATAGCTGCCAGTTATGTCCTGCATAATTTCTGAGAAGCAAAGAGGGAAAAGCTTCCGCCGCCGGAGGGTGGAGGTAAAGTGTCTGTCTGCTGAATTTGAACAGCCAAATACAAAGGCTATTAGAACTCAACTCTCAGGCTCAGGGACGCTGGGAATGACCATTTTTAACATGTATTATATACTCTCACAGGAGGATTCAAGGGAACGTCCCTGTGTCCATAGAAAAAGTGTTCCAAATGCCCCTTTCTCTCCTGTTGAACTCTCTAGTGGGGAATGAATAGCAGATATCAGCTCTCCCCCTTGGTTGGACTACTACCTCTCGAGTAAATTATTGAGTCAGAAATGTGTCCTGCTCCTTTGGGGGCACTATCCCTGCAACTGAAAATGTTCATTTACCCAGGATTCTTTTGCCTGCATCAGGCTCGCCTGTGCCGACTGGCTGGACTGCAGTGGAGTCAAAAATAGGACCTGGCTCACTGCGCAGCTGGGATCCCTCAGTCACCTGTTGCCCAAACTCCTCTTCTCATCCTCCACCACGTTAACGAAGAGACTCTTAAGATGATGGGTGAGAGCTTCTCCTGTTGGCTTAGTTAATCCACCTCCACGAGAGGCTGTCTGCATTGGCATGTAGGTTGGTAACTATGTTCAGGGGTGTGACTTATTCACACCCTTGAGCGATGTAGTTATACCGGAGTAATTCTGTAGTGTAGGCCAGGCATCAGTTAGCTTAATGGGGCAATTTGCAGTTACATCGATGGGAGACCAGTTGAGTGTAGACACATGCACAGGTAGGTCTCTGTAAGCTGCCTTGCATTGATCTAGCTTTATAGTGTAGACTGGGCAACAGGAAGATAGAGATGATGGAGAGAGAGGCCTCCTTTACACATCCATCTGCAGTGCTGGAGGCTCTAAATGGTGCGAAATGGCCTGTTCACCTCAATGTGCTGTTCTCAGCTCAATGAGAACACCCCATGGGAGGTGAACACAACATCTCTGAAACTGTGACCTGCTCCATTAATCTCAGTGGGTGTTCCCGTCCCCCTCCTGAGCGCCTGTGATATGCATGAAGTATTCCCGTTCTCAGCTCTTCATCCAAAGGGGCAGGACTACCCCAGATCCTGACTCACATGGGGGGCAGGGAGGGGCCTCAGACCCTCCCAAAAGTGTAGATCCTGGCACATACATGGGGGCAGCAAGGGGACTCAGACTGCCAGAGAGGCAAGAATCCCTCAGATCTGAGCGCAACATGGGGTGGGAGACTGGGGCTGACAGGTACCGCTGCCCCTATTCTCCCCGCCACTGACTTCCATGTCTCTTCCCAGTGTCCCACCCCTCCACTCTCTTTAGTCCCAGCACCTCCTTCACCTGAGCCCCCAACCCCTCTCTTCTCCCCTACCATCCCACTGCCCCCTAATATTACTCCCCTCTCAGCAAGCAGTCTGATTCCTTTCCTCTCTCAATAAAATTGCCACCCATGACTTAGATCATAGCAACATCCCACCAATCAGTCTGAAACTCCTTTTGTCTTGGGTGAGGGCTTATGATTGATTAATCATAGACAGTACTTGTATTTGGTCCTGCCACGAGGGCAGGGGACTGGACTCGACGACCTCTTAAGGTCCCTTCCAGTCCTAGAGTCTATGAATCTTTAGTTTTGTTAATTGAAGGGTGAGATCATGCCCATCTGTCTGAGGTTCGATTCATCCAGTGATTAGCACCTTCAGTTTAACAGGACCAGGCAGAAACAGGAAAATTTGGGGGAGAGGGTCTGTAACTTGGGAACCCCCTCAGTCAAATGACCCCACATTTGGATCACTAATGCTACCCAGGCCCCCTATAAGGCATTCCAAATTTCAGAGCAATCCGGGTAACGGATTGGATTTTAGAGAATTTACAAGAGTTAATCTTTAAAATATAAAATGGCGGGAATGGAGATCCTGTAACCAATTGTCTGTATTGGCACTTGCACGGACAAAAATTTACATTTTCTTAAATACCATTCTCAGTTTGAGTCCCCCATAGATTTAGTGGGTGCCATGGGTAAAACTCAATTGACTGAGACTCTGGCTCAGGGGGGAGAAAGGGGACCCACCTAGAAACTTTGAAAAATGGCTAATTTGTGAGGGGAGAATGTAATCTCTGCAACTCCTAGCTCAAATAACCTCAAAACTGGGTCATTAAGTCTACCCTGCACCTTTCTGATACACAACAGATTTCAAAGGGCTCCAACTAAGCATGTTGATTGCAGAGTACTTGGAAAGGTGGACTTTTACACAGAGGTCATGACACAACCTTACCTATAGTGGTACTGCTGCATATACTTTGGTTTGTAGTTGGTTCTTCACTCCTGTGTGGTCCATCCTCCCCCAAAGTCCTTGGCAGCTGCTCAGAGTTTCCAAGGAATAGCAGTGCAACTGAGTTTCTGATAAGTTTTACAGAATTCTGGTCAGTTTTTACCACTTCTTATGACCTAGGCAGCAGTTGTAGAATTGACTAATCTAATAAATCTTGCTGCTCCAAATTTTCCATGGGCTAGTATGTTCTTAAGCTTTTGTAGCAGAGAACAAATATTTTCCTTGTTAACTTCCTGGGAAGAAGTGGGGCGAAGCTGAGTTCCTAGTTATCTCAGAGACATTCCAAACTCTGACTATTTCCACAGGTTCTGATAAGTGGAAAATTCAGGTAAAAGGATTAATCAAATTTGTGGCATTTGGGGTAACTAGTGGCTCCAGCTGAAGATCAAACGGGCTACTTTCCAAGAGTCTAAGGACTTGCACTTAATTGCCATGAAATTGAGTGCACCCTCTCGCCGGTATTATAATTGTTGCAGCCTATGGAGACAACAGGTCCCAGTATGCACAGTGCTTCTGCTTGGATCGAAATGTAGTGTTGTATCTGTCATCTCTGCAGGCTGCACCTCCTCACTAATGAGAGGATGGCAGCACCCAATGTGCTTAACAGTGAGAATAATTAACAGAGTGGATTTGACTTAAATCACTAGTCAGGAAGACTTGATTTAATCAAGGTTTTCTGCTAAAAGTCCATTCTTGGTGGTGGTTATAATCTTAATACATATTCTTCACAACTCAGAGACAGATGTAGGTTTCATTTGTAGAAGGTACACCCTATACATTTTTAAACGGTGTTTTATTTTGAAAACTTTTCAGATTAGTTTTATAACTATATCAGAAAATGAACAATTGGTTATTTCATTTACCAAATGTAATTGAAGCAGATATGTATGAAGTCATTGGGAGGTGAGCTATCTCCAGTTTAACAGGTTAATCATTTATATTTGGAGGATTTTGTTGCCATGCTGTATTAGGAAGAGAACATCACCAGACTGACATTTAAATTGTTTTATTTAACTAAAAAAACTTAAGTATTCTGGATTTTTTCTTCAACAGCAAACATATAATATTTTAACAAAACAAGCATATGTCCCTCACTTCTCGCATTTATCTCCAGACCTGTTCTGCCCTCAACAATCTTCTTTTCATTGAAATTTTTGAAACTTTGCACTTTTAGAGAGAGGTAAGGGATTGACTCTGTGTACACAAATTTGCAGAGGGACAATAGAGTTGAGGTCTGTTATTTCTCACCTCTATATAGATTCATAGACTCTAGGACTGGAAGGGACCTCGAGAGGTCATCGAGTCCAGTCCCCTGCCCTCACGGCAGGACCAAATACTGTCTAGACCATCCCTGATAGACATTTATCTAACCTACTCTTAAATATCTCCAGAGATGCAGATTCCACAACCTCCTTAGGCAATTTATTCCAGTGTTTAACTACCCTGACAGTTAGGAACTTTTTCCTAATGTCCAACCTAAATCTCCCTTGCTGCAGTTTAAGCCCATTGCTTCTTGTTCTATCATTAGAGGCTAAGGTGAACAAGTTTTCTCCCTCCTCCTGATGACACCCTTTTAGATACCTGAAAACTGCTATCATGTCCCCTCTCAGTCTTCTCTTTTCCAAACTAAATAAACCCAATTCTTTCAGCCTTCCTTCATAGGTCATGTTCTCAAGACCTTTAATCATTCTTGTTGCTCTTCTCTGGACCCTCTCCAATTTCTCCACATCTTTCTTGAAATGCGGTGCCCAGAACTGGACACAATACTCCAGTTGAGGCCTAACCAGCGCAGAGTAGAGCGGAAGAATGACTTCTCGTGTCTTGTTTACAACACACCTGTTAATGCATCCCAGAATCACGTTTGCTTTTTTTGCAACAGTATCACACTGTTGACTCATATTTAGCTTGTGGTCCACTATGACCCCTAGATCTCTTTCTGCCATACTCCTTCCTAGACAGTCTCTTCCCATTCTGTATGTGTGAAACTGATTGTTCCTTCCTAAGTGGAGTACTTTGCATTTGTCTTTATTGAACTTCATCCGGTTTACTTCAGACCATTTCTCCAATTTATCCAGATCAGTTTGTCCAGATCATTTTGAATTTTGACCCTGTCCTCCAAATATATAATTTAAAAAACATTTGTTAACAAGTTACCTCTGGAGAGACAAATCCACAGCTTTTGAGAACTGCAAAATTAAGCATCTCTGAGCACTGAGTCCCATTGGGTAGATAGAAAGATTAACCTAAATAATCTATACAGAAGCCCCTGAAACCTCATAAGATTGTGTCCTTAATCCACGAACTATTGGAACTCATTTACAAAACTTTTCTTAAACATTTCATGAATATATTGTCTCATACTATAGAATTAGAATTTATAATCCCTATTCCATGATTAGATATCTTTGAACTATAATTTATCTCAGTTCAAACTATTTTTAGATAGGTTTTTTCCTCAAAAAAGCATTTTATCAAAAAAAACCAGATTTTTTTTTTAAATCATTGATTTTTATCCACCCTGGTAATTAACCATTGTAATCACTTACCAGGGGCTTTGATGGCTTCTTTGTCAGTGATAATTTTAAAATCAAGATTGGATGTTCTCCTAAAAGGTCTGCTCTAGAAATGAACATCTAGGGATGTTCAAACAGATGTAAAAAATCAGCCAGAGAAGTGTTTAGGTTTGCTAAACTTGTAAGTACAAAATCAAATGCTTTTGTTGCGTGAGCTGTATTAAACTACTACATCTTTGCCCTAGAGGGCTGCGAACAATCTGTGGGCACAGGCTGGCATGTTATGGTACAGTACAAACAGAACAAGCACGATGCGTGTGGTGATCATTACAGGTGGATTTTTGACCTGTGTTGAATAAGGCTCATTCAGGCATTGGGGCAAAATGGGAAAATGTACAAAACCAGAGTGGGCATGCATGACTAAAAACAGTTTGAGAAGCCCATGGAGAGCTGCCTTCTATCAAGATGACTTACTGAGTTTTGGGACCGGAAGTCCCTGAGGGCTGCACCACTGCACTAAAGATAACGAGATCAGCCGACTGACTGCTTTGTAGGACTCTGTAGACCATACTATATTTGCCCTCGAATTTACAGAATCTCTCATCAAGAAGTGCAGGCAGGGCTGTCAAATCTCCTACTCAAGGCTTCTCCAGGGTGGAGGTTTATCATCTGGTCCCATCCCTGTTGTAGATTTGTGATCTGGGCTCCAGCCTTATTCCGATTGGTTATGGTTCATATGTGTGTTTATCTGGGTTTGTCAGGTTGCCTGGTGTAATAAATTAGTGGACCACAGTTTTCCTTTTTAGCTTTGTTGTCTTCCTTAATTTAGCAATCTGTAACTATTCCCTCTGCACTACTCCCCCTCCCCCCACCTAAGTTACTGTCACTAAAAAACAATCCATAGTGACTGAACAAGCAATTTATCTGTAAAACTACTACTCAGACAGTGGGGCAGATAGGATTTCTAGCAAGACGTTCAACCTACTTCAAAGGATCCCTTTTCCGTTTGTAGAGAAATAACTCTCCCATCTCATCTCATGAGAGGTCTTGTTTCTCTGATTTCAGAAATCTTTTTTTCTAGCTTTGGACTGTGCTCTCTGTTTCACGTGTTGTAGTGCAAATGTTTTCCTTAAGAACCTAGCTCGTCTCCAGGTTAACAGCACTGGTGGCTCAGTCGCTTTTTATTAGTGCTCTCCAGGCTTGATGCTTTCAGAGAGATATCATACACACACAGCTCTAGTGGAAAGATTTTGTAGGAGGCAGCTAAGCTGTTCCTCAAAAAGATATGGTCTTGGTCCGGTGAATGGATTGGTGTGGAATTAGTTTCCATTCAGAACATAGCGTGTCATTAGTCTAAACCAGAGGTTCTCAACCTTTTGTGTTCTGCCCCTCTCCTCTCTCCCTCTCCCCCAACATGCAATAAAAATTCCACAGCCCACTTGTGCCACAACTGCTTTTCTGCATACAAAAGCCAGCGCTGGCATTAGGGGGTAGCAAGCAGGGCAGTTGCCCTCGGTCCCATGCCACTGGGGCCCCCATAAAGCTACATTGCTCAGGCTTCGGCTTCAGGCCCGGGTGGCAGGGCTCCAGGCTTCAGCCCCAGGCGGTGGGACTTCTACCTTCTGCCCTGGATCCCAGTGAGTCTAATTCTGGCTTTGCTTGGCGGACCCCATCAAATCTGCTCATGGCCATCTGGGGGCCCCGGACCCTTCGTTGAGAACCACTAGTCTTAACCGTTCTTTACAGGGCTCCTCTCAGCTACCAGTTTGAGAGAGGTGAACTTTGTATCAGGGTGGATTTGATTTAAATCACTAGTCAGGAAGACTCAATTTAATCATGGATCTCCACGTAAAAGTGCATTCTTGTTGGTTGTTATAATCTTAATACATATTCTTCACAACTCAGAGATAAATGTAGGTTTCATTTGTAGAAGGCACACATTATACATTTTTAAACTGATTTATTTTGGAAACTTTTCAGGTGAATGTTACAGCTGTGTCAGAAAATAAATGATTGTTTGGTTATTTCATTTACCAAATGTAATTGAAGCAGATATTTATGAAGTCATTGGGAGGTGAACTATCTCCAGTTTAACGGGTTAACCATTAATATTTGGAGGATTTTTTTGCCATGCTGTATTAGGTGGAGAACATCACCATACAGACATTTAAATTGTTTTATTTAACTAAAATAACAGTGTTAAGTATTCTGGATTTTTTTTTCTTCAGCAGCAAATGCAACAAACAGAACAAGCATGTGAATTTTGGAATTTAGTTAAACGTTCAAGTTTTTTAAAATCAGGTTTGTTTTTATTAAAATTGTTTTACTAAAATAGTTAAATGAAATATTTAAAAAAAAAAACACACACAAAATTAAATCGACTATGTCAGCCAGATCAATATGGGAAACTTAAAATATTGGCTTCTGCAGCTAACTCAGTTGTCTTCACCTTTTATTTTCCTGTTTGTTCATAATCTGGAAAAGAAAACCAAACTTTCCTGCTTTTTCAGGTCCCAAATGATTTCTCAATTAGTCCAAAGGAAGAAAATAGCCGCTCAGCCCCTGTTGGTCTGGGTTCCCGGCCGCAGGCCCCACTCAGCCTGCTGCCGAGCCTAGGTGAACAGAACCCCAGACCAGCAGCGGGCAGAACCCCAGAGCAGCAGCGGCATAAGATCAACATTTTTAATTTAATTTTAAATGAAGCTTCTTAAACATTGTGAAAACCTTTGTTTATTTTACAATACAACACTAGTTTAGTTATATAATATACAGACTTATAGAGCCCTTCTAAAAAACATTAAAATGTATTACCGGCACGTGAAACCTTAAATTAAAGTGAATAAATGAAGACTCAGCACAGCAATTCTGAAAGGCTTCTGACCTCTTATCTATGCAGAGGCCCCTGGAACTCCATAAGATTGTATCCCTAATCCATGAACTATTGGAACTAATTTACAAAACTTTTCTTAAACATTAAATGAATATATTGTCTCAATACTATAGAATTAGAAGTTATAATCCCTATTCCATGATGAGATATCTTTCAGCTATAATGTATCTTAATTCAAACTATCTTTAGACAGGTTTTTTTCTTCAAAAAGCATTTTATCAAAAAAATCTGATTTCAGTTAAAAAAAAAAAAAAAAATCATTGATTTTTATCCATCCTGCTTTGTAGTTAGATAGACCTACTTTGTCCAGGCCACAGAGGGAATCTCACTGCTTTAGTCTTCATTTCTTCTGTGTTAAAAGGGAAATAATAATGTCCCCCTCAAAGAGGCGGGATGGTGTTGAAAGTTAATCCCCTATTAACAATAGTAGTATGACCTCCTCCACCTGCCAATTTGTGGTTTGAGAACTAACACGTTGCACTCTTCAGCATCTCCATCCAGACTTCCCAAGTGCTTGATAGATGTGAATGAATTAAATCCTGTAATAGCCCTGTGAAGTCAAGTGCTATTGCCATGTAACTGGGATGCTGAGAGCCAGGCAAAATGACTTGCCGAAAGTCACAGGAGGTCAGTGGTGAGGCTAGACTAGATCTCATATCTGATTTAATGGGCCTCCTTCTCAGAAAGAGGAGATGTAGGTTTTAACTAGCCCTGGACAGTCTGGCGTGGGGGTTGTTTGTGTTTAATAAGCAGTACTAATCCCTGGCGTAATTATTGGTGGTTTACATGCACTCGGCTCTTATCAGGCAGTATTGTAAAAGAGGGTTTAGTCGATTTCAGTGGTGTTGGCAGTTTCAGAGCTGTGTGTAGCAGTGAGTCATACACGGCAAAACACTTAAAAATGGATGGTTCATCTCGCATGGGTTGTGGAATGTAATAGGAGGTTTTAGAACACGCTTGTGGAAAGCTTGCTGAGCTGTGGCTGCAGAACGTTCACCACAGTGAGCGTCCTTTTGAAAATACCAGTATAAAGGTCTCTCTTAGGCTTCTTTTGTACAATATCCCTAGAATTAGGTGGTTAGAAGGCAAATGTTCCTCCACCATCTCCAGACAAACTGCACCTGTTGCAGCTCTTCCAGAAGTCCCATTAGGAGTTCACCTGCCTTTCCTCAAGTTGCAGTGATCTTCCTGAAGCCAGAACCTTGTTTTCCCATGCATGAGCCATTCTTTTCTGGTGACAGATCTGAGGAACCGCTCCAGATTGAGGTGTCAATAGAAGTTTTGGAACACTTTGATAAATTAAACAGTAATAAGTCGCCAGGACAAGCTGGTCTTCACCCAAGAGTTCTGAAGGAACTCAGATGTGAAATTGCAGAACTACTAACTGGTAGGTAACCTATCGCTTAATAAAGCCTCTGTACCAGATGACTGATGGATAGCTAATGTGATGCCAATTTTTTTTAAAAAGCTCTGGAGGCGATCCTGGCAGTTATGGGCCAGTAAGCCTAATTTCAGCACCAAGCGAACTGGTTGAAACTGTAGTAAGAACAGAATTATCAGTCACATATGAACATGGTATGTTGTGGAAGAGTCAACATGGCATTTGTAAATCATGTCTCAACAATCTACTAGAATTCATTGAGCATGTCAACAGATGTGGATGAGGATAATCCAGTGGATATAGTGTACTTGAAATTTCAGAAAGCCGTTGACAAGGTCTCTCACCAAAGGCTCTTGGGTGTTTTTTCACGCCCTGAGCGAGAAAGTTGCAGTGCTATAAAGTGGTAGTGTAGACTCAGCCTTGGGTGTAACCACTCAAGAAAGAGATCTTGCAGTCATTGTGGATAGTTCTCTGAAAACATCTGCTCAATGTACAGCAGTGGTCAAGAAAGCTGACAATGTTAGGAGCCATTAAGAAAGGATTAGATAATACAGAAAATATTATAATGCCAGTATATACATCCATGATATGCCCATATCTTGAATACATGTACTGTTCTGGTCACCACAAGTCAAAAATATAAATGAGAATTAGGGCTGTCAAGTGATTAAAAAAATTAATCGTGATTAAATGCACAATTAAAAAATAATAGAATACCATTTATTTAAATATTTTTGGATGTTTTCCATATTTTCAAATATATTGATTTCAATTACAGAATACAAAGTGTACGGTGCTCACTTTATATTCTTGATTAAAAGTATTTGCACTGTAAAATAATAAAAGAAATAGTATTTTTCAATTCACCTACTGTAGTGCAGTCTCTTTATCATTAAAGTTGAATTTACAAATGTAGAATTTGGTACAAAAAAAACTGCATTAAAAAATAAAACAATATAAAATTTTAGAGCCTGCAAGTCCACTCAGTCCTACTTCTTATTCAGCCAATCGCTAAGACAAACAAGTTTGTTTACATTTGCAGGAGATAATGCCTGTGTCTTGTTTACAATGTCACCTGAAAGTGAGAACAGGTGTTTGCATGGCACTGTTGTAGCTGGCGTTGCAAGATATTTATGTGCCAGATGTGCTGAAGATTCATATGTCCCTTGTTTGTCTTGGTGATTGGCTTAGTATTGAGTGGATTTGTAGGCTCTGAAGTTTTACGTTGCTTTGTTTTTGACTGCAGGTATGTAACAAAAAATCTACATTTGTAAATTGCACTTTCACAACAGAGATTGCACTATGGTACTTGTATGAGGTGAATTGAGAAATACTATTTTTATCATTTTTACAGTGCAAATATTTGTAATCAACAATAATATACACTTTGATTTCAATTACAACACAATACAATATATATGAAAATGTAGAAAAACATCCAAAATATTTAATAAATTTCAGTTGTTGTTCTATTGTTTAACAGTGCAATTAAAACTGTAATTAATTGCAAATAATTTTATCGCAAATCATTTTTTTGATTTAATCACATGAGTTAACTGCAATTCATCGACAGCCCTAATTTGAATTGGAAAGAGTACAGAAAGGGCAGCACAATTAATTAGGCGTCTGGAACAGCTTCCATGTGAGGAGAAACTAAAAAGATTGGGACTATTTAGCTTATGGGGATTTTTAAAGATCAGATTTGACAATCACCTGTCAGGGATGGTCTAGATATACTTAGTGCTGCCTTGATGCAGGATGGACTAGGATGACCTCTCCGAGGTCCTCCCAGTTCTGTAATTCTCATTGAAGAGATGAGGGGGGGGGGTGATAGAAGTCTAAAATCATTAATGGTGTGGAGAGAGTGAGTACGGAAGTGTTATTTACCCCTTCACATAACATAACAAGGGATTGCCCAATGAAATTAATAAGCAGCAGGTTTAAACAAAAGGAAATACTTCATCACACAACACACAGTCAACTTGTGGAACTCATTACCTTGGGATGTTTAAGCCAAAAGTACAACTGGTTCAGAAAAAGATTAAGATAAATCATGAGGATAGCAGTTGATGGACCGTAAGCCAAGATGTTCAGGGATCCAAGCCCGTGCTGTGGGTGTCCCTAATTTCTGACGGCCGGAAAGCTGCAACTGGATGACAGGGATCACTTGAGAAATTGCCCTGTTCTGTTCATTACCTCTGAAGCACCTGGCCCCGGCCATCCTCAGAAGACCGGATATGGGCTGCTGTCTGACACAGTCTGACCGTCTTATGTTCTCAGTCTTCCTCTAGTTGAATTTTGTGATATAAACTCTTAGCCCGGGCAGCAAACAGCACTTAAATGCAAGCGCTTTACCTCTGAGCTAATAGTAAGAGCAGCACATCTCTTTACTGGCCCTTTTTTGTTAATTCCATCAAGCAGTTTTATGGACTCTCATCAGCAGAGCTCGACTACTTGACGCTGAGACATAGAGAAGTTGTCTTGCCTACGGTTGCACAATGAGTGATGGCACAGGAAGGAATAGAATCCCTGACTCCTAGGTGTACATCATTATGCATTGGGTAATTATGACTTTGTGGAGGACTCATTGAAGGAGAGAAAAAACAGAAATCCTTATGGTCTCCCTGCCTACCTCACTCCTTTTCTTGTGACCATTTGAGAACTTAACCCTCTACTGCAATTATTTAGAGCGGTACGCGACACTGGGGGAAAGCAAATCTCAGAGCTGAAGATCAACTGACTCGGGTTTTGCTACAGGGTAACATAGCAGTATTAAATGTTCCATTTTTAGCCCACAATGTTGAGCTCGAGTTTGTTGACGCAGGCTCTGAGACTCTCCGATGTGGGTTTGGTGGTTGGATTTTTTTGCTGTGTAGGCATATCATAAGCCTCTTTCCCAAATCTGGACCTTAGCGTCCAAAATTCGGGTGCTTAGCATGAACTCCAAGCTTAATTACCAGCTTGATCTATATCTCGCTGCCACCAACCAGGAAATCAGTGCCTGTACACACTTGAGCCCCCAAAACTTCCCTGGGGAACCCCCAAGACTCAGATGCTTTGAGTCTAACAAAGGGAAATAAACCACTTCCCTTCCTCCTCCCTCTCCCACCCAGACTTCCTCTCTTGGCTAACCTGAGAGTATTGATGCAATCTCTTTACATCACAGTACCAAGAAGCATGTCTCCTTTATTCCACAAAGAGACAAACCCCAATACAAGGAAACAGAGATGATCCTATCTCTTCCCCCTCCCACCAACTCCCTGGTGCTGCAGAGCTTACCCTCCCGTAGATCTAACACAAAGAGAATCCCCCTTGTTCCTTAAACTACCAGAGAGAAAACTCAAACAGTCTTACAAAGAAAACTTTATATAAAAAAAAAGAAGAAAAAGACATAAGAATATAAACTCTGCATCAAGATGACAATACAGGGCTATTGCTTATAAGAAAATATGAATAAACAGTCTGATTCAAAAAGATATCCAATTTGAAACATTCCAGCAAAACACAGCATGTAAATACCCCCAAAACAACATAAAAGCCTATATTGTTTTTCTACCTGTACTTACAAGTTGGACACAGAAGATTAGAAGAAGAAAGAAGCTTCTCATAGCTGAGAGACAGACAAAAGACCCAGAGTCCAAAACTTCCCTCCCTGACTTTGAAAAATCCGATTTTCTGATTGGTCCTCTGGTCAGGTGTTTGGTTCACTTGTTAATCCTTTACAGGTAAAAGAAACATTAACCCTTAGCTATCTGTTTATGACAGGGCATCAGCTTGTGTTGAAGCTGCAACATAGTTTATGAACCTGGAATAAGAGGCTTGTTTCATGTCCGATGGACTGTGTAAAACAACAAATCCAACCCCCCGGGTATAATCTGATTTTTTCTGTTGCTTCAATAATAAAAATAACTGGCTCTTAGCCATGAGCCACTTCAACTTTTTGTTGACCATCATCCAACAAACCCTGTGAGCAACTTTTAGAGTTTCAGCAACATCCTGTATATACTCAAAGCAGCACTTACACTGATCAAGTGCTTGCCTTTCAGGGGGGATTTTTTTTTAATAATTCTGGATTGTGATAATTTGCAGTGAGTAATTTGAGTTTTTAAAATCTTCTTTTTTCTATTCACAAATTGTCTTTGAGCAAATTAAAGGTTTCTTGGTATTCATTATTCTAAACAATCCTGAGTAACTTTTATAGTTCCTGGTTAGATTATGCATGAGTGGTTTATGAATATTGGATATTTGACTTGTGTTGGTTGGTTCCAATGAGCACATAGGTCATGTGATATGGCCCTACTGGTTGAGTGCAACTGCGAAGCCAGGATGGGTGCTTGTTTGTGAATTCAATATTATTGGCGTATGTTCTGCTGTCTACTGAGAGATGTGATCAGACTTATTAACTAGAATCGTCATGGGAAGCAAATTCGTTTAATATTTTAATCTGTTTATTTTGGCAATTTCCCAGGGAAAAACTCATTCAGGACAAGGTACTGGTAAATACTGGCTTAAACCGGGTTTAAATCAGGAAGCTGGGGAAAATAATTGCATCAGTGTTCAGTAAGCGTAAGACAAATCTTTTCAAGCTTTGGATACATCCATTCAAAACTGAAGAATAGGCCCAGTCAATCCTTTACGTGAGAGAGTCTGTCTTCTGCTTCAAAATGCTGTATGGCCAAATGGATCTGGACTGCTGTCTGCAACTCTGGGTGCTTCTGATTGCTTAATGCTGTCAAGCCTACAACGGTGCACTATTTGTCATTTTCCAATGATCAAATGTTTTTACTTTTCAAAATTTGTTTATATGAGTAATGACATGTATAACTTTCTTGAGAAGATACTGAACGAAACTATATAGAGACATTCTCATGTTTAATGTTATAATTACATACTCGTATTACACTTGCTGCAGTTATACTTTTTGTTCGTACAACCTTACAGCAATCAATGATTTGAATAGGTAATTAAAATTAAGTGTAATGTGTGCATTAATGAAACAGTTTTTAAAATAGAAAATGCCTTAAACTGGGACTAACTAGTTTTTCCCAGGATGGTAAAAACCACCTCTGGCAAATACTATGCCATCCCCAATTTGCCTGGTTCTGTGTTTAGTGAAAATAGTCATGTGTGTTTTTCCCCCCACCCCCCTTGGTATTTTAGTCAGCATTGTGCTTCTCTGGTTATTTATTTGAGCAGTTCAGATTTGTCCATCTGCTCCTTCCTTCAGAAGTCACTCTGGTTTGCTTTTTCTTTTAAACTACCACTTATTCCAGAAATGTAATGCAAGTGGAAATTAGCTAAGGAATGTCTTATAAGAAGTTTGCTTTCCACAACCCTCACGACTTCCTATGCACGGCCTTGATTTGCTCACCTGTAGGTAGTATTCCAACGTCTTTAAACCACAGAATGCAGAAGCCACTGGGCCAGCAGACTTGTACCACATGTTTTGAGTTAAATAAAAGATTATATCTCCTGGAGGTTTTGAGTTTATTTTTATCTCTATAATGCAGATGTTATGTGTACTCGACCATTGCTCATTTGATAAATGTGTTTCATATTAGGAGCTCCACCTTGGAGGAGTCTCTGTTTTACTGCTGCTTGGCTAGCTTCCAATCTGCATGGACAAGTTCATAAAACTAGTGTGCAATGTATACCAGCAGCAGAGAACGGTGTTTCCAGGTATCCGATGTTCAGAAGATAGTGTGGATTGGTTTGTGATTAGTGCTGGTTTACTAACACTCTTTAAAAAAGGGTGAAATTAGACACGGATTATAGCCGCAAGTTTTATTTACTTTATTCTTTTGAGGCTCGTTGCAGTGTAGACTCCCTCCTCCACGTTTTCCTCCCAATCAACTAAAAAGATTATGTATGAAGTTTAGCACAGATTTAGGCTTTGTGAAAACAAGCACAAAACCGATGCCATTGAAAATGATTCCATGACTGTTTCTCAAAATACCAGTAGAAAGCTTTTTGAAGAGGGGGAATTCCCCTGTTATGTTCTTGCAACCCAAAGGCTAGGAAACCTATGAAATGTACTGGAAACAGACTGTCAAAAAAAGTGAAACTGGCAGTTTCTTTTCAATATCTAAACAGAGCGAAAGGGAGAAAGTAAACTGTATAAAGTTTGGGAAATATTGAAAATGCTTCTATTTTAATATGCTGCTAGTGGAAGTAAATATAGGGGTTGTAACCTGAGTACCCCTTAAAGGTTTTAATCGGAGAGGGAGACTTTCATGTTTTCAATCTGAGCTCAGTGCAGATTGGAGCCAATGTGCCAGTCTCTCTTCCTGCGTGTGGGAGGCTTTGTCCAGTAGAAAACAAGGCTGCGCTTCTGTTCCTTACCCAGCCAATCAGTGGGTTCCTCAAAGATGTGAATGTAGAAATAGATGCGTGGGGGTTGTTCGTGGCATTTTAGAAATGAAACACACACATTTGTGGCACAGTGTTGATATCTCTTTCTCGCTTATCTTTGTGCTAATGCAGTTACAAGCGTGTTGGGGTTCTTAAAGGGTTGTATCTCTGATGTTTTTGGGGGGTTGTTTTTGGGTTTTTTTGGACGGAAGAGGGAAATACGGTTCACTGATATCTTTAGTCATTGTGTCTTGTGTGTAGATGGCTTTGAGGAGTCACAAGAATTTTTCCTCTTTTTTATCATTTGGAAGATTGAATCTGTTTTAGGCGCTTAGGTTATATCAAACATCTAAGTGCTTCCCAAGTATTTAAAAATAGACCTCACAGTACCTCTCTCTCTTTCTCTTCCTCCCTCCCCAACCTGTTGGACAAATAACCTGATCAGTTTATAGGCTGTTACGTGGAGGCAGGAGTAGGCATGCTGTGTTTTTATAATGCACACGGAGGGAAAGCTAAGTTGACCTGAGTTCTGAAAGCAGTGAGGTCTCTGTTTTTTCTCTCTCAGGGGAGTGAGTGCCAATTCCTGTGGCGAGTCAACTCATGTGGCGCCCTTCTAATTAGACCCCTTTGTTCTGGTGGAATGAAGGGGAGGCCATGAATATTCAGGGAGAGGCCATCTCTGGCAATTAGGGCCAATCTTCTAGATATGGGGTGGCCAACCTGAGAAGGAGCCAGAATTTGCCAATGTATGTTGCCAAAGAGCCATGGTAATATATCAGCAGCCCCCCAGCACCTCCCACCCGCTGGCAGCCCTGCCAGTCAGCGCTGCCTGCCTGCCGTAGTCAGCTGTTTTGCAAGCGCAGGAGGCTCTGTGGGGGAGCAGCGAGGGTATGGCAGGCGCGGGGGAAGGGACCTTGGGGGAAAGGGGTAGAGTGGGGGCAGGGCCTGGGGCAGAGCAGAGGATTGAGCAGTGAGCGCACCCCCCCCCCCCCACTACTGGTAAGTTGGTGTCTGTAGCTCCAGCCCCGAAGTTGGCGCCTATGCAAGGGGCCACATGTTAACCTCTGAAGAGCCACATGCGGCTCTGGAGCCACAGGTTGGCCACCCTTGTCCTAGATGGCTTTGAATATCAGGCCTTGAACTGGATGTGCATGCAGCAGGGAGCCAGTGCAGAGTGTGACGCACCAGGGTGGTGGTGATATGGCAACCTGTGTGTCTAAGCCAACAAGCTGGCCCTTGTGTGGGTGGATGTGGCTTCATTCCTAGATATTGGTTGGAATAATACTGCCTTGAGGTCATGAATGTGAATCACTATAGCCAGATCAGTGCGTGATAAGACATTTAGAGAGAGAGGATGGCACTTTTTTGCCACCTTGGCTATTTAGGCCTCAATGTGATGGGTGGCAGAAGGGGTTACTGATCTCCTGTAGTGTTTGCAATCTGATATTGCATTGTCCTGCTAACGTATTTCCAAACTAGAAAGTGAAACTACACGGCAGACTACTAGTAACCAGTTGAAAAGTAAATTAGATATCACTTTTATTGTTAGAAGGTGTTAAGGTTGCAGGTAGTCTTTTTAGCTTTATGTATTTTAATCTGGCAATTCATTAAAATTGAGAGAGGGTATTGCCTCTTTGCAAGCAGTATTACGTATTTGTATGAATATAGTCTCTCGGTTCTCCAGTCCCCTTATTTACCCTTGTGTCTTGTTACAGTCACGTAAATCTCATATTTCACATTGTTGCTAAATGTCACGCTTCAAATGGGTTTGTTTTTTTATCTGTCTTCGGAAGCTGGTTCTTTGAGACAAAGCCCATTGGGTGTGGATCTTTAGAATCTACTGGTGAGGCGTCTGAAGCGTAAAGGCTGCACATACTCCCTTAGTTCTCAACTCTTAATATGTCTGTTGTAAAATACTGACCCAACTATGATGGAGGTACTTGCAGTAACCAAACAAATATCTTTTACACAAGCAAGATTATGTATAACTCTTAAAAGATTTATTGAAGAAACCAGACCTGTAGCCTGACTAGTCTTAATCTTGATAGGTGCAAATTTAACCAATTATTTGAGCTTTGCATGTAAGACTAAAGAACTTTATCTTAACCCTTTTCCTCTCTGTTTTGATAAGACTGTTTTAGACTCTTACATTATGAAGCCACCTTATTTGTTTAATATACTTCCTTTCATTTAAAGTAATTCCAAGGGTGTTCTAAACAGTTCAAACACAATGCTGGGCTTCGTTTCCAACCTGAATAGAACAAGAAAAAGCTCTCTCTGGTGAGGAAGACTGCCTCTGAGGTGGTATACGACAGATGTTAAGCAACAATTTTATAGATTAGTTTGGGCCAGAGAATGTTACCTGTTTGAAACTCAGTGGGAGTTTATGGAGTCAGAATGTAACTCCCCACATTATTTGGTTAGGATACCTGGGTTACCATGATCGTGATAGTGGGAGAACCCAACACTTCTCATCTAATCCTACGTACTGGCCCGTTCGTTCCTACAGCTGGGCCCGTCCTTGGGAATCTAGTCAGGAGCAGAGCGAACGTGTAGGTGAGAGGGAATGCTGAGTCTTTATCACTGCTTCAAAGCAGGCTGCATCTGTAACTTACTACATGGTCCCTCCTAGGGATGTGTCTTCATCCTTCTGGAAACCCATGCCGGAGAGCGTCCACCATCTGAAGACAGGCACTGGGACCACTCAGGAGAATCCTGCTTCCACTTAGTAATGACTCTATTGCAGTGATATGCCACCCTCTGTCCCCACACCGACTAAAACCTATAGGAAGCTCCCAGTTCCTGTGACCTCAGAGATGGAATGGTTAAAGTTGGAACCCAAACATCAACTGCACTTTAGTGGTTTCCACCATCTCCCCTGGAACTACTTCGGCTGCCATATGCCAGGGAACATTGTCAACTCACATCTTTTCAAACTGACTAAATTTTAAAAATTCCAGTTCCTGAAACAGCATTCTCTGTGCCCTAAGTTATTTTTTTTTAAAAAAAATCCATTACATATTACTCCAAAGAAAACAGCTGAGGACCAAAACCCCCCCAATGCCGCCGCCCCCCCTCCCCCGAAACACATCACCTGCGCCAGTGCCACCTGGACCCATGGAAACAACCCCGTCCCCCAAGTATAAAGCCTCACCACCACTGCCCGCTCAGCTTGTCATTCCCCCTTGAACTAAGGAGAGGGGAAATGGGGGCAGTGTGAAGGGATTGGATGTGATTGTCCAACACACAAACACAGAGGCCACAGGGAGCCGGAGGGGGGGAAGGGGGACACTGTGGTAAGGGCCCAGGAGGGGGAAGGTCCCTGGACCAAGGAAGGGGGCAGCAGTTGGGGCAGGACAGGTGCGACACACAGAGACACACCCACACGTCTTCCCCGAGGATTTCCTGGCTGCCCACAGACAGTTCAAACCAAACCCCCCCGGCCCCCTCGATCACTACTGAGGGCGCCCTGGGACCAACTAGCACAATCCCCCCCGCCTCCCCGAGCTGCGGCTCGACCCAGGCCAGGTGCCCCTCCCCTCGCTCGGCATTTACCAGCTTTGCCTTGTGCCCAGCACTTCCCGCCTCAGGGGGCCCCAAAAGTGGAGCACCCACTGTACACCTGGCGGGGGCAGCAGGAGGCGGAGACGTGCAGTTCTGGCCATTAGGGTGGTTGGAGCGTGGCGCATGCAGGCGAAGCCCCCACAGGCAGGGGGTGAACCCAGCAGCCCCACTGCTTGCCCGGGGGCCGCACAGTGAGCCCACGTGGGCTGTATGCAGCGCAGGCCTGCTTTAAGATCTTTCCTCACGCCTTCTGCTGTTGCATGGTTACATTTCAGTTTTGTTTCTGATCTTGCTACAATGTTTCTAAAAGTCTCTGTGTTTAAAATATTTTTCATATTAGAAAATGAACTTGTATTGCCTGGGAATTCAAGGAACCCTGCTGAGATCTGTCTCCCTGATGGAGCCTAATGTGAAGGGTTTATGTAATTTCTAGCTATACTGGAGTTAATTCAGGTCATGATAATGCCTCCTTTTAGCCCATGTCTGGACTGTTGGGACTGAGTTGGAAACCTGTCCAAACAATAAAATTGTTATAGTTTCGTTAAATTGTGAACTCGTCTGTGCAGTTAAACTGTCAATCATGAAATAGGTTCTCCAGCTTTTGTGCTATGGGTCATGAGGTAAGACCTTCTTGTGACCCCTCCCAGCATCCCAACCCCTCCCACTACCCAGTTCTCAATATATTTAATTCTGCAGATGAGCGAGAAGGGCTCTTCTGACCATTGGTGATCCATGGACTGCAGTTGGTAGATCTCTTCTTATAGGTTACCGTGGCATGATTAGTCTAAAATTATTTAAACTCTCCTTGTCCAAACTGGGCTGGGAGCCCACGCTATCTTACAGCTGTGTCTATAAACACTGGGCAAGCATGATTCTATTAGAACCATTTTGGAATGTGTTTTGCTGGCTCAAAGAGCGGGCAAGCCCTTTTGTGTACTGAGGCTTTGGTGATAGCTGGGTTTATGCGAGAGAATGCCTGCAGTAGAGTTTTGTCACAGATGTACATAGCAGCTGGAAAAGAGGGACTGAAAGATCAAGAACCTGCAGACAGCAAAGACATCTGGTTTAAGGGAGGCAACACGTGAGAGGTCCATAAATCTCCTCCAAAATCGCTAGTAATTGATTCAGGCCTGTTCAATTCCCTTTGAAAATAAGCCTCTGTGGGATGCATGCCCACCTGTGGAAGCAGTCTGCCTTCTCCGCAGGAGTGCTCTGCTTGTGATAGCTGCAGTGGGACTGAACATTAAAGCTTCTAGAGCAAATGCCAGTTTTGTGTTTGAGACAAAGCTCTTTTGGGCTCTTTTGGGCACCATCCATGGAAAGGGAAGGGAGACCTGCATTTAGAATTAAATTCAAGTCCTACAGAGTGACTGCACTATGAAGAACTTTTCTTAAATCTACTAAATCCAGAGAAGTCAAAACAAAGGATGGAACTGTCCTTAACTCATGTTGTGTCTAAATATTGCAGCTAATCAGGGCATGTAGGATTCTACTAGCTGTCCCCTTTCGGCACAAAGGGGTGAATTTGAAGACATTTCCGTATTAACTCCTGATTTCCAGGTGCTTCTGGGTTTAAATAAATATTTAATTTTTGATGCGAATTTCCTTTGTTCTGGTATTTAAAGCAAAGGGGAAATAGGAGCTGAACAGAACCCTGTTTGTTCATAACTGTGCCCAAAGTAATATCTTCAGGCTCCTTTAACAAGCTGATTTTTTTTGATGTGCTATTAGTCTCGTGTCTCTGTATTGTTGTGAACATTCCGAAAGCCTGCAGCTGCTGAATGTGTACTGCTTTCTGGGCCAAAAGGCCTTTGAAGTATATCAGCATGTTTTAGTGTTTAGGTTATAGACTCAGGAGCTGGTGCCTTGTCTTCGTTCCTTACTGTAAAGCACCCAGAATGATCCTTGCTGTATCCAAATTAGATCTTGCTGTGCTCAAGAGTACAGAACTGCGTGTCAACCAGTTGAGTTCTAATCTCAGTCCAAACATTGATTTGTGGCCTTGGGAAAGTCACTCCATTTGTGTTTTCACCTATGAAATATACTGGCCTGCCCTCATTTGGTATCTGCAACAGATCACTGAATCACACACGGGTTCTCCGTGTCTGCTGATGGTAGGACAAGAAGTAATGGGCTTAATCTGCAGCAAGGGAGATTTAGGTTAGATAGTAGGAAAAACTTTCTCACTATTAAGGATGTTGAGCTCTGGAGTAGGCTTCCAAGGGAGGTTGTGGAATCCCCATCACTGGAGGTTTTTAAGAACAGGCTAGAAAAATACTTGATTGGAAATACGGGAATGGTCTAAGGTAGGTGTACTTGGTCCTGCCTTCGCTCAGGGACTGGACTGGATGACCTCTGGAGGTCCCTTCCATCCTACGTTTCTGTAATTGTGTCTTGGTTACATTTGTAATGTGCAACTAGAATGATATCCAAACTGGCAATATATATACTTAGTGCATTAAGAGGGCCAATTTCACAACACTGAAAACAATTGAGCCAGATCAATTGTTGGAAAGAATTTAAACAGAAAAATGTGAATAACTGGGAACTGTATAAGAACATTTTAATGGATGCCTAAAAAGCCACAACTGAGAAAGAAGGCCTCTCTGGTTAAATGATCAATCCAGTTTAGTGGGGAAGTGAAAGCAACTACAAACAACAGAACATATCAAAATGGGAGAAAGGGGAAGTTGATAGTGATGATGAATATAAATCAGAAGCTAGTGATTGTGGAAAATTGATAAGGGAAACAGAAGGGCACCAGGAGAAATGCATGGCCAGCAGAGTTGAGGAAAATCAGTTTTCTTAAAAAGTATATTAGGATCAAAAGGAATAAATACAATAGTATTGGTCCATTAGTAGACAGAAATGATAGAATTGTCAAAAATGCAGAAAAGGCACAAGTGTTGGATGCATTTTTGTTCTGTATTTGGAATGCGAAAAGCTATTAAGTTAGTTTGCACAGTGTGTTTAAACATTTTCAGATTTGTTTTTTAAAAAGTGCATCTGACGTGAGATATCAGCTGCCACGTCTTCCTGCACAGGGAATGTATGTAGCTGAAACAAACATCTTGGAATGAGTCTGTAGTTACTTTGGTTACCAAGGTGTGTCAGGTGCATCCTGAAATGAAGGCTCAGGCCTGGTATACACTTAAAAATTAGATCAACCTAGCTATATGTCACTCAGAGCTGTGAAAGATTTTTGATCCCTGAGCACCATAGTTAGGTCAACCTAACCCCGATGTAGACATGGCTAGGTCCACCAAAGAATTCTTCTGTCAACCTAGTTACTGCCTCTTTGGGAGACCAATGAACTACATTCATGGGAATGCCCCTTCTGTCAGTATAGGAAGTGTCTACATTATGGCGGCACAACTGCAGCATTGTGGCTGTGCTGCTGTGGTGTAGATACGACCTGAGTTCCTTCAGGCACCCATGGGTGTGGGTCCCTAGTGTAACTGCACTTCGTGAAGTCGAAACGTATTTGTGACAAAAATGTCCTAATTCCCCACCGGGCTCTCTCACATTGTTCTGTAGGAGAGCTGCACAGAAAACTTGTGCCTGCCGACCAGAATCCACTTACCAGAATGCTCACGCTTTATAAGACATTAAAATGGGAAACAGTGCTTTGCCCTTGTTGAAGCTCACATAGATAACTCACTATGGTTTGAATAATGATGGGTTTGTAGATTTAAAGACAATTCTGATTTCAAATGCTGTTTGAGAAAGAGAGAGAGATGGAGCACATGAATTGAGGGTGGGGTGCTTGGAAGGGGAAAGGATTCAGCTGTCAGGTATAGGCGTTACTGTAGCATAGTTCTGTAAGCGAACATAAACAGTGCAGTAAAACAGAATCGTGCCAAGCAGTAGGCAGCTGGCATGCTTTCTGGGACACGTGTGGCTCCTCAGATGGGATGGCTGGGTAAGCAATGTGCCAAAGGCATAGTTAGCGGCAGTGGCTCATGCAGTGTGCAAAATCAGAATGGGGTTTGGAGGGAAGTGGGGAAAGAGTTGGACTTCTACCTTGTGCCAGTTTTACAACCCTCCCAGCACACTGGATTTGTTATAGGGATGTCGCGAGAAGGGGCAGTTCTATGGTTACTGCATGCTGGCAAAGAGTGAGCTCACTGTGTTGGAGGAGAGTGCATTTTGAGCTCATACACCAAGCTAACTACGTAGAGAAAGTTGTAGATCTGATTTCCATGACTCACTCTGGAATGATCATAACCTAGCCTAGGTTTCGTATACTTTAAGGCTTGGCGGGACCATTAGATCATCTGGTCTGACCTCTTGTACATCACAGGCCATTTATATTTCACCTAGTTTCCTACGTACTGAGCCCAATCGCTTGTTTGGCTAAAACATATCTTCTAGAGAGGCGCATCCTATCTTGATTTAAAGACCTCAAGAGGTGGAAAATCCACTACTTTCCTAGGAAGTCAGTCCCAATGATCAATCAGCCTTGGAAAATATTTGGCTTTTGTTCTACCTTTCTCCACTAGATCAAAGAACTCTTTTGGCACCTGGTATTTTCTCCTGGCGAAAGTACTTAATTCACTGTAATCAAGTCACCTTTCAATCTTTTTGCTAAGCTGAACAGATTGAGCAGGATACGGTCATTTTCTTTGGCCCTCAAATAATTTTTGTGGCACCCTTTCCAGTTTTTCAACATCTTTTTTTAAAATGTGGGCCCCAGAACTGTACTCAGTATTCCAATATCGGCCTTTCCAGTGCCATAGAGAGAGGTATTATCCCCTCACTAGTTCTGCTCGCTGCTTCTCTGCTTATACATCCAGGCATCACTGGCCCTTTGCACCACAGCATTGCACCTGGAACTTGTGTTGAGTTGCTTGTCCACTGTGATTCCTAGACCCTTTTCATATTGGTTCCTCCCTGGGGTACGGTCCCCCATTCTGTAGCTGTGGCTTATATTCCTTATTCCTAGATGTGTTGCTTTGCACTTGGCTCAGCTGTGTTAGAACGCGGTTTGTCGAAGAGGGCTCAGCTTACTGGGATGTCCAGATAGCTCTGTATGACTGCCCTGGTCGCCTCACTATTTACCCAGCTGGCAGCTTTTGTCATTGGTGTGTGAGCTGCATTCCAGTCTCGTTTGCAGATCTAAGAGCTAATTGCAGAATGATTATTACTGAAATATTTTCATATCATTGCTGTTCCCTCTCATCCCGCCCCCCCCCTCCAGCCCCATCGAAACAGCGTCATTTAGTAGCACAGCTCAGGTACTGTTCTTTAGAAAATTTCGTGCAAGATTAAGAAAATGTGTGGTAATGCCCAACTGGGTGGAGCGAAGAAGGGGTTCCTGGAAGCTGTGTGCGGAAAGTCCCAGGTTGACATGCAGCTTGAGGCTGTTATGGTGAATAGTGAGGAATGGCAGCATTGCCTGTGCCAGCTGAACTAAATTTAGCCCTTTCACGAGAAAATCGTCTCACAATCTGTCAGTGACCGCAGCTTAAGAACCAAGGAGTGGAAGTGCTAGTAAACATTGCATGTTTAAACTAAGGTCCATTGGCAAAACTGATTCCATATTAATCCCCAAAGTAGCCTTTCTAACTGGACAATCTAAACATATTCCCATGTCAGAAGCATAGATTCTGTTCTTTTAATCTTTGAGTGAAGTTGGTGATTTGTCCTCAAGCTGGCATCTTGTGTAACCAGCTTCTGCTAGGTGAACTGGTGCCTTTGATCCAGCAACACATTCAACAGGGAGTCCCCCAGTTCAAACACTTCTTGGCGATAAATTGCAGGAGAATAAGTGGAGTTCTTGTAATGCAGGGAATTCTGAGTTTCTTCCTTTGCAACTTGTGCTTAAACTTGTGAAAGGTCCATTTTGTTTAAAAACGCCTTGCCTAATAATGTTTAGCTAATCTAAAGTTATTTCCGTCTTTCCTGCTGTGACCAATGTTTGCCAATTGCCTTTAGGTTCCATGCGTGGGAGATTCAGACCATTGCTACAGATCCATGGAGGATGTAGATCATGCTACTCTCTGGGCAGCACAGACCATTGAAAATGAAGATTACAAATCCTCGTTCTATGAACTCCCACAGTTCGCATGCTTCGTTGCGGGACTCTTTACTAGTCCCACATCTCAGACTTGAAAAGACTGTCACCCGTCATTGTAACTCGGTAATCCTTGTGTAACTCCTGGTAGGGGGGAGGAAAAGGAGCATTTCGTCTAAGCAGTCACATACACACCTTGTCTGTAAAAGGATGAAATAATTCAGTGTCTTAATTAGATTATGCATTGTGGACATGCTTGTAACATTTACACCACCTCCCCATCAAATCCCATTCTATGCTAAATTGCTTGCTTTATTTAGAGAAAAAGGGCAAGTAAACAGATGCTCTGGCAAGGAAACAATTAATCATCACTTAAAGTTTTTTCACTGCTGGCTTTCAAAAATCCAGCATTTCGTTTCGCTCCCTGGCTGTTCTTATTAAGCGTGGAGTAGGAAAAACGAAGAAAAGGAAAATGAATGTCTTTAGAACCCAGTCCAGGAATCAATTTCTCCATTATATAGGCTTCAGACTTAAGTTTCTTCTGTTCCGAAGTCATATTCAGCAGTGATTTCAGTACATTTAATACATGATTAATACACCTATTCCGGTGCTGCTTTTGGGAAGTGTAATGGGCGGAGGCAGCTATGGCAAGGATCTTTTCCTGCTCAGCTACAAAAACAACACTTAATTACCCATCGAAACGCCCTCTGTTCACGGATGTCACCGCGGCGAATAAGCTCTGGACTGCTCCCCAAAAGCCAGTCAGGACTTGTGGAGCCTCTCCTCCTCCTCTTGATGCAGAACTTTGCTTAGTGGTCAAGAAGCTCACACGTCTTCACCTCCCTGGCGTCTCTCCTTGCAGACATTCAGCAATCCTCTCCACTCCGGTGGGCCTTCCACAGCGAGCCCACCGCGGGGTCCTGGGGAACACAGCGGGTTCTGCACCCCCACTTTGCAGTCAGACGTGACTCTCATGCCAGTCAAACAGAGGGTTTATTCGATGACAGGGAACAGGAGATCTAGAACAGAGCTTGTAGATACAGCGAACCGGAACCCTCGCCGGGTCCATTCTTGGATGAGGTGCAGTGACCAAGACCCCTTAAGGTTCGCACCTTCAAAGTCTCCTTTGTCCCCCCAGGCAGCTACCGACTAGAGCCCACTCCAGACCCCTCCTCTGCTGCTCAGCTCCCTTATCCGGGCCAGAGGTCACCTGATCCCTTGTCTGCCACACCTTTCAGCTTGGCACACTTGCAGAGGAGGGGCCCACGGCATCAGTTGCTAGGAGGCAGAGTGCCCGGCAGTTAGGGGCACTGGCCCCTTCCTCTGTAGCAATCACACACCCTTATCCCACCACCAAGATACTTAAGAACTGCCTAGGGGACACTGAGGCACCAACACAGTATTCAGAGCAAACATTAGGAACAGTCCCAGTTCGTCACACCCTCAGCGACTGGAAGGTCTCTGATGTGAGGTGCTACCATTTCCCCAGGGCTGTGTTCATCTTAGATATTGAAGAACTGATTATTCCTTCATGCCGTCAACTTAGCTCTCCTGCGTGACGCTGCAGAACACTTGTCACTACATCCCTGTGAAGTCCAAATCAACCTCACTACCTGTTGGTCCTCGATCAGCCTGCAGGGTCTGATCGTGCACTGGTTGAAGTCAAATGCAAAACTCCCATTGACTTCTGTGCAGGCAAGGTTGGGCCTGAATGAAAATTGTTTATAGCCGAAGACCTGTACATTGCTTCTGTTTCAAATTAAATGCAAATAACCTTGCAGTGCCAATGAGGAGACTGGCTAAGTATCTAGGGAACAATGTGTATGATGCAGCCTCCGCTAGCCAACCTGAGAGAAGGTTTGCAGCCATGGCAAAGATGGTTGGCCATCTGGATCAGATACTGCAGTTTGCAAGTGGGTGGGAGAGTGCTGGCCTCAGTCTGACAGATGAGTTGAAGGCCTGTGACCCCTCAGCCTGAAGGAAATGACTGTTATCTGTGACTAAATGATGTGCCCAGCAAAAGTCATGTAGCCCCTTCCTTCCTGATGGACTGGTGCACTGGGTCATAAGTATTCTATTGCTGCTTACACACCAGAGGAATAGTACTATGGCTCCTGGATACTGAGTCCTGTGGGATTACCATGAGATCTGAGAGGTCTGGCTTTACTTCATAGAGCATTTGACTTCTCCCATCTTCTCTCAGTGTTGAACAGAATCTGGACATTTTTCTTTCTGTCTAGCAGTACAAATTGGACATGTCATATTTTTAGCACTGGTCTTAATCTTGTTCCTTCTTTTTCTCCCCCTCCCCCCCCATTTTAGCTTGCATTAGCAATAGCAGATCTCGCCCTACAGATGGCTTCTTGGAAGGGCTGTGTACAGACACTGGTGGAAAAGTAAGTATTTGTTTTATATCCTTACACTTTATAGAAATATTAAACCTACAAATCATACCACTCCTACAAGACTTAACCTACAAGAACGTGAAAAGAAAGGTAATGATCTGAAAGCACAACTGCACTTGCGTGCACTGATGCAAAGGAGTTGGAAAAGTGCTAGAAAATAACCTCTTTGTGACTGAAAATGTAAGTGGCTCCTGATTCTAACTGAATTACAGTAGTGATGTGTTCTAGGTGAAGTGAGTGGCAAATTGGTTTATAGACATATCTGTGACTGAAACTGTGCCTGCTTTTTTGGGGCTCCGGTTTAAGCCTTCCTCAGCTTTACAATCCCTTTCTCGCACGCATAGCTGGTTTATTGTTCTGGTTTAGGGTTGATCTGGGGTCTCAAGCCAGTCAGTGCTGCATCTTAATTGGTTGTTGAGACATTCCTTTCACTTCCTGCTAGGGCTGAGTGCTGTCACTGAGGCCTGGTCTACACTGGGGGGGGCGGGGGGATTGATCTAAGATATGCAACTTCAGCTACGAGACTAGTGTAGCTGAAGTTGACGTGTCTTAGATTGACTTACTTCACGTCCTCGCGGCGTCGGATCGATGACCGCTGCTCCCATGTCAACTCCGCTTCCGCCTCTTGCCGTGGTGGAGTTCTGGAGTCGACCGGGAGCGCGTTTGGGGATCGATTTATCAATCTAGACGAGATGCGACACATCAATCCCCTACAGATCGATCACTACCCGCCGGATCGGCGGGTTGTGTAGACATACCCTAAGCAACTGGAGCTCAAAGCATGATCTGCATCCGGCAATGCTTGTCGTTGCATGAGGCCAGCACATACACATTGCGCTGTCATGAAATGTTGCAGGTACTGTGCAAAGCTTCTACTTGACAAAGCCCCTGCAATGTGAAATGGAGATTGCATGATGCCATTGTTTGCTCTGTGTGTGCGCGTGCGCGAGTGAGTGAGTGAGAGGACTTGAGTTGTTGTATTTGTAGAACAAGAGATTTGTCATCCTCCTTGACAGGCACTGCCAACTACGGTAGGGGAACTAACCCCCAGACCTGGGTCAGTAATGCTCATTTATTTCCTAGCCTCACGTTTGCTTTTGACGTGAATCCAGACGATGTGTTTTCAGACAACTCTCTTTCAGCAAGACTCCTTTCCTCTCCCACTGTGGTGTTAAAGGTGCTTGGATGCTCCTGGAGTTGGATATTGTGCATGTTGGCAAGCCCCTTTCTTCTTCTTCGAGTGCTTGCTCATATCCATTCCAGTGGGCGTACGCGCCGCGCGTGCACGTTCGTCGGAAAACTTTTACCCTAGCAACTCGAGCGGGCCGGCAGGTCGCCCCCTAGAGTGGCGCCACTATGGCAGGTGATATATACCCCTGCCGGCCTGCCCGCTCCTCAGTTCCTTCTTGCCGGCTACTCCGACAGTGGGGAAGGAGGGTGGGG
>NC_133769.1:101910-154231 GCF_003597395.2 Chelonoidis abingdonii
GTAAAAGTTTTCCGACGAACGTGCACGCGCGGCGCGTACACCTACTGGAATGGATATGAGCAACACATCTCGAAGAACAAGAGTTACAAGGTAAGTAACCGTGTTTTCGCCATGCCTTTTCACTTCTCTGCCCCTCCATCTGCTTCAGGTACAGTAACGACGTGACATCACTGCCCTTTCTGCTGGAGATCCTCACGGTGCTGCCAGAGGAGGTTAATAGCCGATCTTTGCGCATTGGCGCCAACCGCCGGACCGAAATCATTGAAGACCTGGCTTATTACTCCAGTACAGTGATCTCCCTTCTAGTAAGTAGATCGCCTGGAATGCAGGCGTGTGACATTCAGCCTGCTCGGGTGGCATAGGACACAGTCTGAGACTGTTTCAGATCTAGCCCAGGTTGGAAGTAATCAGGAAGTGATCAGACCTGCTAACAGCTGCCAGTGTGAAACTAGTTGCTCTCTTCTGTCCCTAGTGGATGAGAGTCAAACAAAAAACCACAGCTGACCAAGGATTGAGTTTGGTCATAGAGACTTAACTACCCCTCCAGCGAGTTCCTGGACATGTTAGAGACGGACAGTTTGGGGAGGAAACTTGCACAGAACGAAGAGGGGCAGTGCTTAAAGGCCTTCAGTCTCCTAGGCTGCCAGTCCAGCAGCCCTCACTGACACTAAATGCATTTAGACTTAAGGCCCTACTTGAATAGCGGCTGGGCTGTGGACTAGCCACGGAAAATCTGGGACAAGTAATCATTATTATTATTTGCTGTAGTAAGGTCCGTTATTTTTTTTCCCACTGTCGGCCGCCCGTAGCTGAGAGCGGGGACCCCTGCTGTCGAAATTGTGGCGGAACCCTAATATTGCAGGGTCTGCAATATTGTGAATTAAATAGGTCCTTATTTATAGATCTAAAAAAGATGAGGCATCCCAGACCATTCACTTATCTTATTTTAATATAAAAGGAGACTGTGGCAGAGAGAACCTTTATAATAATTCTAGAATGAGAGGTATTGATTTGTCAGAATAAGAACCTGGGGATTTACGGCTACCTAAAGGCCATCTTATTTATCTTTTTTACCCCAAGTTCTTTCTTGACTTACCCACGCCCTTCGTGCAATGTAGTGTTCCCGTAGTGTTCACCCAAAGGATGAGATATGGTGGCAACTGCAAAAATGTACCTAGATGGAAAAAACATCCACAGGTGAATTTCTAGATGCATTCCCACTGGTGTGCTGCTGAGGAGAGTTCAGGCCCTCCTGGGAGCTAACTGCTTGAGGACATTGGTGCTCAACAAGGCTTGTGACTTGGGTTTGAGGAGTGAAATGAATCAACTCGTCTCCAAAGCAGTTCACAGAGATTGAAAGGAGCTGACTAGAATATATCCAGCCTCACTCCACTGGGTCAGTGTTTTCCCAAGGATGCTTTACTCATTTCCTAGTAAAATATTTGAACTAAATACTCAGGAGAGACCAATCTGGACCCCCCTCCACCCTCTCCCTCCCCCCAGCTCCAGGCTGTACTGAAGTACAGCTCCCATACTCGTTAATGCAGAGCTCTTCATTACTTCTTACCATTTCACATGTTGTATTTCCCATTTAAATACACAATGCCCCCCAGCTGTGCATAATAAGGCTACTAATATCCTAGAACCCCAGATGGAATTGCATTTTGATGTATTATAATTATAATAGATGGTAACAGAAATTATTTTTTTGCTTTGCAGCCCACGATTTCTCTGCTTCTCTCCTTTGCTGTCTGTTGCCCAATTTTTTCATCCAGCTGCTTTCCCTTTGCTTCAGCTCTGCTGGCCATGATTGTTCTCATTTTCGTAGCTCTTGGAGTTGGAACAGATCTGCTAAGTTGCATAGCTCTCTTCTTCTCCACCCTTAAAACCACCTCTTGCTTAACAAAGGTTCATTCCCAAGGGTGGCTTTCCAGCTTTGAATGACACCAGTGACATGGGGCACCATTTCCTTTGAGGGAATTATGCCATCATTCTAAATTTTCCACTACTCCTAGTTACAGAACTTCATAAGATGTCAAATTCAGGAGTGGCAGAAGCGTCCTAAAAGTGAGGGGGACACTGAACCATGGTCCTGCCCCCTATGCCACCCACTTCCCCCTAAGGCCCCACCTTCCCTCTTTTAAAAGTGCTGAGGCCGTGACACCTCCCCGCTACCCCATTCCGGCACCCCTGGTCAAATTCCCTCCTCACTTTGGTGCTACACCCTTCGTCGTTTGCAGACAGTTATGTTCCCTTCTAGCCATTGTTTAGCTGTGCCTTGTGTAGAATATTTAACCTTACTTTGTGAATCAACACTGTTGCCCATTTCTAATTCCTTTTGTTCCCTGGATCCCCTCCAGCTTGTTTGTATCTTTCTGATTGCTCAGAATTGGGCATAGTACTCTGGTTGTGCTCTCAAGCCATAAAGAGGCTCCCTGCAATGTGATGGGATACTGCTGCCCAAAAGCACCTCCAAATCATATGGAGCATGTTGCCCGGTTTGTTTGGGTTTTTTTGGATATCCTGTAACGAGCACCTCCAATTCATTGTCCAATATCTTCTTGTGTTTGTCTTGACTCGCCTGCTTTCCATATATCTCCTGTGTTAAATCTCGCTTTAGTTTCAGCTCATATTTCTTCAGTCTAGGTCCTTCTAGTTGTGTCCTTGTTGCTGCTTGTAACTTCTCCCCCACATTCTTCATCCACAACTGTTTAGTTTCATCTGTTTGGTTAACATGCTGGTTGCTTCCTTTTTCCAGATAATCAGTGAAGATGCTAAATAATTACTCCTGGGGAAATTCTCCATCACTGCACGTGCGCAGAATTCATGTCTCCCTCAGATTCCTTTGTTTCCCTGCAGAAAAATGACTTCTGATGGGGAAGCAAAGGGAAGCTGCAAGAGTGGTCACATGCCCCTCCCTGGCAGCACAGGCAGGTCGATTTGGGCTCCTGGAGCAGCCAGTAGAGTCGTAAATCACTGCAGGGCTTGGCAGCTGGTAGACACATAAATCACTGCAGGGCTTGGCAGTCATGCATGTGAGAGAGAGAGACTCTGTCCCTCTCACTTGCTATTGCAGCATGGGGCATGGAAGGACAGGGCATTGGAGTATTTCTGAGGAGGTAGGCATGGGGCAGGCTCTATTCTCAAGCAGAGCAGAATGTAGCAGCCTACCTGCTTAGTGAATTGTTCCCATTGTCGTTGTGAATTCTCCCATGAGTATAAAACAGGTGTAAAATTTTTAAGGCTCCTTTACATTGCCAGAGTGGTGTAGAAAACAGTATGGCCTTAGAAATGCTCATGGTGCTTTGGTGATTAGAACTGAACTAAATTTTTAGACTGAAAAAATTTCCTATCAAAATGTGCTCCATGAACTATTTGCTACTGACCTATTTAGAGATGGTCAGTAGCCAATATAAATTGTGAGCTTGATTCCCCAGCTCTCACTTGCGCTTCAGGTGCCTATGATGTAACACTGAGCATATGGCTGCATATATTTGTTGTCTAATAACTAGAAATAAAAGGTCAAACCTAGTTACATTACTTTGGGGGAGAGGGGTGTTGGGGATTTTCTCCCATTCTCCATCCATTGTATTGTAGTTTAAATCAATTACCAAAATAATTGAAACCAGCATGATTATATTGCATTATTTTGACATAAAATATGCACCAGGAGTATAAATAATATTGGTGTTAACCTGGTTCTGTGGTATGACCCGGCACTGCACTCAACTCCAGTTTATTACCTTGCTGTCCAGAATTCCTCATTTTTCATGTGTTCCAACTGCTTTTGAAGTTTAATTCTTTTCTCTTAAAATTTAACTGGGAGCTTAACGTTTAGTTTAAAAGTTCAAAAAGGCTGCCTCCATACAAACGTATAGCTGAGAACAGGAGCAGGGGAGGTTAGGAACATGGGGTCAGACCACACCGTTCCAATCAGTTAGATACCCCTGTCCAATGGTGGCCAATATCTAATGCTTCAGAGGCAGATGAATTGTGTCTCTGCTCTTCCTCTCTATCCTTCCCCTACCTCCAAAAAAACCAAACAAAACCCGTACACCATACAGTGTATAAGAATGGCCATGGAGAACATGTTTCTAATTTTTCCAGTTGCTTTAATCCAGATTCTGAAAGTCTCCTAGACTTTAGGGTCAGAAGGGACCATCATGATCAGCTAGTCTGACCTTCTGCACCTTGCAGGCTGCAGAACCTCGCCCTGGAGCCTGTACTGAAATTAGCTGGTTTAAGTTCCAACCTAGTTTAAAGCCTAGGTTCTATCTTTATGGGTCTGCAGAGATGTTACCCCTAAGACATTGTGCTTCTTTTTCGCTCTAACCACCCCGGGCACTTTCTCTGTGAAGAGAGAGAAACCGGCTGTCTGACTGGTTAATTGGTTAGATGAGCAAGCTCATGTCTCTCTGATTGCTTATGAGTAGCGATGATGTGGAAAGCCTGAGTCAGTCAAAAGCTGACAATGGTTCATGACCAGGCCAGCTGGACCCACTGGTAGACTCTCTGAGCATGTTCCACCATGATGACCCTCCCAAAGTCTGAAAAGAAAAGCGGCTTTTGGCAGCATAGTGGCAATTCTCTGGTGACATCTGCTGATGGTCCATCTGCAGATATGTCTGCTGAGAGGAGATCGTGGCCAATGATTTCTTGGGACAGCCTGTCATTTGTTTGCTTTGCCAGGCAGACTGCACCTATATGTTTGCTTTGCCTGGCGTGCTCTGCATATATTAGAGTCTATGTTCAGACAACCCAAGTTTCCTTTGCAAAGTCTAGAGTGGGCATATTAATGAGCTGCCTGAAGAGCAAAAAGAAATCGGGTGTCTGTCTAGGATTTATCTAGAACTCACATAGGATTTAGCTCAGATTTTTTTTTTTAAGTTACGTAAATTTAGGGGTCTACCAAATTCTTCGCAGCTGTGAAAATTGCATTATGGACCATGAAATCTGGTCTCCGACTGCCCAGCTCTGAAGGCAGAGCAGAGAGCGGCGGGTGCTGCCCTGGTGCACGGCTCGTAAGTCAGTGCCGCTGCAGCACAGAAATAAGGATGACAATACCATGCCATCCCTTCTCTGCCTTCACAGCTGGGCGCCTGGCCAGCAGCTGCCACTCTGCCTTCAGAGCTAGGTGCCCAGGCAGCCGCCGCCCAGCTTCAGGCAGTGCAACCCCCAGCATCAGCACAGAAGCAAGGGTAGCAATACTGCGGCCCCCTAATAGGCTTGTGATCCCCTTTTGGATCTGAGCCCCTAGTTTGAGAAATGCTGTAGGAGAAGTCGCACCATTTTCTTCAGGGATATGTAACGCATCTGCAAAGTTTTCTGTTTATGCCGTGACCAACACGTGAAAATTGTGTGATTTCTCCGCGATCTAAGCAGACCTCCTACTGTCTAATAAAACCTCTGTCTAATCAGAGTCCTCTAGAGGCTGTAATGCACAGAACAACTAGACTATCAAGTGAACAGTAAGCATGACCCTCTTGAAACGTTTGGTATGGAAAGTTAAGGTACGCTGTAAAACTTGTAGGCTCCATTCTCCCTGGGGATGGGATGGTCCAGGGGCCACTTAAGCCCTGATGGGGCAAAACATGAGGCTGTTTTTCTAGCTTAGCACAGCAAGGGCCCCCTTTGGATGGGTCCTGGCAAACCTCATCAGTGGGCTTGCTGATGACAACAGAAGGCTCCCCCTCCTCTAGGGCTCCCAGCCACAGCCACAAATAACTCCCCAGTTTCTTACCGCTTGATAGTGTAACGAGTGTCCTCAAGCGGGCCCAAACGATGCCTTCTACCTTTCAAAGCCCTTACTGAGAAGCTAGCGATGCGAGTGTATTTTGCAGCAGAGAGTGTAAGGAAATCTTAACTTGAGATTTGGCAAATATGAAGCAAATATAAGAGCTGGGCTTCATCTGTCTTTGAGACGGGACCCTGCAGGAAATTGATGTGCCGTGGATGGGTGAACATATTCCAGGCTGCTGTTCTCACTATGCGCTGTCACTGCAGTTGAAGTCAATTGACTTGTTTGGCTCAGTCCCTAGATCACGGTGGGGGCTTGTCTATTTAAGTGGGATGTGTGTGGGGGGGGGGTGTCTGAAGTCATCTCCTATCCCGTGTTTGCTTCACTTGTCTGTGCTGGGTATGGTACATGGCTCATTTCCTTGCCATGTGCTTTTCTCAAGAGGCTGATTTTAGGTGTGGGGATATCATTTAGTGATATAGACGAGTCTCTTCATGTTGACACTGGGGGGGGGGGGGGAATTGTGGTTTTTAAATACAGTTCGTCCCTCAACGATCACATCATGGATGCTGCATACCTTGAAACGCTGATCCTTTCTGTTCACAGCTTCCAGGAACATGTTGTACGTAGGAGGGCGTCAGTTTCGTGCTTGTGGAAATGAACTGGTAGCTTGGGGTCTCTAACCAATTCTCCATCCCTGCCCTTCCTCCCCTAGATGACCTGTGTGGAGAAAGCAGGCAACGATGAGAAGATGCTCATGAAAATTTTCCGCTGCCTGGGGAGCTGGTTCAACCTGGGAGTTCTGGATAGTAACTTCATGGCCAACAGCAAGTTACTGTCCCTCCTCTTCGAGGTGCTGGTGAGTATTCGCTCAGGCCACTGAACGAGCTTCTCTCTGCCCAGGAAGAACGCTGATTGCTTTTTACTAGGAGAGGAACAGCAAAACTTTGAAATCACTTGGAATCCTGTGCAGATTTGTTGTAAACGTTGGCGCACTAGGATGACGGCTCATTGGTGGCCTGCATGCAGAGCCTAAAGAGAAGTTTACTCCCCTTCCTGGGCCCTTTCCTCTGTCTTGAGTATGAGGCCTGATCCATCTCTTAGCCCACTGTGCTGCTCGCTGCGCACTGGCTCTTCCCCTGTGCCCCAAATAGCACTGCTTAGTGCCCCCTAGATTTCCAGCCTGAAGGCTGTCAAGAACTGGCAACTTGGAGAAGTGGGTATCAACAGAAGCACAGGAATCTCTTAACAGCAAGAGTCCAGTTCTGGCCAAGCCTCCCAGTGGCCAAGAACTCCCCATCTTCCCTTGCTCACTGCCTTCTAGTGGCACTTGGAAAATCGGGTAGGTCTCAGATGACTAACACCTGGTAACATCGAATTTTCTCAGCTAAAGAAGAAAACACTTTTTAAGTGCTTCCTCTGCCCTCATGTTAGATCCCGAGTTCAGAATTCCAATTCTCTGGAACCAGCTGCTGCTATTGCTGACCTGAGATGCACCGAGAACATGGGGAAACGTTCTTGCCCAGAATGCTGAATCCTGAACTCGAGACTGGACAGGGAAGTGGAGGAGGGGGGTGATGCTTATGTTCTCTGGGAATTTCCAATCTGATCCTATTCTGTTCTGGGTCAGGGACCGTGAAGGCAAATGGCAAAGGTTCTTTGTGAGCAGACCTGGGTGAAGTTAGCCCCAAGCACAGCATGTTGAAGGGGAGGGTTGAAGATGTCATTTTTAGCCTTTGCCGAGTAAGAGAACTGAGCAGAGGGCTGTGGCTCATGGAGTTGGGGAGGAAACCTCACTCCATTTCTCTAGAGTGAAATAGGTAGAGGAAAGAGCAGCTCAAACAAAATCCTGGTTTTCTGAGCTGCAAAGGGGTTATTGGGGAATTGGTAGGTGAAGGCCCTGGGTCAAAAACATAGCAGACTTAGAATGCAGATGTAAGATCTGTTCTCCAGTTTTGCTGCATACCATAGAGGGAGAAACTTGCACCTTCTTCAGGGTCATCATCCGTCTCAATCTCTAGCTATTCAGATAGTGAAAAGAACTATGATTTTCTTTTCGTGCTGCATTTGAAAATCCTTGATCTGAGTGGCATGAGCATTTTCAATTAAAGCAGATGGTAAGACACCTTCTCGCCCCCTGGACTCCGTTATTGCCTTTGGCTGCATTCCTGTCGAAAGCCCTACTGCAACAAATCCTTCCTCTGTGTAGCTTGGGATTCAGCAGTTCTAGCCCCAGATGGGTTACGAAATGGCTCACTGTATTGTTTCCAGTTATAGTACCTTGGTCCAGGACAGGTCTGGAGAGGGAGAGGGAGTGGGGTGGCATTGGATTGCAGAAACCTTGTTGCTCAAGCATGGTCCTGTAATCTTGGCAAATCCAGTGGTTCTACTTTCTGGCAGACAATACTTCTGAAAAGAAGTTCACAAAGTTCTAGTAGATCTGTTTTCCTATTCACACGGTCTGGCCCATTCATCATCAGTTTTCTCAACTTCTGTTTGGAAGCTACTTTGTCTAATTCACTGATGCTTCAACTTTTCCTGTCATGCCCCACTCCTCTTACCAGTAATGGAATCTGTCTGTGCTTCCCCCTCCATTACTGTATGGTTGGCTCAGCACAGGAGCTTGGGCTGACAGTGGAGCTGTGGGAGGAGCTGGGGCTAGAGGGAGAGTTGGGCTGCAGGCAGAGTGACCAGACAGCAAATGAGAAAAATCGGGAAGGGGTGGGGCGTAATAGGTACCTATATAAAAAAAAAAAAAAAAAACACCCAAAATCAGAACTGTCCCTATAAAATTGGGACATCTGGTCACCCTAGCTGGGGGTGGAGCGGAGCTGGGGTGGGTGGCACTCTCTGCCCCCTGTGAGGGCTGGTCTGGACCTCGCTGCTGCACACCTCTTCCCTCGTCCCAAACATTTCTCCGTGCCCCTCTAGGAGGGTGCACCTCACAGTTTGGGGACCCCGGTCCAGTTGTTAGAGCATGAGGCTGGGAGCCAGGGCTCCTGGGTTCCATTCCAGCTTCTGTCCCTGATGTTCTTTGTGACCTGAAGTAAGTTTGACTTCAACTTCTGTCTGTTTCCCCATCTACGAAATGAACATTGCTAGCAGTTGCTGTTACTGACCACTTCAGTTAAGGCTGAATTCAAGGTTTTATACTTATTTCCCTTTTTAGGTGCTCATAACTTTCTCCATCATATACAAGGTCGGCGAGATAATATCTCATGTTGGATCAACTTCAGCTGGTGAAAGAGAAAAGATTTCGAGCCACACACAGCTCTTCTTCAGGTCTGGGAAAGTTACTTCGTGTCTCAGCTAAAGGCAAGGTGGATAGCATACGTAGTTATGCTGGTCCCTTAGAATATGAACTAACTACCTATGCTAAACAATCTGTTCCACCTTGCATTTAGCTGTGATGCTCAGAGTACCTGAAGAATCGGTGGCTTGAAAGCTTGTCTCTCTCTCACCAACAGAAGTTGGTCCAATAAAAGAGATTACCGCCCCCACCTGTCACCTTTAATATCCTGGTATTGACACGGCTACAACACTGCATCCATCATACACAGTTCTTCCAGGCTGAAATTTACCATGCTTAAAGGTGAATTGTTTCATAAGGCTTTGAGCAGGCTGCCTTTAACACTTGTTTGCATTATGCAAGTGTTAGAATAAAGTTCTCTCCAGCTGCACGGGATTTAAAATAGTCAAACGTTGTTAACTTTCCAGGCTAGAAGCATAAAGCTTGGCTTGGTTTGTAATCCTCATCAAAGAAACAAAATTGGCTGTAGATTTTCCAAGTTCTGAACATTTAAGTCAATATTTTGTTCATGCACAGTACAGCGTCTTTATCCTTCCTTTTTCTGACCCCTTTAACTTAGAACAGCTAACTCAGGAAAGTCTTTCTGCGTATATATGGAAACCCCAAAGAGCTCCAGTATTAAATGCAAAAAAACTTTCATTAATGCAACATGAAGGTTGAAGAGCTGAGCTAAGCACACCCAAGTAAGAAATTCGCAAATGGTGCAGGTTTCTCCGGCATTGTTCGCTCAGACCTGTTGCATGGAAGAGGTATTGTATAATGTTTTATTGTTATGCCATTATTAAATGGGTAACTTGCTTTGCATTTGTTGCACGATACAGTCTAAGCAAACAAAAATGCAAATTAAGCTTCCCATTTAATAATGGAAAGAGGAATAGACACAACACTTAATGCATGAAACAAGTCTGAGTTAATGTGACAGTAGAAACTGTTATCCTCTGGGGTTTTCTGACTTCTGAGTGCTCAGCTTTTCAGCCTGCGTGTTACATTCATGCTAGTTTTTGCAGTTAATTCCTCCCTCCCCTTCTTTATTCACAAGGGATTGTGCTGCTGAATTATTTAATGTTTGCAAATTATTTAATGGTGAGGATCCCCTTATGAAAGGGCATCTATAGGTGTGCACCAGATTACTGCTATTCCTTTGTTTCCTCTCCTCTTCGCTGTCTCCTCTCTCCTTCTTTGTACGCCAGCCCTGTCTCCTTTCCTAATTGCCCCGAGCCCTATGGGAGCCATTAAAGCTTCTGTGAAATGAGCCTTGCACAATGGCCATGAATGTTTACCAGGCAGGGCCCATGCTAAGCCACCAGGATTATAAAACCAGTATTTTATTTGCACTGCAGAAGGGTGTTTCCTCCCGCTTCACCACCCCAGGAGAAAGGGGTAGTGCAATTTTTCCATGGTGCTGAGATATCTCAGATCTGAGATTTCAGTCATTCTGTTCCACCCATTTATGTGCCGTGTAGAAAAGCCAGAAGGGTTCAATGGGGCGAAGGTCCTTTGCCCCCTGGGTACAGCAGCAGGCTGTGCAGGGCTGGCGAAGGAGGTGGTATGGGGAAAGCTGTGTACTAAGAGACATGTCTTGGTATTTGGGACCAAACAAAAGCTTCGTTAGGTGCAGCCTCATTTATTGCCCCTTAGTCACCTGGCTCCTTTCCTCCCCTCCTGTCCCACAGCGACAAGACAAGACGTCTTCAAACCTGCACGAGGCAGCCTCTGACTGCGTGTGCTCAGCTCTCTACGCCATTGAAAACGTAGAGACCAACCTGCCCCTCGCGCTGCAGCTTTTCCAGGGAGTCTTGACGCTGGAGGCCGCCTATCACATGGCTGTGGCCCGGGAGGATTTAGACAAGTAAGCAAATTAGCCTTGCCGATAATTAACTGTCAACGTGTCTGTTGAGAGCTATTCTTGAGCTCGGCTCTGTTTGTGCAGCGCTCCGGAGTGTCGTATGCAAATGATGGCTGACGGAACAGAGACAGCTGAGTTAATGACGCTTCCCTTTGCCGGCAGTGCGCCAGCCTAGAATTGCAGGGGGGTGAGCAGCCCGAGCTTGGGCAGGCAGAAGGGAGCATTGCAAGCACGTTGGTGCCTTCCCAGCTCTTCTTTGCTCTTATCAAAGGGCATCAGGAAACGTGCCACTGTGCAGCTCTGGTTGAGTGATGAGAGAGAGTGGAATGTCTGAGCCTTCTGGAGAGGGGAAAACGGCCTTGGGAATGCTATGGCCTGGCACTTGTCATGCCTTCCGTCTCCAGAGTTCTGTACCAATGTTAAGGAGCCCCTCTTGTTGGTTTTATTATGTTAGCATCTAGCTGCTCCAGCCAAGATCAAGACCTCGCTCAGCTTGTACAGTGCCTAGCACAGTCAGAGGGGTTACAGTGTGGATAGACAAGACAGAATAAAAGGTGAAAGGAGAAACGAAGCGAAGAGAAGGGAAGTGAGTTGGCAGATCTCTTGTGGCAGTGCCCCCTCTCTTTCCCCCCTGCTCCACAGCCATTGTTCCTTGCTACCTCCCTCTGAAGTCAGCACTATCAGAGGGGAAAATGGAGGCGAAGAGGGTAGTGGGCTTTCCATGGATCATGCCCCAAATCACTCCTAGAACTGGCATTAGAACTCAGGAGTTAATCTACCAGTCCTGTGCTCAGCCCATTAGACCATGCTGTCTGCTACACAATGCTGTGCTCTCTGCCATCTCGCAGTTCCAGAGGACCAACAGGGAGACTTTACATTCTGCAATCAGAGTGTGGTCTTGGTTTTGATCTTCCTCCTTCAAACAGAATAGCAAAGCTGGTTAGTTTGAGGACAGGTTTTTGCTGTTCAGCTCAGCCTCTCAAATTGTTTTCTAAAGATATTTTAAGGACAGCAATCCTGTCTTCTAACCCAAATTGCCTCGCTGTCTGTAACATGCTGCTGTAAAATTCAAGGCTGATAAAGCTGTTTCTCGCACTTGTGTATCATATGATATCGCACAGTCCCTCCATTCTGGTACTGTATGTCCTGTTCTTGTGCCAAATGCATTTGAGGTCGATTTTGGTTGGCTTCTTGGGGTCTGTTTGCAGCTATGGAGATGGATGTCATAAATTTTCTCCTGAACCACAGTCTCATAGTTGTCCTGGGTACGTATTAAAGTTTCACTTGGAGGAATCTTATTTAGACCAGGCAGTAGTCTTCACTTTCATCAGAATATCCTGGAATCTATAAAGGGAGAGGCAATGCTTGGTTTAGTCCTAAGTGGAGCACAGGATCTGGTCCAAGAGGTGAATATAGCTGGACCACTTGGTAATAGCAACCATAGTGTAATTAAATTTAACATCCGTGTAGAGGGGAAAATACTAAAGAAACCCACCACAATACCATTTGACCGCAAAAAGGGTTAACTACACAAAAATGAGTAGGCTAATTAAATGGAAATTAAAAGGAGCAGTCACAAGTGAAATGCCTGCAAGCTGCAGGGAAACTACTTAAAAACAGCATTATAGAGGCTCAAACTAAATGCATTCTCCCCCACCCCCGATAAGAGGAACAAAAAATGCCACCATAGCTAACCAGCAGAGTAAAAGTGGCAGTTAGAAGCAAAATGGCAGCTTTAAAAATTGGAATCATAGAACATCAGGGTTGGAAGGACCTCAGGCGGTATCTAGTCCAACCCCCTGCTCAAGCGGACCAATCCCTAACTAAATCAAGCCACATCCTACTTAGGAAATGGAAAGGAGCATAAACTCTGGCAAGACAAGTGTAGAAGTGTAATAAGAAAGGCCAAAAAAGAACTTACAGAGCAACTAGCTAAAGACGCATAAACTAACAGCAGCCGGGTTTTTTAAGTACATCAGAAGTGGGAAGCCTGCCAAACGCAGTGGGACCACTGGCTGATCAAGGTACTCAAGGAGCACTCCGGGAACACAAGGTGTTGCAGCTAAGCTAAATGAATTCTTTGCATTGGTCTTTTCTGCAGTGGGTGTGAGGGAAATTCCCACACCTGAGCCATCCTTTTTAGGTGACAGATCTGCGGAACTGCTCTAGATTGAGGTGTTTTAGGAATAAATTGATAAATTAAACAGTAATAAGTCACCAGGACCAGACAGCATCACCCAAGGTTCTGAAGGAATTCAAATGTGAAATTGCAGAACTACTAACTGTGATATGTAACTTATCACTTAACTCAGACTCTGTAGCAAATGACTGGAGGACAGCTAATGTAACCCTGATTTTTTTTTAATAAAAAAGCTCCAGAGGTGATCCTGGCAATTACAGGCCGGTAAGCCTAACTACAGTACAGGGCAAATTGGTTGAAATTAGAATAAAGAAATACATTATCAGACAACTAGATGAATACAATATGTTGAGGAAGAGTCAACACGGCTTTCGGTAAAGTGAAGTCATGCCTCACCAGTCTAGTATTCTTTGAGGGCTTCAAGAAGCATGTGGACAAGGGGATCCAGTGGATATAGTGTACTTAGACTGTCAGAAAGCCTTTGATGTTTCACATTCCAAAGGCTCTTCAGCAAAGTAAGCAGTCATGGGATAAGAGAAGGTCCTCTCCTGGATCAGTAACTGGTTCAAAGATAGGAAACAAAGTGTAGGAATAAATGGTCTGTTTTCACAATGGAGAGAGGTAAATAGTGGGGTCCCCCAGGGGTCTGTACTGCTATTTTACAAATTCATAAACAATCTGGAAAAGGGAGTGAACAGTGAAGTGGCAAAGTTTGCAAAGGGATCTCACTGAACTGGGTGACTGGGTAACAAAACAGTAGATAAAATTCAATGTTGATAAGTATAAAGTAATTCACATTGGAAAACGTAATCCCGCTATGCATACAAAATGATGGGGTCTACATGAGGTTACCACTCAAGAAAGGGGTATTGGAATCATTGTGGATAGTTCTCTGAAAACATCTGCTCAATGTGCAGCGACAGTCAAAAAAAAGCTAACAGTGTTAGGAGCCATGAGGAAAGGGATAAATAATAACACAGAAAATACCATGTTGCCTCTATATAAATCCATGGTGCGCCCACATCTTGAATACTGTGTGCAGTTCTGGTCGCCCCATCTCAAAAAAGATGCATTAGAATTGGAAAAGGTACAGAGAAGGTCAACACAAATAATTAGGGGTCTGGAACAGCTTCTGTATGAGGACAGATTAAAAAGACTGAGATTGTTCAGTTTAAAAAAGAGACGACTAAGGTGGGAATGTGATAGAAGTCTGTAAAGGCATGACCGGTGTGGAGAAAGTGAACAAAGAATTGTCATTTGCCCTTTCCCGTAACACAAGACCCGGGGATTACCTGATTCAATTAATAGGCAGTAGATTTAAAGCAAACATAAGGATGTTTTTTTCACACAACACACAGTCAACCTGTGGAACTTGTTATTGTGGGATGTTGCGAAGTCTAGAAGCATAACTGGATTCAAAACAGAATTAGTTAAGTTCCTGGAGGATAAGTCCATCAGTGGTTATTAGTCAAGATGGTCAACAATGCAACCCCATAGTCTGGGTATCCCTAAACCTCTGCCTGCCTGAAGCTGGAACTGGATGACAGGGGATGGATCGCTCGAGATTGCCCTGTTCTGTTCATTCCCTCTGAAGCATCTGGCCCTGGCCACTGTTGGAAGACAGGATACTGGGCTCGAGGGACTATTGGTCTTGACCCAGGATGGCCGTTCTTAGTTCAGATTTGTTAAGCACATAACTCCCACAAATAGCATATTCCTCAGCACATTGTAACCCCGTTTACCTGAGTTTGGGGGGTGAATTAGAAACGTCTCTGGATAAAAAGTCTGCTGAAATGGAAGGATTCAATGTACTCCTGCCTCTGAGATGACTGCTTAGTTCAATTGTTCTTACACTTTTGTACTGGTGACCCCTTTCACATAACAAGCCTCTGAGTGCAACCCCCCATATAAATTAAAAACCAACATTTTTATATATTTAACACCATTAGAAATGCTGGAAGTGAAGCGGGGTTTGGGGTGGAGGCTGACAGTTTGCGACCCCCCCATGTAATAACCTCGTGACCCCCTAAGGGATCCCGACCCCCAGTTTGAGAACCCTGGCTTAGTTCATGTTAGCTTCAGGAGGCTAATGCTGTACGTAAGGAGGAGATACTTTCTCCCTGTATGTGTGATATCACTGGGTATTTGCATGTGAAACATGAACCTGCTTCACTTCCTTCAACAGGGTTCTCAATTACTGCCGCGTCTTCACGGAACTCTGCGAGACGTTTCTGGATAAAATTGTTTGTACGCCAGGCCATGGGCTGGGGGACTTGCGCACGCTAGAGTTGTTGCTGATCTGTGCAGGCCATCCACAGTATGAGGTAGGACTCAGTGGGTTACTCGCTCTTCTTCCTCAATCAAATCTGCAGAAAGCTTTTCTTTATAGGTGGCACGTTTCAGGTCCCATTCCATAGTGGCCTTGAAAGCCTTGCTCCGAATTTGTGGTGCAAAAGGTATTGTTTAACTTGTCCGTGACTGGGATAGACAGCCCCAAGGCAGCCTCTGCTGATGGAAGAGGTACGGGAAAGTCCCTCATCGATTTGCTTGAAAGCATTTTAAACCTCTCATCTGCTAGGAGCTGTATCTTGCTTCCTGTATCTCCTCTGTGCAACAGTCAGTCAGGGTCAGCCTTAAGGAAAATGGATTCCTGGATGAACTTGTATTTTGGTGCTCCCTCTGCCTCCCCTGCTGTCTTCTTGGGCTCCTGTCATAAACAGATAGCTAAGGGTTAATGTTTCTTTTACCTGTAAAGGGTTAACAAAGGGAACCAAACACCTGACAAGAGGACCAATCAGGAAACCGGATTTTTCAAAGCTTAAGGGAGGGAATTGTGAGTGTTCTTGTCTTGGGTCTTTGTCTGTTCGGTGTCTCTCAGCTATGAGGACTCTTCGGTCCTTCTTCTTCGTTTCCCCAGTTGTAAACTACAAAGGTGCAAAAGTGTAGTCTTTTAAATGTTTTTGCTGTATTTGCATCTGTGTATCTGGCTGTGGAGTCTTGTGTGTTTGGCTATAAGTACTTTAAATTGTATTGTTTTGGATAAGGTGTTTATCCTTTTTCTATTGTTTATTCAGTTCTAAGTTAAAACCCTGTATCTTACCATCTAGGTTACAGAGAACTGTTGTTCTATCTTTTTTCTTTTTTATTAAAAGTTGCTTTTTAAGACCTGTTGATTTATGTTTCTAGTTGACCACCAGAAATTGTGGGGAAAGGTAAGACGGGGGAGGGGAAAGACTGCTGTCTGTGTTACTCCTAGTGTCCCAGGGGCGGAAGAACTAGGGGGAGCAGAGAGAGAATCTTTCTGTTTCTGTCTTTGGTTTGATCTCTTTGTGGAAGAGAGGAGACAGCTCTTGGTATTGTGATGTAAAGGGGTTGCATCAGTAACTCTCAGGTTAGCCAGAGAGGAAATCTGGGTGGAGAGAGTGGGGGGAATGTTTATTCTCCTTTGTGGTAAGACCAGGGCTTCTGAGCTTGGGGTCCCCAGAGAAGGTTTTGGGAGCCGAGAGGGCACCCGCGAATGGTAGCGCATCAGAAGTCTGGCGCGAGCGAAGATGCTGATGCCCACGAGCTACGCTGGACCTCCCCCCCCCCAACCATCCGCATAGCCCCGCGGCCAGCAAGGGCCTTGGCGCCCACGCCCCAAGCCTGGAAATCACTTGGTGGTGCGCGTATCGATCTATCTGGTATTGTCTTAGAGGGTTTTATCCGTTTTACACTGCCTCTCTTATCTGCCGTACTTTTTACAAATTTCCTCTTAACTCACATCCTTCTTATATGCATTATTTAGTCTCCTTTTTACTCCTCTTTTCTTTTTTATTCTTATCGCACTATCTCTTTTTTTCGTTTTACTTCTTATCTTATTTTCCATTGCTAGCTTCTCAGTTTGAACGCTAAGGTTCAATCTATAGGTGAAGCTATGACATGTGGAGCGCGTGGGATGATAGAATCAAAACCAGTAAGATTATTAATTTGCGTTCTCTGCTAGCTGGTTATAAGCAGAGGGAGGGTTTATTTTTTAACTGCAGCCGTTTGCTGTTAAAAAAAGAGAGAAGAATAGAACAAAGTTCTCTGTACTAGACTGGTAGATACAGGGTTTTCAACTCATATAGAACTGCATAACAATAGAGAAGGGATAACAGCTTATCAAAAACATACATTTAAAGTACTTTGACCAAACACACAAGGACTCATTCAACGCAGATACACAGAATGCAAATACAGCAAAACCATTTAAAGCTTACTTCTGCTCCCTTTGTTAGTTACAACGTGGGAAACAGAAGTTAGAAGGGACTGGAAATTAGATCTCTCATAGTGGAGACACCGAACATACAAAACCCAAAAACCAAGAAATACACAACTTCCTCCTTAAGCTTTGAAAAATCCGGTTTCCTGATTGGTCCTCTTGTCAGGTGTTTGGTTCCCTTTGTTAACCCTTTACAGGTAAAAGAAACATTAACCCTTAGCTATCTGTTTATGACAGTTCCCCACTTCCTTTGCCCCCAGCTCTGCTGCCTGCCCCCTGACGCATTGCCCCAAGCTCCCTTCCGTGGCCTCACACCCCAGGCCCGCCTCACTCCTTGCCTCTTGACCACGGCACCCTGAGCAGTTGCTCACCCATAAGGGGCCCATGACTGTCATGGGTTGGGGGTTTTTTCAGTGTTCCACGTAGCTAAATTTTCTCTGAGGCTTCTGAGGTAGCGGTAATTTCTTGCAATTCCACTGAAATCAGATGAGCGATCTCATCTCCCCTCACTTCCCCCCGGCACACGTTTGCACACCGCCTGAAGCTCAGAATAGCAAAATATCACACGTAAAATGTGGGCTTTCCCCTTCATTTCCCCAGATCTCCCGCTCTTGGGATATCCCCTGGGACAGTTTAACTAAAATCTTGCTGACCGATCCCTAGTTGTGTTTGCTGTGCCTCTTCTATTCAGATCTGTGTTCAGTAAATGTGCTCCCATCCAGAGGTACTGATTTATAGATTGGTGCTCGTTACATGTCGCACTAATACTTGGTCACCAGCAAGCCCTGGTTTCAGAACTACCAATACGCACGTCACTGTGTTTGGCATGTAGAACTTCACTGATGGGAGGAGTCAAGCCTTTAAAATCAGTCACTTCATGGGAAAAGTTGAACCTGGGCTGACAGGGTTTTAAGTAGGGTGGTGTGCCATTAACCTCTAGAGGTGCAGGTTTTCAAACACACCGAAGTCCCTTCGGCTGTATCTGCACACAGATTGGGTACCAGGATAACTGTCAGCTAGAGGGTGCCTTTTTTGGGCTGATAGTTATACTGACGCCACCCCTAGTATGGACACAGTTATATCGATATAAAGCATGCGTCTGCTCATACAACTGTGTCCACACTCGGGTGCAGCGCTGTCACTAGATGCAGCTTTTGCATGTGGACCAGACCTTGGGATGCGAGTCACATTATCTTTCCATGGTTATTGGTGTGAGTCATGCCTGAGCGAGGAGGGGATGGAAGTTACTATCTGACAGATGTTTGACCTACATGAAATGAGCTGATGACTTCAGCTGAGCTCCTAGTGAGCTCTGTGCGGTGCTGCAGGACCCACTAGCAGTATCTGCAGAGGTCTGAAGCCAGGAGGCTGAATTACCCTTTTCCTTGAGTATGGCTTCCTAGGCCAAAGTACACCCAGCGTGAGGACATCTTCACTGTTATCTGCAGGGTCACTCATCCAAATCCTGTCCTGGCACTAACTTGTTTGATTTTTAAGTAAACCGCTTAAACAACAAGCAAAAAACGCAGGTTTGTGAAGCTGAAGGAGCCACTCATGGCTTTGCTGAGGCTGCAGGTGTAACCATTGAGTCAGTGTGGAGCTGGAACAGGGCTTCTCTGCTGCAGTCTAGGCAGCCTTCTGACCGACTTTCCACACTAGGAGGATGGGGGTGAAATCCTGTCTGTGAAAATGACAAATGACTGGTTTTTCTCTCCCAACAGGTGGTAGAAATTTCCTTTAACTTCTGGTACAGACTGGGAGAGCATCTGTACAAAACGGATGATGCAGTCATCCACAGCATCTTCAAAGCCTACATCCAGAGGCTTCTGCATGCTCTGGCCAGACACTGTCAGCTTGACCCAGACCACGTAAGGCTATGTTCAGCTCTCTTCTGTTTCCTCCCCTGTTCCAGTAGGCTGCAGTGGGCATGGGGTGGCTGGTGAAATGCAGTTCACCTTCCCCACATGCTGATTGTCACTTAGGAGCCAGGCAGGTAACTAATGGCTCTGCAGTTAGGGATGGAGATGAGGATGTTGGGCGGTAACGAAAACTGCCATATACTTAGAGGGCCTAATCTAACATCCCCTCCCTCCAGCAAGCCAGCTTGGGTTCCAGTAGAGAGGTTTGATGGCTGTGCTGTGCCAGAATGAATCTTGGGTGGGCAAGTGTGTTGGTAGGGGGGCAGGTCTCATTTTTGCTTTTGCCATCCTTGTGTCCAGTGTTTGGAATTGCAGGCTGAGAACGTTCACCTGACTGTCCTCCCCTCTGGTCACTGTCTCCCTTCTTGAAGGAGCCTGGGCGGCTTGGAATACTTTGTGCCATCCCCAGCTATATTCTCCCACCTCCTGGAGACTTTGCATTGGTCAGAGCTTGCCTCCATTCCCAGAGCGCAGTATGGGGAGAGGATCTGGCCCGTTAATGCAGGATGTGTGGAGTGGGCCGGTGCTGCAGCGGGGCATCGCTTGACATAATGTTGGTACTCCTGCTTTCCATCCCTTGAAATCCAAGATGGCGGAGAGGATCAAATGGTTTAGGGTGGCTTAATGTAATAGCTTATCTTGCCCTTCCCTTGCTCTGTGGGCGAATTAGGATCTGGAAGTCCCCTTGCCTGCTGTAACCACTTCCTCCAACCCTAAATCTCTGCTAGGAGGGTGTCCCGGAGGAGACAGACGACTTCGGGGAGTTCCGGATGAGGGTCTCGGATCTGGTGAAGGACTTGATCTTCCTGGTTGGATCGGTGGAATGTTTTGCCCAGGTGAGCCCCTAGTGGTGCTGCCATGGCACTGGATAAGTTGCCTCGGAGGGGAATTCTATTGCCTTCGGCATGGTTAGCGCGGCTTCATGCGAACAGGGTGATGTAATGTAATGTCCATATTCTATGAATGGATTGTTACCCTGAGATCCCATGGCTTTCCTTGTGGCGGTGTTGGGTGCTCACCTCCACCATGCTGGCCAGAGTCAGCTCCTGTGGCTTGATCCTGGGTTGCCACATCCCCTACCACTCGCTGTTAGTTCAGAGCCCGCTCTAGCTCCCAGGGGAGCTTGTATTCTCCCACCTGGACAAAATGAAGGGTCTCTGCATATCCTGTCACGTTCACCACAGGCCATCTCCCAGGCCCCTTTCTCCTCTGCTGTCTGAAGCAATGCGCTGCCCCTCCGGATGTTCAGTAGCGAGGACGTTGCAGTCACTCCCAGCTGTGTGATAAAAGCTTGTTCTTGGTGGCGGGGTGAGATCGCCTCCAGGAGCTGCCGCTGAGCAGGTCTCGTCACAGACTTCAGCACGCTTCAGGCCTCCCCAGAGACCGCAGTGCTGCCAGTGAGAAATAGATCAGCCTTGGTGCAGAACCAGGCTCTAGAGAGTGCTGGGAAAGTGGTTTGGGAGGAGAGGAGCAAACAAGTAAGTTCTACCACTTCCCGAGGAGTGGTGCTACCCTGCTGCAGCCCTCTGTGTGATTGACTCTCTCTGCCCCACAGCTTTATGCTACCTTGAAGGACGGGAACCCTCCCTGGGAGGTGACGGAAGCTGTTCTCTTCATCATGGCCTCTATAGCCAAGAGCGTTGACCAGTGAGTATCAGACCCTGCCAGCATCTGGGAAGATTGAGTGTAGGGGCTTTTCCCGTTCGTTTCCGGGGCCCTGGCTGCAGCTGACCAGTTTACTCCTGGGGGAATTCTGCACCAAAACATCCACAATTCTGCATTTGTTTTGTCAAAATAATGCAATATAATCACACCGGTTTCACTCACTTTGGTAATTTATTTAAACGACCATACAGAAAAACAATCACTGTTCAGCATTTCCTAAACGCATGGAAGTTAAGTTACAATCACTTGGTAACCAAGACCCTGCATTCCAGTTCTAACCCTGGATTTTCATTGAAATTGCATGACTTTTATTTTGCTGTTTGGTGTTGTGTAAAGCAGACTGTCGCTTTAAATTGCTCAGACTTTCACATGCTTTGCTAATCATTGTCCTGCATTTTTATTTTTAATGGATAAGTGAAATAGCTCCTGAGCTGTAATCTGATCCCATTGTGCCACTCTGGCACAGGGGAAAAGCCGAGAAAGCTGAGGATTCCCTTAGTGTCATTTACAATAAGGCTTCTATGCTTCACTCTGGCAAGGTAAAGGAGCCAGAATTGATTAGGAATAGGAACAATTTGCGAACAGTGGGAACAGTAGCAGCCTGTCTGCTTAGTTGTTACATTTCTGCTCTGCCTCAGGGACAGAGCCTGCTTCACCCAGCCCTACACCTCCCAGTCCAGGACACAGCACCAGCGAGGGAGAGGGACAAAGTGAGTCTCTCTCTCACTGGTTCGTACAGGCACGCCCCCAGCCCCACCCCCTTAACAGCGCCCTCCCGCCCAGCCTCCCCTTACCCCCGCCCCCAGGGATGATGAGCCGCGGGGCTGCCCTGGAAGGGGCGTGTGTTCCCCACAGATATCTTGGCTCCCTCCTTTTTCTGTGGGGGAGCCAAGAAATCTGCGGAAGATCTGAATTCGGTGCCCCCACAGAGGTGCAGAATTCCCCCAGGAGTACCAGTTGCCAAGATTCAGGGACGGCTGAAAATATCCTGAGCAGCTCTGAGTTGCTTTTGTCTATAGCCCTTGAGATGCTGGCCCCTAACCAGCAAGTAGGGTTTACCCGCTAAAAATGCAGGTCCTGCGAGCTCATGCAGAGACCTTTAGTGTGCTGCGGGACTCTTCAGTCGAGATATATATTACTGCTGATGTGGAACGTAAGTGATGAGCCCCAGAGACCTCGGTGATGGACTCCCTCCTTGTGTCCTGTCAGGGCTGTGCATCACCCAGCCTCTGCCTTCATTCTCCCCATTCTGTTCTCTTTCCAAGCCCCACTCACTGCTCCATCCGCCCATGCCCTCTGCTCCTCAAATCCCTCTCGATGTTACCGTCTGGCTTGTGGAAGACGGGAAGCCCTTTAGGGCAGGGAACAGCTGTGTAAAGTGCTATTTCAATTGCAGCTCGTTTCCTGAGTCTGTAAAGCGATATTGGGGCATTTCCTGCTGACAGCAGCCCCGGGATCCAGAAGGCCACTGCTTCCCAGCTGGTAGAGGGGATGGGAAGGGGCTAGGTATTCCGTGACTGCTCCAGTTGCTGGAGGCTGGCGCACTCCATTGTCTGGTTGTCCAGGATGCCCTGACACCAGATGACTGAGTCACAGAGGACTAACAAAATGAGAGGTGGAGAATAAAGTAAGTATTGGCCAGTATTCGACCTGACAAGGTGTTAGATTTGTTCCGGCAAAACTCGATCAGGTCTCTACAGGGCAGGTGCTCCAGGGAGATGGTGGTTGATAGTCTGTTGCCTGCAGGTTCACTGGCTCAGACTGCCAAGCATCAAAACTCATCCTGCTGCTGCTCTTCTCCTTTATAACATCATTCCCCTGTAGCAAGAATGATGGAGGTTCCTGAGAGCTCGACCATCTTGTTACGCTGTGTTTCTGCACAGTGAAGTCAAGTCTGTTCCTGGGTCACTGACCCTTGTTTCTCTGAACATGGCAGGTCCCACTGTGGCTCCTGCTGGTCACTGATTACTTGGGTAACAGCTCAGAACACAGGCACGCTGCTGGAGTGAGAAGCCTCCACCAATAGGGCTGAATTCCCTTCTGGTACCACCAGGAGGCGCACTTCCCCTAGTTCATGCCATAGCTGATGGAACAGGGCAGGATAAAACGGATGATGTCTAGGGCTGATGAGCTGGGTTCCTTGTATCTTAGAGAAGCTCTTTGTGTCCCAGGGAGTGGGTGGTGATGGAAGGGTCCTGTGTGCCCTCCAAGTAGGAGCCCCACAACGATCTGAGTGCAAGGGCTACTAGGGGTTAATCAGGAATGCCTGTTGAACTCCTTGCTGAGTGTTTTCCTCCCTGTCGTGCCCCATAACCCTGGCTCTTCCCAGATGGCTCTTCTCGTTCACTCTTCTTCAGCTTGCTGCTCTTTCTTGCCACTAGTATTCTGGAGCTTGGTGGTCCTCTCCCCTTCTCTGGATCCCCATTATAAAGCTGGGATTGAATCGTGTTTTAGTGCTGAGTATTGTTACAGTTGTTGTTAAAGATACCGTGCCCCTTGCTGGGCGGTGTCAGAATCTCATCCGGGTTCCTCGCTCTATCTGGTACATTCAGCCTTCAAATAGCAGAATCGATGGAACGATCAGGTTCTTGCTTGGGAATAGGACTGACTGCGCCAGATGCTGAGTAACTGCTGTCTTCTGTCCCCAGGGAGAACAACCCGACGCTGGTGGAGGTGCTGGAGGGGGTGGTGCGCCTCCCCGAATCAGTGCACACTGCTGTCCGCTACACCAGCATTGAGCTGGTGGGAGAAATGAGTGAAGTCGTGGACAGAAACCCTCAGTTCCTGGGTGAGTCTAGCTGTTGGCGCTGGCTCCGTTTCTGCATTTCAGCTGGCTTCCCTCTGGGAAGTGTTACCTCTCTGAGGTCAACGCGGGACAAATAAACCGGCGTGCCTCACGGAGCGAGGCAGAAAATGAAGCTATCGGAGTCATCTGTATAATCCAGTGTCGTCTTGTGGGTTTCTTCTCTTTTCAGATCCTGTGCTGGGTTATTTGATGAAAGGTCTCTGTGAGAAGTCACTGGCCTCTGTTGCTGCCAAAGCTATTCACAATATCTGCTCAGTATGCCGGGACCATATGGCTCAGCACTTTAATGGCCTGCTGGAGATTGCCCGCTCGCTTGACTCCTTCATGCTGTCTCCAGAGGCGGCCGTGGGACTCCTTAAAGGTATTTACTCACCATTGTCAGGACTTAATACTTAGCTGCAGAAACGCACTCGATGATACTGTGAGAGTCACCTGGGGGGTGTATTTCGGCCCCCAGTGTCACACTTCAGTTGACATTCTCAAATAACAATGAACTCGGGCCAAATCACTTTTGGGACCGAAATTTGCCATGTCTATTCTTGGCCCAGAGGTGATTCTGATCCAACTTTATTTTTATTATATTTTTTTAAAGAATTTGTTCAGTTATGCTCAGCTCTGAAGAAGTAGAAAAATACATGTTTTCTGCTTTAAAACCTGTTGCCACACTTCATTCAGCGACTCTGAATGTTGATATGTAGCATGAAAATATTCTTGAGTACCAGTGGGACCATATTTGAAGCTAGTTTGATAATAGTTCTGAGTTCATGGAAACTGGCTTCTGCTCATGCAGAGTGAAAAACAAAGTTTTTGTACTTCTGGAGACAGACTGATTTGCACTGGTGCAGTTCTTAATGTTCATTCTTCAATGCATGTCAATAGCCACCAACTTGCATTATGGTCTTCAAGCAGCAAGCTGTTTTTCAGCAGTATGGTAAAAGCTTTGTTATCTGGCATGTTGGGGGAACAAGGGGTGCCAGTACGTAAAAAAATTCCAGGTAACTAAGAGGGAGGGAGTTTGGGTGTTGGGAGGGGTCTCAGGGTTGGGGCATGGGCAGGAAGGGTGTGGGGCATGGGCTCTGGAAGGGAGTTTGCGTGCAGGAAGGCAGGGGGTTGGGGTATGGGAGGGGATGCAGGGTACCTGATCTGAGTGGCACTTGGGCGGCTCCCCAGAAGCAGCAACATGTCCCTGCTGCTCCTAGGTGGAGGCTTTGTGCACTTTGAGTGCTGACTCCAGAGCTCCCATTGGCCAGGAACCATGGCCAATGGAAGCTGTGGGGGTGCTGCCTGTGGGTGGAGGCGTGGCTAGGCAGCTCTGTGCACTGCCTCCGCCCACAGGTACCACCCTCCGCAGCTTCCCCTGGCCGTGGTTCCTGGCCAATGGGAGCTGCGGAGCCAGCGCTTGGGGCAGGGCCAAGCAAGCAAACCTGCCAGTTCCACACCAACCAGACTATAAATCAGACTTTCAATAAGATCAGAAATGCCAGTTTATAGAGCTTTCCAGTTGGTAAAGTGTCGATTAACACAGCTTTTACTGTACTTATCAATGTGTGTTGTTAGCTATTTAATTGCTTCTGCATCTGTAACGTGACTTGGTTAAAGATTGGTAGGACCTTGCATCTTTTTGAAGAGTTTCAGGCAATCCTAGCACTTGCACTGCCTGTAGGGTTTTTGTTTTCTTTAAAAAAACAAAAGATTGCATCGAGGGACTTCAAATACTTATGAATTTTGATACCAGAACATTATATTGCATGGTTAGGAAATGGCAAAGTGAAGGTTCCCACAGCAGTATTGTACTTGGTTATGTCAAAGAGAGGTCCCACTGTCCATGTTTTCCTAGTTTAATAATCAATTTCCTATTGCCACTTGCACTTGCGTTGCTTTACGTTGTAAAACACGTACCAGCAAACTTGCAATGTGTGACACTTGGCTAAAACGACTGCTGCTGTTGCACAAGTTAAGGCTGCATTTCCTGACTAGCGCCTGACTGCATCCTTCATGTTGCATTAACAAATTTTGCACATCATTTTATGTTTGTGCTCTGAGTACATGTTAGAGTAAGATACTGTTGTTACCCCTGGCCCTTGCAGCAATAGGCAGTGATGGGGCAATGCAAGTGTTCTTTGATTGTGTACCAACTGTAAGACCCCTAAAACGCTGTAGTCTAAGCTTTTACTTTTTTTCCAGAAGTGTGTAAGTTTCCAGGATTATTGCTACTAGGCTGAAATGTAAAGAGATTTTACTACGTAACGACATACAGTTTCTGAAAGGGGTTTATATGCTATACTGATAGGCATGGTATGAATGTTGACAGAAATGTGTTTGTGCCTATTCTAAGCTCGGTGGTGCATCATGCTTTTCTTTTCAGGTTACAGGTGCGATTTGAGTGAGGTTGCTAGATTTTTCATTCATCTAGGTTCTTCTCTTACCACACCAGCATCTTTTGTCTGCTATCACACACATCTATTTCAGTGTCTGATCAAAATGAAGCAGCAGTGCCAAGCTGTGGTATATTCAGAGGAATGTGTTTTATCTGAGGGGTAATAATTTCATGTCCAGTCAGGACATGTGGATATTATTAGATGTTTTTTTCCTGCTATCTATAGGGAGATTTTCAGTTGACCTGCAGCAGCTGGGTCCGTGTGGGGAAACTTGTTCATTTAGTGTTTGAAACTAACTAAACTTCCACACAACCTCCCTGAATTATTTTCTTCTTGCATTCCAGGGACAGCATTGGTTCTTGCCCGGCTACCCTTGGAAAAGATAGCAGAGTGCCTCAGCGAGTTGTGTGCCGTTCAGGTGATGGCACTGAAAAAGGTACTTCGGGCCTCACAGTTGCAGAACTTTTGCTTTGTTCTGCAGTTGGATTGGTTACGCTGGTCTGCAGTAGGAATTTTCTGTGTGGTGCTCAGTAGAAAACTTCCACTGTGACTGCAGTGTTCGCAAGTTCCTTAGCACTGAGCAAGTTACTGTTCTGAGCATGGGGAAATAACGTGGGAAAGGTGAGAACGTGAAGCAAGATCTGAAAATATAGCATCACAACTTCAGCTGGCACACACTGCTGTAGCTCACTGGAGTCAGTGCAGCTACACAGATTTACACCAGCTGAGTAGCTGATTCAGAGAGGAGCATAGTAGCATAAACAGGTGTAAGAACCAGATTTGTAGAATGCTTGAAATTGCTGCAGATACATGAGCCAATTTGCTGGTAGCCTAAGGACTGTATCCAATTTGCATGAAATGTAGCCAGTTGCAGATTCCGTGCATCTTGAGTATAGAGCAAGTCTCCACATGTCAGATCTCCCAGCATGCAGTGCTTCGTCTTGATTTGAGCTGCCTCTGCCATGATCAAGATGGATTGTTACAGGCTGAAATCTATGGTCTCTATGGACTGTACCACTGTAGTGAAGATGATGGTGTCATGGGCCACTCACCCATCCCTGAAGTATAAGTAGCCCATGATGCTTTTTCATTTGGAGTCTTGGCTAAAGAAAGGTGAAAACTGGAAAGGGCTGGGAAATGAGGGAGGGGCAGCTAAGTAAGATTGCATGGGGTGGTCCAACATGCCGTTCCTAAAATGACCTGCCAACAGACAGGGAGACAGAGTTAAGTCTGGTGTACAGGTTGATGTGCAGAAGTTAGTAACTTGTGAGGAGCACTCACCAGCTGATCAGTTTCTCTTCCTGGTACAGCTCTCCTTTGCCATTCTGCCTGAAATGCCTGTCGAGTAAGCTCTGAATGCCCCATGGAAAAGCCCTTGGTAGCAGGAACTTTCCATCTTGTGCAGCTGAGACTCGTCGCCACTCAGATCTCTGATAAGCCCTAGTCCAGGGGTCGGCAACCTTTCAGAAGTGCTGTGCCGAGTCTTCATTTATTCACTCTAATTTAAGGTTTCGCGTGCCAGTAATACATTTTAATGTTTTTAGAAGGTCTCTTTCTATAAGTCTATAATATAGAACTAAACTATTGTTGTATGTAAAGTAAATAAGGTTTTTAAAATGTTTAAGAAGCTTCATTTAAAATTAAATTAAAATGCAGAGCCCCTCGGACCACTGGCCAAGACCCGGGCAGTGTGAGTGCCACTGAAAATCAGCTCATGTGCCGCCTTCGGCGTACGTACCATAGGTTGCCTACCCCTGACCTAGTCCCACGTCTTTCCCTTCGGGCTCATAGCGTGATACTTCCCACTTCTGGCCTGCCTCCTCTGTCTAGGACCAGAAGAGGCTTCTGCTCTGCATTGGCCAGAACATGGGGAGTCTGAGGCATGAACGTTTCTTGTGAGGTGTGAAAGGCAGAGTTTATTTTGTGTTCTCGAGGCAATGGCCATTCAGAACGGAGTTCCTTATGGTCACTGAAATCTCACCTGATTTTTGCTTATTTCTCCAGCTGCTGTCTCAGGAGCCGAGCAATGGCCTGTCTTCTGACCCCACAGTGCCCCTAGATCGACTGGCTGTCATATTTAGGTAAGAAAGGCGAGGACTCCAGCAGATTGTGCTGGGAGCTCCTGAGTAAGACTGTCCTGCTGGGGGCTAGGTGGGGCCTGCTGATCTTTCTAGGTCAACTTAAAAACCTTGAACCAGGCAGAGGTTCTCACTGACAAAGCTCTGTAAAAACGATACATTCTTCTTCGCATGCTCGGCCCAATGTTTTTCCACTGTGAGTATGCATGTATCCAGACGCCCGGAGTCAGAGTTCTTGAAAGCAGTGTCCATTGGTCTGCATGTGTGCCCTCGCTCTCCTGTGCCTCCAACCCAGGAGATAAAGACCAACCACCTCTCCAGTTCCTTCTTGTAGTAGGAAGAGAGCCTGAGACATAAGTCCTTGTATCAGAGGCCTGGTATGAGGCAGGACCTGCTCACAGAATTTGGCAAGAACAGGGCTGATACTGCAGAAATACACATTCCTAAGAAGTGCTACACACAGAGCGATATCAAGGATGGTACAAAAACGTCCCCCAAGGGGAGCAGGAACACACTGACCCCTCCTAAAAGATAAGGTCAGGATGACAATATGTAATAAAAATGTTTTAATTAAACCAACATGTACAAGGTGATGGGTGATAACTAGCCACGTCAGGGGGCAGTAAATCACTCTGTCAGAGGGGCAGTACTCACTGGTTTGTCAGGGTATAAAGATGTAGCTCAGAGATAGTGTCTTTATCTAGCCGAGGGGGGAATGGAAAGTCCCACCATTCACTGAGCTGCGTCCATTGTCGCGAGCAGATGTGTCTTAGTCTCCTCAGGGGAAGCTCTTGTTGCAGCAAGGTTTACTATCTGCCGTTCTTTCCCCAATCATACCTGTGAGGAGAGAAAACTTCCTCTGAAGAAGCACTTAATGGAGAGGGTCATGAGGCTGCAATCAGGCCCCAGTAGGGGAACACCTCAGACATTGGCCTTACTCCGCAAGGAGTGCGCCTCCTGCCTTGAAGTCAGACTTCGGAGCGAGGGAATGAACTCCTACAGACCTCCTGCTGGGGTCTTGTTGAGTGGGCCGGGAGTGCTCTCATAAACATGAGAGCAAATCCTCCTCTAAATCCACTTCAAAGCAGCCAGATAAAACCCTGCCGAAGTCAAGCAAGTCTTTCTGCTCAGCCTGTGGCATGAGCCGTCTCGGGGGCATGTCAGGAAGGGCCGCAAACCCAGAGCTCCATTGGCACCAGACCACTTTCTGCTGGCAACGGTGCCTCTGGTACCATCTAAGCCTGAACTGATGGCACTGGCAAAAGGCACCCATAGAGAGCCCCAGCCACCAACAGTTCTGCCTCCCCCGACTGTGGCACAAGCTAACTCCTCTGGCTCCATTGGTTCAGGCAGACAGGCCAGCTCATATTCCAGGGCAAGTAGAATCTTGCGCTACATCTGACATTTTTGGTCTCCCTGATCCCCAATCACCATCACCATAAGGTCCTTCCCTCATGAGGGAGGTGTTGACTTCACCAGAAGATGCAGTTTGTGGGAGGAGCCTGTCTCCCATTCCATTGTCCAGGCATAGTTTCCCTCCAGTGGAACCGTCGGTTCAGCCAATGGATTGAGAATCATCATTTTCTTTCTTGGGAGACTGAACCACCCAAGGAACCGACATCTCTTCCTCCAGGGCACGCCTTCCCGGACAGGGGGCCCAGACCAGTCTGGAACCAAGGCCCATCTCATTACCTACCTCAGAACCGTTGGTACCACATGTCATGGGGACCTCCACAACCCCCGTTTGACCCCTCTTACTGTCTGTTCTGGATTCCTGGGGACCTGGACCATCTTCCAGAGTAGACATGATCCACGAGAGTCAGTCCACCCCTCCTCTGTGGGAGGACAGCCAGAGCTTCCTCTGACCCCATGGAAGAGCAAGTTTGAGCATGATCCAGTGGTAACAATGGAGACTGTCTTCATCTCTGGATGAAGCAGTCACTCTGATACCCATACGTCCCATCCCCCCAATGATCGCAAGCAGTTCCAGGAACAGTTGCGTAAGGTTACAGAGAAGCTACCGATCTCCCTAAAGGAAGTGTAGGATCCTCAACATAAACTCTTGGATGTTCTCCAAACATCTGGATCCAGCTGAATAGCACTCCGTGTTAATGAATGAGCTAGAACAGTTTGGCATACCTCAGCCACTTTCACTTTCCTAAGAGGGCAGAAAAACACTATATTGTCCGAGCCAAAGGGGTGGAATTTCTCTTTCTCATCCTGCACCTAACGCTTTGGTTGTCCAGACTGCCATAGAGATATCTAGACAGCAGCATCCTAGACTTACTCCAGTCAATACTGAGGGTAAATGCATTGATTTTATTGGGAAGGAAGATCTTCATTTCTATTAGCCTTCAGTTCAGAATAGCCCATTACCGAGCACTGTTGCCGAAGTATGATTACCTGAACTATTCCAAATTCATGGACTTGGACAAGCTTCCACAAGAGGGAGCTCCATTATGGGCTTTGGTTGAGGAAGGCAAGTTGGTTGCCAGGCTCACTCCTCAATCAGCAGCAGGTGCAGTACTGTCAATCATGTCTTCATGCTTTGGAATGACACAAAAAGAAGGGTAGCTGGAGACCTATCCTCAGTCTCTGTCATCTCAGCGACTTTTATTCACAAACTGAAATTTTGCATGATCACACTGGCATCTGTGGTCCCTTCCCTGGAAAAAGGCATGTGGTTCACTGCTCTCGATATGAAGGACACGTACTTTCACATGGACGTTCACTCCATTCAGATATTGTCTTAAGTTCATAGTGACCCCCGACCATTTTCAATTAAGAGTGCCCCCATTCGGTTTCGCTACTACCCTTAGGGTCTCTAACAAGTTCTTTTTGGTAGTAGCAGCCCATATGAGGTGTCGTGGCTTCACCATCTTCCCCTGTCTGTCTCACTGCCAACACATGTCAAGAAACTTGAGTCGATTTCATCAGTGCTTCAACTCCTGTATTCCCTAGGGGTCGGCATAAACTCGGAAAAGTCTACAACAGAAACTGTAGATGTCATCAGAGCATCGCTAAAGTCAGTCATCACAGCAAGGGCTTTTCTGCCAGCGTGCGGGTTCCAAGCGATGAATGACGTCAGGTCGTGAACCACCCTCAAACACCAGTCAGAATGTCTTTTCATCCTGGGGCACATGGCTTCATCTGCACTTATCACACCGTTTGCCAGACTCCATCTTCGTTGCCTGCAGCCATGGCTCAGAACAGTGTACTCCTCAAACCAACAGTCCATGAATGCCATAGGAACTCTTCCCACCAAAGTAACATCATCTCCAGTATGGTGGAAGTATCCCCGCCAGGCATTCATAGGCATTCCCGTCTTTCCGCCCTCAAGTGACAAGACAGTCACTATAGATGCTGGAGAGCTCACCTGGACAGCCAGACAGCACAAAGCATTTGGACATCCTGAGAAACCAGGATGCACAGTGATATTCTGGAACTTGAGGGCAGCCCAACCCTTTCTCACATTCAGGTCTCCCAGTCCTCATCGTGTCAGGCAATATGACAACTGTCTTTTACATCAACAAGCAGGGAGGAGTGAGATCCATTCCTCTGTGTGCCGAAATGATTGCTCTGTGGAATTGGTACATCAGCAATCATATCACCCTGTCAGCGGTTCACCTTCCAGGCAATCAAAATCTGCTGGTGGACTCCTTCAGCAGACGCTTTGCTATTGACCCTGCCTCGGTGGTAAACAGTAGTTTTGCTCTATGGGAAACCTCCACAAGAGGCCTGTTTTGCCTCTGACAAACAAAGTGCAACATACACTGCTCCATACAAGCCCTAGGACATTGCTCTCAGGGCAATGCTCTCCTGTGGTTGGACCATCTGAATTCTGCTTTCCCTTCCGTACCACTCCCACATCAAGTCTTACAGAACATTCGTCTGGACAAGGCCCTCTCATCACTCCCAACTGGCCCAGACAGTTATGGTTCCCGAGTCTATGCGTGTCATCTCGACCACCAATCATCATTTGGCCCTTTCTGATCTGCCCCAGGGGGAGGGGCAGAATCAAGCTCCCCAACCCCTAGTACTGTATCTCAGGGCGTGATTTTTGGATGGGTGCAAATTCTTGAACGTTCATGCTCCAAAGCCATGCAAACAATCCTTACCAATAGTAGAAAAGATTCCACTAGAAAATGGTGCATACCCAAGTGGAAGCATTTCTTTATCTGGGTCCAACAAAAACGTATAATGCCCAGAAGCTGTGGGTATTCCCCGTATTCTGGACTATCTTCTTTCCCGCAACATAGCGGGTCTTTTCCCATCAACTCTTTGAGTCTACCTGGCAGCAATCAGGGCGTACCACCCACCTGCTGATGGGTGCTCAGTTTTCACTTACCCACTGACTACCAGATTCTGGAAGGGTCTAATCCATACCTTTCTGCCAGTAAGGAAACCTGTTCCTCAATGGGACTTAAACTTTGTTGTTTGGGTCCTCACTAGGCCTCCCTCTGATCTCCTAGCTACACGTTCCTTGTCTGTCCTACCCATGAAAGTTGCATTCCTGGTAGCCATCACCTCAGCCAGGAAGGTTGGTGAGCTCGGAGCACTGATGGTGGATCTGCCTTATGCCATGTTCCACAGAGACAGTTTCATTGTGTTTACATCCTAAACTCATCTCCCCCCGCAAACAATTTGTTTCACCTGAACCAGCCAGGCCACTTAACTGTGTCTTCCAAAACACCACACATCTGAAGAAGAGAGAAGACTCCATCCCGTCGACAAGCCTTGTCCTTTTACCTGCACAAGGACAAAGCTGGTCAGAAAATCTCCCAGGCTGTTTATTGCTGTAGCGGGAAAAGTCCCAGGTCAAGCTGTGTCTTCTGAGGCTCTCCAAATGGATCTCTGGCTGTATCTTACTCTCTCGGCTATGTAATCTTCCTCCCCCGCCTGGGGTGAGGCGCAAGCCACATGAGTGGCATTGCTTCAAGAAGTGCCTCTGCTTGACGTTTCCAAAGCAGCTGCGTGGAGTTCTTCCCACACACCCCAAGACATGCTTCAGTGCAGGACTCCCATTGATGCCTGCTTGGGGACAGCAGTCCCTGAAACAGCTCTGCTGCATACATCCTCATGCCCCCCTCCTACCTTGAGTCCTGCTTCTCACTCACTGCCAGTGGAATACAGACAGGGACTAGCACGTAAAGAAGAGAGAGTCTCTTACCTTAGAGTAACTGGTGGTTCTTTGAGATGTGTGGTCCCTATCTGTAGTCTACTACCCACCCCCTCTCCCTTGGGTTCAGAGCAGTCTTGAATTAGCTGTAGAGAAGGATCTGGAAAAGCAGTCAGTCTGCTCAGCCCTGTGTCCCTCAGTTGGAGGAACGAGGAGACCAATGGCACCTGCATGGACCAACGAATTCTCTGACTCTGGGCGCACGGAGCGCATGCGTACACATGGTGGACTATAGTTAGGGACCACACATCTCAAAGGCCCTCTGGTTACTAAGGTAAGTAACATTCTTTGCTGTGAAGAGGGCCAGATGGGCCCCTGTGGACCTCATCCCATGGTTACGCTGTGTCATGCCTTGCCTTTATCACCTGGTTTCAGGTTCAAGTACCGCAGTGACTCCTTCTGGCTGCGAAATGTGCAGTACGCAATGGGTCTGCAGCCCCAGAGCTGACTCTCACTGACCCTCTTGTCTGTCATCTCATCAGAGAGGCTAGAGAGACGAAATTCCCCTCTCGCCCCACCCCAGGTGGTCTCTCCAGATGTGGGAAGCTTATTCGGTTTGTGTTCATGGTGTACCTGTGCGGCGGGGGCGTGAATGGAGGCCTTGGTGGTCAGGGCTGTCACCTGGGCATGTTTCATCAGCACTGAGTTAACACCAGGTAACTTGTATGTTTAAAAAGGCGCTTAACCCTTTCGTTGCTTTTCCCAGGCATACCAACCCCATTGTAGAAAATGGCCAGACCCATCCGTGCCAAAAAGTCATACAGGAAGTAAGTGAAAATCGGTGCCAGGCTTCAGGCCGTCCTCCGTACGCATCTAGCCAGGAATTGGGGTGTCCCCATCACTGCATGCTTGGGGCAGAGCCGGTCTCACCAGGGGCAGGTTTGGCTTTGGGCTGGTGAACAGTCACTGCTGGCTCGTCCCTGTAATCAGAGAAGAGAGGCTGCTATAGAACTGCCGAGGGGGGGGAAATGGGCATGAAGAATCGATGGGCTTGTATCCTAGTCGCTTTCACTCCTCTGCTTGGCAAATAGAGGAATTAAGGCAAACGTTGAGCAAAACGTTCTAGCCCCTTCTTTGTCAAGTGCTTTGAGATCCATGGCTGAATAGCTGAGAGAGCCACGGTCACTGGATACATGGGAAGGATTCCATCCAGGAGGTGCCTGCAGCTTTGATTGCCTGGTAGTCAGGTGGTGTACCTGAGGGTGTCTCTTGCCAATAGTTGGGGACTATAAGGCCGCAGAGTATTGTAGTAAATGGAGTGGTTGTGGGGTCCCTCCTGAATATCTGGAACCCTCCCTGTTGTCCTTGCTCAGATCTGGCCGGTCCTGTCGGAGACCCTGAACAAACATCGTGCCGATAACCGGATCGTGGAACGCTGCTGCCGGTGCCTGCGCTTTGCTGTCCGCTGTGTAGGCAAAGGGTCTGCGGCCCTGCTGCAGCCACTGGTCACGCAGGTGAGTGAGCCGCTCATCCACTTGGGGTGTTTGGAATCAGTGTGTGCAGAAAGCGAAGTCTCACAGTTGGTGAGATTTACATTGAAGCCCCAGGTATAGGCCTCTGTCAGGGAGGGGACTGGTCCATGGAGTGCAGCACGTCCGGCGTAAGGAGCTCTGACTAGTGTGAGGCAGTGGGGACAGTTCCAGCTTTGCTGGCCCCCACAGCATGTGAGGCAACAAGGGGATCCTTTAGCTAGCACTCGGCCCTTCCCGTTTTCAGAGTGCTGTACGAACCTGAGCTGAGGTACAGCAGAGCAGTGCCTCAGGCAGCGATCCTAAGCTTGGGGAATCGGGCTGAGCTGGCCCTTTGCAGGGAAGAATTTCTCCTGTACCGCAAATGAATCGCCACTAGGGTCTGGAAGCCTGGGCTTCCTGGTGCTAGGAAATGCACCTGCTCTCTAAAGCTGCTGGCTGGGCCAGCTGGTGTCGGCCGTGTGTCTTGGAGTGGGATGTGAGCTGGAGTAAGTTTGCTGTGTCCTTGGCAGATGGTGAATGTGTACCAGGCGCACCAGCACTCCTGTTTCCTGTACCTCGGCAGCATCCTGGTGGACGAGTACGGGATGGAGGAAGGCTGCCGGCAGGGGCTGCTAGACATGCTGCAGGTAGGTCTCCCGAAGGCACGTCCAGTTCCGGGGATGAACGGTACCCGCTCCATGCCATCCCACTTGGTTCCTTTCTTCCCCCTCTGTGCTTTCCTCACTGGAAGCCGATGGGACTTCATCTTCCAAGTGTCACTTTCGAAAATGGGTCTTCAGCTCCTAAGTTACTCGGATGTTCTAGATAATATTTCTGCTGGGCTGCCCTTGGGACTCGCCCCCGTTCAGCAGCTGGCACAGCTGCATCCCTGGCTGCAGATGAGGACGTTGGACTGAGCTTGCTGTGGCGTTCCTCAGGGTGCTTCTGTATGACCTTTGCCTGATGCTCACTGTGCTCCCTACCTGATATGGGGCACATCTCCCACCCGTCTCCCACTCTGAGCTGGCAGCTGTGTGTAAACAGCCAGAAAGAGGAGCGCTCTGTTTAAATGCCCTCTTCTCTCATGTCAATTGGTGTGGTTAGTGCCAGTGGCAGGGATTGCGTGAAAACTGAACCAGCCCCTGCCCCACCTGAAATTCCTTGATGTTGCTCCAGTGGTGCTGGTGGAATGGGAGAAAACCACCCTTCCGCTCTGTTCCCAGCTTGGGCCCCCTGTGCTGGTAAATAAACTGTGGATCCAGCACAGGAAATCAAAACACCCAGTGGGGAGCGGGCAGGGGAGAGAATGAGGAACTGATTGCCCTTCAGAACCCATAACGTTCCTTCTAAAAGCACAGCTTGCTCCCTGATCTAGGCACTGCCAAGCTGTGACTGGCCCAGACCCAGCATCTGAGTGCTTGGGGCATTACGCGTTCCAAGCACTGGACGAATTTTGAGCCTTGGTGTCGCCGTTGTGCAGGAGAGTAAAGTGAGGTACGGGCTTCGCCTGTCACCCAGTTAGTGTCCAGGGCAGATCTGGCATTTGGGCTCCTATGCAGCCTCTGCATCTCTGCCACATGCTGGCTAGCGAGCGGCCGAGAAGCCAGGCCCCCGCCAGCTACAACTCACTGGTTTGTGGGGAAAGCGGCTGCTCATGGATCCCCAGTCTAGGTTCAGACACGGAGGCTCAGCTTTGCGGTGAGGAAAGCTGAGCCGCAGTGTGCAGCCTGGCCTTTGGTGCTTCATCTTCGAGGTGCTTCCCTAGGAGGAGATTTGGGTTTGGAGCAGCCTGTCCTGCCAGCCATGCTGTCAGCTCAACAAACTCAAATTGAGTCAGGGAGTTCACTGCCCTGGTGTTGTTTTGAGATGCAGAGGGATGGAGACATTAGGCAGCAAGTCACCAAACCCAAAAGCCGCATCACCAGACTCCTACTGCTCCTCCCAGCTAGAGCACAGCTTGTGTACGGGCAAGGAAGGGACCGTCCTATGGCTTCGACCCCACGGCTTCAGTCAGGACACCTGGGTTTGTCCCAGAACTGTTTTGGCCTTGGGCAAGTTTCCCATCTCTAAAACAGGAAGACTGATTCCTGCCTGCCCAGGGCCCTGAGACTAAGGTCATGTTTTGTCAATGCAAGGCTCTTTGTAAGCGTGTGGCCGGTATTACTGCGGGGAGCACGGGTGAGTCTGAGTGAAACAGGGAGATGAGGAGAGAGTTAAATGACCATGTTCTCTGCCTCCACTGGGTTTGCTTCTACCCAGCTCTAGGAGTTCAGACTTTGCTAAACCACCCGGCACTCCTGCAACAGTGCCTCATTGTAATCAGAAACGCCGGCATGCCGCAAAGTGAGTGCGCGCCCCCTGCCCCCTTGGTTTGTCTTCTGTCCTTTCTCTGCCTGCACTCCAGGACGAACTCTGTGTCTTGTGCCATCTCTAGAGATCGTGGCGTATGTTAATTAACGATCCCCTTCTCCTAGGCGCTGTGCTTGCCTACCTTCCAGCTCCTAGAGCAGCAGAATGGCCTTCAGAACCACCCAGACACCGTGGACGACCTCTTCCGGCTAGCCACCAGGTAACCGCTCCGCCTAAACACGAGATTGCTGCCTCGCATCCTGAGCTCTCCCTCTGTTGTCTCGGGTCTGGCCAGTTCTGCTCCTTGCGCAACGGGTGGCTGAGTGCGTGGGTATGCGCGTATTGCTTCCCAGGCCGAGGGAGCGTCCATCTTTAATAACTCCTCCTCTTTCTTTGGATTTATAAGCTATACAGTGACGCACCCCCATCCCCTTGCGTTGATGCTCACAATCCTATCAGAACGGCCTTGCACACTCCACCCACGAATCAAGACTCATCCACAACAATCACAAGATTTCGTCCTCCAGAGTCCCCTGCCAGCCCAGGGCGCCTTTGTAGCTGCTGTAGGTGCTTTGGCTGCAGCGCCAGATTTGGAAGTGATAGGGACTTTCTGCTTCCTTGTTACTCGTTCCAGCCATGGGCACTGAGGATAACTTGCTCTCCAGCAGGGGGCAGTGCAGTACAGCTTACAGTCAGGATGCTGCCTTCTGGGGCTGCCCTGTCAATCAGGAGGGCTGGGGAGCAGGAGGCCCCTGGAGTCTTGCTGTGACTAAGGCTGGAGGGAAGGGAACGTCCCTGGGCAGCACGGAAGGGACATGGCAACCCTCTGAACCCCAAAGCTGCTGTGTCCTTGGGGCATCCGTCCAAACCAGCCTGCCAAGTGAAGCTGCTTTCTAGCTTGCACCGCGCTGAACTCTCCCTGATCTCTCTCTGCTCTGCCCAGGTTCATCCAGCGCAGCCCAATCACCTTGCTCCGCAGCCAGGTGATCATTCCCATCCTGCAGTGGGCCATCGCCTCCACTACCCTGGACCACCGGGACGCAAACTGCAGCGTCATGAAATTCCTGCGCGACCTCGTCCACACTGGGGTGGCCAATGATGTGAGTGGTTCCCAGCGTTTCTTCTCCTAGCTGAGGGGGAAGGGCGCGGTGGGGTCACAGACGGCCCTGCTCAGTTGGCTTGGGGAGCTGAAAGAAGCTGGCTGTTTTGGGGATTGCTTTGCTCGTTGCATTTATCTGTATTGCTCTTGGAATTGCAGCTGACAGATGAACCATTCAGAGCCAGGTGAGATTTGGACTCCCACCTGTCCGTGGGCAGCCCCAGCCTGCAGTGCTGTTCCCATGTTAACCAGACCAGCAGGGTCGTTCACCCAGTGCTCTGCTGGAGGAAATGCATTGTACGGTGTTCCTAAGGGTGAACCGCCACTGCCTTGGTCTCTCCTCTTGGCCCCTTGACCTGTGAGGCTGGTTCCTGGCTCTCACTCAGGTCACAGGCAATAAAAAGCCGGTTGTTTCTCACTAGGGTCGGGAGCAGTTGGTGCCAGTGTTAATGTCCTGCCTACGCAGGGCTGCTCAGGTGCCAGCTGGCAGCATAAGAACCCCTGGTGCTGCCTTTCCATCTTCTGTTCTGTCCCACCCATCAGCCACTGCAGCGAGTTCTGCCTCGATGAGCAAACGGCACTGGGAGGTGGGAAGGGATCCAAAGGTGGAAACGTGCCCCAGGCTGCCCTGCCGGGCAATGCTCACCCGGCCCCTCTTCTTTCTGCAGCATGAAGAGGACTTTGAATTACGGAAGGAGCTGATCGGGCAAGTGATGAACCAGCTGGGCCAGCAGCTTGTGAGCCAACTGCTGCACACCTGCTGCTTCTGCCTGCCACCCTACACCTTGCCCGACGTCGCTGAGGTGCTCTGGGAGATCATGCAGATTGACAGGCCGGTAAGGTTGGCTGGGCCGCACCCAGAAAGAAAACATCGTAGAAGTGTAATGCGTGACTGCAGTGAGCCCGGTGTTGGCACGGGGAGAAACGGGCCTGCCAGGGGGATTCAAGGGATGTGAGCGAACGAAAGGTGGAGCTAGCGATTAGCAGCTGTCAGAACATCAAGGGTCAGTTTTGCCAGCCTGAATAATAAAAACTTGTGTTCTCTTTAATTACAGCAGTGAAGATTAGCACCCACCCCCTACTCCACGTCCCTGAAGTGCTCCAATCCCAGTGCTTTTAGCTCAGTGATTCTTGCTGGCTGGCTTGTCCATCTCTGTGCTTTGTCCCCACTCCTTCCTGTTTCAAGACTTGCTTCACATCATATCTCTCCACTCTCCCTCAGAAGTTCATTCTCCGTTCTCAGCCAGCACAGGAAAATTGTGCTCCTGATGTGCCTGTGGGCTGATAGCTGCTGTAACAGAAAGCAATCCTTGCTCAGCTGGAGTTGTCTATCCCTGCTGGGTTGTGAATCATTCCGAGCGGTATCTGGGCACATGCAGGGTTCGGTGCTCACTTAGAATGATTCATTCTGGCAGTACAAAGACAACGCGTAAAAATGAAACTTAAAAATAGGCCGTCTTTCCTAGGCTGCCTGGGGATGCAGGGCCTGCAGCACCTGAACCCAGATCTTAATCTAGATTTCTTTTTGCAGCAATAAATTTTTAACTTTTGCCTTCCTCCCACTCCAGACATTTTGTCGCTGGCTAGAGAATTCACTGAAGGGTTTACCAAAGGAAACAACCGGGGGAGCCATCCAAGTAACGCACAAACAACTTACAGACTTTCACAAGGAGGTGACTAGGTGAGTGAACTCTGTGTTGGCAGGATGCCCTGTTCACAAAGGTGTTACCACAAGTTGTCCCCCCACACCTCTCTCGGGCCAGCAACAGACCTGCCACTGGGCGGTTCAGTGTGGCTGTCCACTCAATCGTCAAAGACTTCGAGGGCAGAAGGGACCATCGTGGTCATCTAGTCTGATCTGCACATCGTAGGCCACAGCACCTCACCTACCCCTTCCTGTAATAGACTCCTCACCTCTGGCTAAGTTACTGAAGTCCTCAAATCGTGATTTAAAGGGTTCAAGTTACTGAGAATCCACCATTTACTCTAGTTGAAATCAACAAGTGCCTTGTGCTGCAGAGAGATGTGAAAATCCCCCACGGCTCAGCCAATCTGACCTGGGGAGAAATTCCTTCCTGACCCCAAATACGGCGATCATCTGTATTGTACTGCAATGGCTGCCAGAGGTGTCCCTTACAGAGGATTAGTGCTTCCGCTAAAGCCAGCACCCTGGGAGTCTGCCATGGTGATTCTTGTGCTGAGAGCGCTTTGCGATATGTGCAGAGACTCAGCTGATAAAACCTAGAGATCAACCTAAAATCCTCCTCTATTATGGAAAGCTTTATATGTAAATTTAAAATAAACCTTCCCCCCCTGCTATCAGCCCCTGCACTTCTTTGGGTCACTGAGGCAGCGAGGAAAAGCTTTTACAGATGAGCAAGACCATCAAGCATCAGCCGACGGGGATACTACTTCTAAACGATACAGCCCCGTATGCACGCATCTCGCTCCTGTGAGGAAAGTCTGATCTTCCATTTACAAGTCACAGAGGGAGTCTGCAGCTGCCAGGGTTAGACCCGAGTTATTCCAGAGCTCTGAGTGCTCGGCTGCACCATTCTGGCCACTTGGCCTGTCAGCTAGCTACTGACCCAGTCACTGTCACTTGCAACAGATTGTCCATGTGATTGTCCTGAAAAGCAAAGCGCTGAGTCTCTGCCTTGGCACAGGTGGCACCATATTCTGTGACTGTAAAAGGGTTGATGCCTGTGAGTCGACTTCTCCGAGAGGCTGACTCAGCAGGAGCTCTGATTGCTCAGCCCCTCTGAAAATAACATCCCCTATTGAGATGGTGTCACAGACTCACAGGTCATGCCCATTCTTGACTCTGTGGGGGATGCCCCTTTCAGTAAGACAGCCCTTTTCCTGGGGGTCCTCTCTCTCCCAGGGTTGGCCCTTCCACCTCCTGGAGCCGCACCTCTCTGAGCCTTAGCACATCTGTCTCTTGCCATGGGCCCCCTCAGGGAGTCCACTTGCTCTGGACTCCCAGGGCCTCCACCCCCGGTCTTTCCCACCCCAAAGAGGATGGTGCAACCCTGTTCTTTAGACGGGAGCAACTCTCAGCCAGCGTAAAACAGGAGGGTTTATTGAGCGTTGAACACAGCACAGGAAACTCTGACCCTCAGGCCTGGCCTCCCTCAACACAGCACCTTCCCCGTCTTCCCTGCATCCAGGTCAGCCCTGCCTGCCTCCTCTCTCCAGCCCCGAGCCCCCCCTTGCTTCCTAGCTGGGCATCTGATATCACCAGCCCCAGGCCCCGCCTCTGTCCATTGTCTTCTTTCCAGGTAAACAGGGTTTTCTGGGCCTCCTCTCCTCTCTGTCTCCTCTGGCTGGAACCAGCTGGTTAGATCATGGGGTCCTCTCTTCGCAGCCCATTGTCCTCCCAGTGGCTAGAACCAGCTGCGACTCCTGAGCTGGGTCTCTGGGTGTCAGGTCACCAGTCGCTGGGGTGTCCCTCCTCCAGGCCATGGGCTGGGGTCCCAAGTTCCCTCTCCGATCCTCTGTAACAACAAACTCCCTCTCCCCTCACCTCATTAAACCAGTAACACCCAGAGACACTGAGTCCCTCTGCATGCAAACCATTGGAAAACCATGAAAAAATCCCCCACTTCATCACAGCTGGGAATTTGAGAGCCTCCGTGTTTGAAAATGTTGGCCTTGATGTCTGATAGAAAACTGTGAAGTGGATTGCTTGGATGCTACCGTTATCTCAAGCAGTGGAGGTGTCTGATTACTAGGCACTGAGTAAAGATGCTGCTCTGCCGTTTGGGTAGCGAGGACAATCATTTGGAATAGGCAACAGTTTCTCTTGGTTTTCAGAGAATGCTTTAGGTCAGTGATCAATTCCACGGCCTGGTATCCCTTTGCTGTGCTCATCTTTGAGAAATTTCTCTTTGCGTTTGTGTCCATGCAGCTTTCAGACATTTGGGTAGCTTCTGTGTCCTGCTCTAGCACTAAACTCTTCAAATTCATTGAGGGAATCAGTGATCGTGTGGATATGGGGGATCCAGGGGATATAGCGTACAATACATGGTTTTTCAGAAAGCCTTTGATGAGTGCCCTCACCAAAGGCTCTTACAGAAATTAAGCTGTCCTGGGCTAAGAGAAGGTCATCTCCTGGATCAGTAACGGGTTAAGAGATAGGAAATGAAAGATTGGAATAAATGGTCAGGTTTCACAATACAGAGGTAAACTGTGGGATCCCCCAAGGATCTCTGCTGGGACCCGTGATGTCAACATATTAATTGATGATCTGGAATGGGGAGCGAACAGTGAAGTGGCAAAGTTTGCAGATGATACAAAATTTCTCAAGATAGTTAAGTCCAAAGCAGACTGTGAAGAGTTACAAAGGGACCTCCCAAAACTGGTAACTGGGCAACAAACTGGCAGATGAAATTCAACACTGATAAGTGCAAAGTAATGCACATTGGAAAACATAATCCCAACTACACCTGTATAATGACCAGTTCTAAATTAGCTGTTACCACTCAAGAAAGAGATCTTGGTGTGATCATGGCTAGTTCTCTGAGAACTTCAGCTCAGTCCTCAGCAGCAGTCAAAAAAAGCAAACAAAGTATTGGGAACTATTAGGAAAGGAATGAACACTAAGACAGGGAAATCAGAATGCTGTTATATAAATCTGTGGTGTGCCCAACCTTGACTACTGTGTCCAGTTCTAGCCACGCCATCTGAGTGGAACTGGAGAAGGTTCAGAGAAGGGTGACACGGATGATTGAGGGTGTGGAATGGCTTCCGTACAAGGAGAGACTAAAAAGACTGGGACTGTTCAGTTTAGAGAAGAGATGATTTAGGGGGGTTATGATACAGGGTCTATAAAATCATGACTGGTGCAGGAAAAGTGAAGAGAGGAGTTATTTACCCTCTCCCACAATTAAAAACAACACACTAGGAGTCACCCAATGAAACGAATAGGTAGCAGGTTTAATGCAAACAAAAGTCCTTTTTCACACAACACAACAGTCACTGCCATGGGATGTGTGATGACCAGCAGTATAACTGGGTTCAAAACTGAATTCGGTAAGTTCCTGGAGGATAGGTCCATCGTGGCTATTAGCCAAGGTGGTCAGGGATGTAACCCCATGTTCTGGATGACCCTAAGCATCCGACTGCCAGAAGCTGGGAGGGGAAGGTGGATGGATCTCTGTTCTGTTCACTCCCCCTGAAGCTGTTGCACTGGCTACTGTCAGAAGACAGGATACTGGGCTAAACGGGCCATCGGGCTGACCCAGTCTGGCCGTTCCTTTGTTCTTAAATGGGACAGTTCCATTCTGCTGCCTAAACTGGGCAGGGAAGCTTATTGTTAATATCAGTTGGTGGTTCTTTGCCTCCTGTTCTAAACCGGCCACACTCCAGAACTGATTGTTACGTGCCCCTCACCGTGGCATGTGGCTGTTCTGTGCTGCATGTGCTGCAGTTCATCAAGCCCTCTGGTTCCTTAGTGCCCTTCAGCCCTGCCTAATTGGGCAGTGTTGGGAAAGAACTGGTGGTTGGAAGGAGCTTGTTCCCTGGAGGCTTCGTGACCCTCCCCCCATTAACCCTTTGATTTCTGGTGATGCGGCTCACAGCACATTTCCCTCCCCTTCCCCCCGCCGAGTGCCAGAGGATCAGAGGATGCCCCCGGGGCTACAGCACAGGGCTGGCATCCAGAGACCAGGGTTCTAGTTTTAGTGCCAGTGCAGGTTTCTTGGGACCATGCTCTCTTGCCCCTTCGTCCTGAGGGCAGGCTGTACATGAGTGGGGGTCCCTCCGCCAGTGCCTGTGCAGCGTATCTGGGCTGGGTTTTCCTGGGGGAAGAATTAGCTCTTGAATTCCCAACCCCATGAAAGCTCTGTACAGACTGAGGCCGCAGTCTGTACCCCCAGGATCGGGAATGGTAGAAGACCCCAGCTGGGGTCTGGAGTTCCCTCCTTTTCCATCGCTGAACAGGTTTTTCTCCTCTCCCGTCAGTCCTGCAGTGTCACACAGGGGAGGAGAAGCTGCAAAGAGTTAGGTAATTGGCTGCCCTGCTCCAAAGCAGGATGAGTTCTGGGATTCCTTCACCGCTGGGCTTTCACAAGTCTGGACATGGCCCTCAAATGCTCACCTCAGTCTTCTCTGCCCTGTGACTCAGCAGCTCAAGTTTGCTTGGGCTGAGGGCTCTGCCTGGGCCTGCACATGGGTGTTGTGTTCCTCCCCAGCGGTGAAGGGGTAGATCAGATCAGCACGTCCGGGCCTGCTCCTCCAGCTCTTTCACACCCTTGTGTCTCCGTCAGTCAGCAAGTCAGTGGCCCAGAGGTGGGCCAGGGCCCTCGTCATACTGGGATTCCATCAAGGCTCCGTCTCAGTTGGATGTTTTCCTGCTTAGCTTTCTCCTCTGTGCAGCCTGGCCCTCCCAGCCCTTCTTGGGAAGCAGCAGGCAGGATTCCTACCTTGCCCTTGGGATAGCTGAGCCACTCACGCCAGCACCTGGGAGCTCCTGACCCCCAGTGCTGTGCTGGGACCCCCACACAATCATGCACAGTGTCTCCTCGCTGAAACCCGGTCAGGCTGCCTCAGCGTTCAGACGCTTCCCTGAAGGGTGGTAAAGTTCCCGTTTGGCCCCAGTCACTAAGGAGGGAAACCAGTGGCTGGGAGGTGGCAGGCTCCTGTCTGTCTCTGGCGGGAGGGGGGTGTCTGAACAGGCCTGACTTGCTGTAGCACCTCCCAGCTTCAGCTCAGCCTTCCCAGGCGATGGCCCGGATCCCTCCCTTCCCCTAACAGCTGCCCTTGTCTTTCAGTGCTGAGGAATGTAAGCAAGTGTGCTGGGCCCTGAGGGACTTCACCCGGCTGTTTCGGTAGCTCGCCGCCCACTCTGTGCCTGTCTCCCAGGTGAGTAGATGCCGTCTGGTCATATTCCAGGGCTGGGTGGACACCTCACAGCACGGCTCCCTGGCCCCCTCTACTCCCAACTTCAGGGGGGGCAGGGTTGGGCCTGTCGTACAAATCAACCTGTTGGTTCCAGCGGGCGGTAAGAGTGGTAACTGTCAGAAATGCCAAGAGGTTGTTGTTTGTGAGAATCCTAGGTCACCGTGGTAGAGAAGACAGCCTGAGGCCCATGTATTGAAGCGAATCCATCCTGGACCATGTCTGGGGTGAAAGGCTGGTCAATGGCCTATGTCTGAAAACCCTCGACTTCAGACGCAATCTGTGCGCCGCGCCCAGGTCCCAGCACGCTGAGCCCACACGCTGAGCCCATCCCCGGACACTGGCTACCAGGGGTTGCACATGTAACCAAAGGGAGTAGCTGCCTCTTGTGCGTTTCTCTGGCATGTGCTATGGACCCACCACACAGCCAGGGGCTGATGCACAAAATAATCCAGCACCCTGTGGGTGATGGACTCCTGAGGCCATTTGCTGTTTGCCATCCCAGGCAGGGGGATGGCTCTCTGTGAAAGAAGAGTCCTGCTGGACCTCGGTGTGCTGGCTGGTGAGAAGCCAGGGTTTCTAGCCAGATGTTCTGTGTCCAATGCGGCACTGCTGACTTGGGAGCTGCCCTCACCTGTTGGCACCGCGCAGATGTTAGCTTCAGCGGCTATTTCATCTGTAAAGGGCCAGTGGCAGCTTGGGATAATGGGGTCTCTCACACCTGGGCTGTGTTCCAATTCAACCCCAATGGATGAGTCGTCTTGACCTTCTGAGGGCAGCTTGATTGTCAGTATGAAACTAAGTGGAAGTTCCCAATGGATGGGTGACAAATCAGCTGTACTCCTTGGTCTCAGCAAATAGACCAAGGTCTAAATCCATCCTTGGGGGTGGGGGGGGGGGCTTTCAAGTCAGGAGAGAATCGTGTTGGCTAGGGGGCAGGCTAGGGGGCAGGCTCGGGCACTGCTGCTGCCCACGTGGCTAGAGAAGCTCATCCCAGGACTATTGTTCACCACCACTCAATTAGCATTCGAAAGACAATACAAGCTTTGCTTAGTGCCTTCGGTGCAACTTTCAGCCTCTGGGCTCGGTCACAGCCATGTAATTCCACCGACTTCTGTGGAGTTACTCTGTGTTTACAGCAGGCCGTAGGTTCTCTCTAGGTCAGGGGTGGGCAAACTACAGCCCGCAGGCCAGATTCCTCCCCTCAGGGCTTTGGATCCAGCCTCCAGGGCGCCCTGGGCCTTGCGCTGCTCTCAACAGCGGCTGGCCCAATGTCCCTGCGGCCTCTGGGCCTTTGCCTCCAGGCACCGCCCCCCACCGCTCCAGTTGGCCAGGAACGGGGAGCCATGGCCAGTGGGAGCTTCGGGGCTGGTACCTGGAAGCGCGGCAAGGGCAGCACATGTGGAGTCCTCCCCCCACTCCTCCAGGGGCCACAGCACTTCCTGGGGTGGCACGGAGCCGGCGCCAGGGCAGGCTCCCTGCATATTTGCCCTGGCCCCGCTGCCACCCTGGAGCCCGAACCCTTCCTGCACCCTGCCCCACAACTCCCTGCTCTAAGCCCCCTGCCTGCGCTGTGCACCCCTCCTGCACCCCAACCCCCTACCCTGAGCTTCCTGCTGCACCCCAACCCTGAGCCCCTTCCTGCAGTCTGCACCCCTGCCCTGAGCCCCCTCCTGCACCCCACCCCCCTTTTCTGCCCCAATCCCCTGCCCTGAGCCCCTTCCTGCACCCAGCACCCCAGCCCACTGCCCCGCATACAATCTCCCTACCCAGACGTGGGCCTCGGCCCAAAAAGTTTGCCCACCCCAGCTTTACGTGGTGAGCTCCTTAAGGCAGGTGGGAGGCTCTGCGTAGCCATTAATCGCCTGCTCTGGGAACATTGACTCTGCTTTCTGTCCCTGCCAGGAATGTCTTTTTATTTAGAAGACAGGAAATAAGCAAACCAAGAATGTCCCACAATCAGCAAACTTCATTGTGGCCGAAGGCTTTCACTCACTCTCGTGTGCGCCGTCAAACCCGAAGAGACGCTTCCCGCCGGAACACGCCAGTGAAGTTACTGTTTGTGAGAGAGGGCACCTCAACCCGACTAAAGATGGCTGCAGCCGGACCTACGGCATTGTAGGGGGAACGCTGCTTTCCCAGTGGACTCGCTTTAAAAACAAAAAAAAAACAAAAAAAAAAAAAAAAAAAAAAAAACTACAAAACAAAGTAGAAAACTTTCTGTGAAATGAAAAATAAAATAAAATTTACTTAAGGAAAACGTGGGGATTAAAAACACGATACCTGCAAAACCAGTTGTCTGCACTGGGAGGGGGGAGGGCAGCAAGGTTTTTAGCCCATTTCCAGAACTCCCTGAGCTTCCTCCACTCCCCCCTTTCCCCCCAAAAGAACAATCAGGAGGAGTTGGGTTCCCCTGTGCGGCACCGTGCGGATCCTGCTGTTCGCCCCTGTGGAGCGCACTTCCAGACCTCTGGGAGTTTAAACTTAAGCCACCCCACCCTGCCCTCCTTAAGCAACTCCCCCTAGCTAAATCTGATGCCATCAATCTGTCAGCCTCCTGGAGGAGAGTCAGCCTGGGATAGACTGTTATATATTATATATATTTTTTCTTTTTTTAGTTTTTTTTTTTTTTTTTTTAATTTGGTTTTATTGGGTTTTTTACCATGGGGGGGGTGGAGAGGAGAGGGCTCTAGAGGTCGCAATGATGGGGCTGACTGTTTTATTCAACAGATTTGGAAACTGCTCCCTGGGGAATCTTACATTGACAAGACCTGAGACCCTGCGCAGGCATTAGCATCGAGCGCATGCTGTTCCGTCTGGTGTTGTAGCCATCTCGAGAACAATACAAACAAAAAAAACAAAAAAATAAATTAAAAAATTCAAATGTCAGTTTTGTCTCTGGCTGTTGAACCTGTCTGCAGGCCTCCTTCAAGGCCGGGCTGACCCCGGCTGCTGCTCTGGCTCAGAAATCCCGGCAATGGTAGGATCTGTCGGAGTTCTTCGATTGACAGCAAGACATGGTTACCCTTAAGGGTAGTACCAGCGAAGGCTGTTGGAAGGGACTGTGCGAAGTGACGGGATATTAATTTTCTGTGCTTTAGTCACAAGATTCAGTCCCAGCTTAACCCTCTTCTCTGACCACGTTGGCTTCTCCTACTTTAGGAAGAGAATTAGCTTCTCCCTTGCGCAATGATTGGCACAGCAGCATTCACTAACCTGCCTGTATTGCTGTGATCTCTTTATAATCCTAGGTAGTACCTTTGAAATTACACCAGAGCATCCCTACTTCACACTAACGCAGGCCACGCCCCTGGTGGGAATTGCTGGCTTTTATGACTTAATAAGTAAACGATCAAAGACGATCAGAGTCAAGGTGCTTTTTTTTTTTTTTTTATTGCCCAGCAGTGAGCTTCTGAGCAAGGCGATGGAGCGTGACCTATATTTCATTGCCATCTATTGTGTAAAAGCAGCGTGCCTTCAAAGCTCCCTCGCTGTAACATTCAGCTAATCAAAGCGAGCTGTGCTGTGAGGCTCGCAATCACCATGTGAGCTTACCGTGCTGTGTATTGGTGAGCAGGGTTCTCTGATGCAGACGAAGATCTAGTTAACAGATACCGCAGCCTGTAATTGCTCAAAGGATCCTGATAAAGGTTTATATGCTAGGCCATCCTGGTGGAATGAGCCACAATTAAATAATATCTAAACAACACATCTATGGCTTGTCTCTCTGACACTTGCCTGCAGGGCCATATGGCTGGAACTGCTCTACCCTGCCCCAGGGTTAAAAGGCAGCAAAATTGCCTGGCTAAGGGCTTTTATCTTTAGGAATCTTACAGTCTGTGCTCAAAGGTGCTGGTGAGCAGTTCCCTCAGGTGGCCAGCACAGGGCCCACATGCATTGAGAATCGGGTATCATCCACCCAGGCTGTTTGGCCGCACCAGCTGGTGCTCATTTGCCACTGACTGCTAGGATCAGGCTTTGTAGCATTTAATTTCAGAAAGGGGAACTACACAAAAAGGAGGAAGTTAGTGAAACAGGGTTCAGCACCAGAAGTGAAATTCCTGCAAGCTGCATGGAAACTTTAAAGACACCATAATAGAGGCTCAATTTAAACATATACCCCAAATTAAAAAATGAAAACCAAAAAAGAGCCCCTGTGACTAAACAAGAAAGTAAAAGAAGCAGTGAGAGGCAAAAAGGCATCCTTGAAAATGTGGAAGTTAAATCCTACTGAGGAAAATAGAAAGGAGCATAAACTCTGGCAAGTGAAGTGAAGAAATACAATTAGGAAGGCTAAAAAAGAATTTGAGGAACAGCTCGCCAAAGCCTCAAAAAGTAATAGCAATTTTTTTTAAGTACATCAGAAGCAGGAAGCCTGCTAAACAACCAGTGGGGCCCCTGGATGATCGAGGTGCTAAAGGAGCACTCAAGGACAATAAGGCCACTGTAGAGAAACTAAATGAATTCTTTGCATCTGTCTTCATGGCTGAGGATGTGAGGGAGATTCCCAAACCTGAGCCATTCTTTCTAGTTGTCAAATCCTGAGGAACCATCTCAGATAGAGGTGGTGTTAGAGGATGTTTTGGAACAAACATAAATTAAACAGTAATAAGTCACCAGGACTAGATAGTATCACCCAAGAGTTCTGAAGGAACCCAAATGTGAAATTGCAGAACTACTAACTAACCTACCCAATGACTGGAGAACAGCTAATGTGATGCTAATTTTTAAAAAGGGCTCCAGAGGTGACCCTGGCAATTACAGGCCAGTAAACCTGACTTCGGTACCGGGCAAACTGGTTGAAACTATAAGAACAAAATTGTCAGACATGTAGATTAACATAATGTGTTGGGGAAGAGTCAACATGTTTTTTGTAAAGGGAAATCATGCCTCACTGATTTACTATAATTCTTGGAGGGTGTTGTCAAGCATGTGGACAAGGCAGAACAAGTGGATATAGTGTACTTAGATTTTCAGAAAGCCTTTGAGAAGTTGCTGCACCAAAGGCTCTTAAGCAAAGTCGGCTGTCACGGGATAAGAGGGGAGGTTCTCTCATGGATCAGTAACTGGTTAAAAGACAGGAAACACAGGGCAGAAATAAATGGTCAGTTTTCAGAATGGAGAGAGGTAAATAGTGGTGCCCCTTGGGGGTCTTTATTGGGCCCAGTCCTATTTTACCCCTTTTTCCAGATCATTTATGGTTAACGGTGAGGTGGCAAAATTTGCAGATGATAAACTACTCAAGATACTAAAGTCCAGAGCAGACTGTGAAGAGCTACAGAAGGATCTCAAAACTGGGTGAATGGGCAACAAAATGGCAGATGAAATTCAATGTTGCTAAAAGCAAACTATTTCACATTGGAAAACATGATCCCCACTGTACATGTAAAATGATGAGGTCTAAATTAGCTGTTGCCACTCAAGAAAGAGATCTTGGCATTATGGTGGAGAGTTCTCTGAAAACATCCATTCAATGTGCAGCGGCAGCCAGAACAGCGAACAGAATGTTGGGAATCATTAAGAAAGGGATAGATAAGAAGACAGAAAATAACATATTGTCTTTATATAAATCTATGATACGCCCGCATCTTGAATACTGTGTGCAGATGTGGTGGCCCGATCTCAAAAAATATATATTGGAATTCAGAAAAGGGCAACAAAAATGATTAGGGGTCTGGAATGGCTTCCGTATGGGGAGGGATTAATAAGACTGGGACTTTTCAGCTTGGAACAGGGACCACAGAGTAGATATGATTGAGCTCTATAAAATCATGACTGGTGTGGAGAAAGTAAATAAAGTTTTATTTACTCAACACAAGAAGTAGGGGGTCACCAAATTAAATTAATAGGCAGCAGGAAGTATTTCTTCACACAATGCACAGCCTGTGGAACTCTTTGCCAGAGGATGGTGTGAAGGCCAAGAGTATAACAGGGTTCAAAAAAGAATTAGATAAATTCATGGAGAACAGGTCCATCAATGGGTATTAGCCACGATGGGCAGGGATGCCTCTGGTTGCCAGAAGCTGGGAATGAGCAACAGTATGGATCACTTGATGATTCTGTTCTGTTCATTTCCTCTGGGGCACCTGGCATTGGCCATTGTTGGAAGACAGGATACAGGGCTAGATGGACCCTTGGTCTGACCCAGTCTGGCTATTCTTATGTTTGCCAAAGAGGAGTTTGAAGAACAGTTAGCCAAAAACTCAAAAGGTAATAAAATGTTTTTTAAGTACATCAGAAGCAAGCCTGCTAAACAACCAGTGGGACCCCTGGATGATCGAGATACAAAAGGAGCGCTTAAAGACAATAAAGTCATTGCAGAGAAACTAAATGGATTCTTTGCTTCAGTCTTCATGGCTGAGGATGTTAGGGAGATTCCCAAACCTGAGCTGGCTTTTGTAGGTGACAAATCTGAGGAACTGTCACAGATTGAAGTGTCACTAGAGGTGGTTTTGGAATTAATAAACTTAACATTAACAAGTCACTGGGACCAGATGGCATTCACCCAAGAGTTCTGAAAGAACTCAGATGCGATGTGGCAGAACTATGAACTATGGTTTGTAACCTGTCCTTTAAATCGGCCTCTGTACCTAACGACTGGAAGTTAGCTAATGTAACGCCAATATTTAAAAAGGGCTCTAGAGGTGATTCTGGCAATTACAGACTGGTAAGTCTAACATTTGTACCGGGAAATTAGTTGAAACAATCAGAAAGAATAAAATTGTCAGACACATAAAAGAACAAATTGTTGGGCAAAAGTCAACATGGTTACTGTGAAGGGAAATCGTGTCTTGCTAATCTATTAGAGTTCTTTGAAGGGGTCAACAAACGTGGACAAGGGGGATCCAGTGGACGTATGTACTTAGATTTCCAGAAAGCCTTTGACAAGGTCCCTCACCAAAGCCTCGTACGTAAATTAAGTTGTCATGGGATAAAAGGGAAGGTCCTTTCATGGATTGAGAACTGGTTAAAAGACAGGGAACAAAGGATGGGAATTAATGGTAAATTCTCAGACTGGAGAGGGGTAACTAGTGGTGTTCCCCAAGGGTCAGTCCTAGGACCAATCCTATTCAACTTATTCATAAATGATCTGGAGACGGGTAAACAGTGAGGTGGCAAAGTTTGCCGATGATACTAAACAGCTCAAGATAGTTAAGACCAAAGCAGACTGTGAAGAACTTCAAAAAGATCTCACAAAACTAAGTGATTGGGCAACAAAAT
>NC_133769.1:154781-191934 GCF_003597395.2 Chelonoidis abingdonii
ATAAATTCATGGAGGTTAAGTTCATTAATGACTATTAACCAGGATGGGTAAGGAATGGTGTCCTAGCCTCTGTTTGTCAGAGGGTGGAGATGGATGGCAGGAGAGAGATCACTTGATCATTGCCTGTTAGGGTCACTCCTTCTGGGGCACCTGGCATTGGCCACTGTTGGCAGACAGGATACTGGGCTGGATGGAGCTTTTGTCTGACCTAGTCCGGCTATTCATGTTCTTATGCCCTGCTCCCCACCCCTCCACCAGCCACGGAAAGGTAACCAGACCCTCTGCACTAAAACCTGCCTTGACCATGAAAGATCAGCATGGGTCTGACCCTACGTTTAGAAGCAATTTGAGTCAGACCCAGGTCTGTGTACCAGGCACGCAGCTGTCGAGCTGCTGCCACAGGAACAAGCTGGCTGGTAGGACCATGTCGTGCTCTGCTGTGGGTTTGGTACACAGGGCCGCATCCTTGGCGTGACGCTCTACCCTGAGGCAAGGTGAGGAGAGCAGCACACGCACACAGCTGGCACAAGGGGATTCTGCTGCAACACCTCAGCCTGCAGCAAGGGGAACCTCTGAGCCCAGCTTCCATGCACGGCAAGCTGGGGCCAGGCTCAGAAGAAGGGCTGTTGCATGGCACCTTTAAAACTGCCCAGGCCAGAGCCCCAGGGACGGGAATGTCGACACAGCTGGGCCTGCTCGGGCTTTGTCATCCCCCATGTTGGATGTCAGGGAGCCTGGGCCACCGCTGTGACTAATGCTGGGGAGCTGTCACCCACTGCTGAGGAGGCTACGCTGGCAGACAGCAGCTAAGTGGTTAAAGCTTCAGGCTCCGACTGGAACGGGGGTTCGGCTCCCTGCTGGCCTGGCTCCACTGTAGTGCGTGGCCCTAATGGAGCCGGGAGCAGCAGGGGCCCTGCCTCCAGTCATTGGGCTGGAGCCAGAACCAGGGCAGTTTGGTCAGTTTCCCACACCCACGCTGGTGTATGCTACCAGCCAGACCTGCAAACGCCCTAGGGGCCGAGTCCAGCCCCAGACTGAGCCTCTGTAGGTCAAATGCTGCCTGTGCTCCCAGCCAGCCAAGCCCCGTGCGAGCCCTTAGTGCTGTGATCACTACAGACATCAGAACACGATGTGGCTCCTTCTTCCCCCATAGCGTGGGCCGGGCCCTGGGTGCAGAAATGTTCCAGTGAGCACAGGAGCTCGGCTTGTGCTTTTCCATATGCTGAACGCACCCTAGGCCGGCCCCCTTCCTGTCCTGATGGGGGAAGTGAGGGGACACACACACACACACACACACACACGGGTGTAGGCAAGTGGTTGCTTTTATTAACAGCTGAGCACTTCCCTTGCTGCGTGTCTGTGCCAGGCCAGTTCCCGGGGGGGTATGACACCAGCTCCCGGATACTGTGACTACAGTGTTGCCTTGGGTTCCTTCACGCTCGTGGGCTGGATCAGGCCTGTCGGCCAGGCCTGTCCTTTCAGCAGGCCCCAGCACCTGCTGCCCACCCACCAGGCAGTTTTCGTAAGTGCCCAGCGCCGTGGGTTTAACAGTCTCTTTCTTCCATCGCAGGCCTTGCCTGTCCCTGCAGTGCTCTAGCAAGGTGGGGCCCGGCCTGCAGCCTAGTGTGTTCCCAGCAGGTGGTGGTGTGGGCCGGCCTCCGTCCATCCCATGCAGGAAGGCCCCCTCTCCCCTGCCCCTTTGGGGTCCACAGCTAGGAGGTTGGTGTGGAGCGGGCAGCTGAGCTGGGCAGCCTGTACCGACGGATCCGGCGGAGCACCGCCCTGTAGAGATCCGTTTGCCTTGTCTCCCGCTCCTCGGGGCTGGCATTCATGGCCAGGCTCACCTGGGCGCCCATCAGGAGGGAGAGGACGCAGGTGAGTGTGTGCGACATGCCCACGTCCTCACTGCTGCATGCTGCTGGCCTGCATTGCCCAAGGGCCTGGGCCTGGCTCCAGGTTCGAGACCGGGTGGGCCTGCAGGCTCTGCTGGTTTTGCCAGAGCTGATGCAGCTCCTTGAACTGCTCCACCATCTTGTCTTTCAGGTCCGGATGGGAGATCTGTAGGCGGATGCTATCTGCTGACCAGGAGAGCTCCCCAGAGAACATCTCCAGCAGGATCCGGGCGGCCACTGGCACAACCTGGGCGGCAGACAGAGAGCAGGCAGTAGCTAGTCCACTTCCCTCTGCAGCCAGCTCACTCCTGCCCCCGCACAGCCTCAACCCCTGATCTGCCCCCCACGTCCTGGAAGGATCTTGGGTTGAGTCACCCAGCCCCTCTCTGGAGTCCCTGCTCCAGCCCTGCTCCCAGCACCTGACCCCTGCTGGGTAACAGCCTACTCTTGCTGCTGTCTCCCCTCCCCTCCTGGCAGGCCAGGGCTGCAATTCGGTCGTAAGCTGCACGGGGCGGAGGCCTTGTTTAGCACGGGTATAATACCTGAGCTTGTTCCAGTGGCGGAGAGGCTGGCAGCACCAAGGGGCCGGCTGAATGAGGGAGCAGCGAGGAATCGGTGGCCGAGTTTCCCATCCAAGACTGATCAGTCACCAGGCTCCCAGCCCGACATGCTCTGGTGACCCCATGCTTGGGAAGGGAATCGCACCCACCCCTGGCCCTCACAATCCCTCTTTGCAAGCTGTAGGCATCTACCAGCCCCAACCACTCGGCCTTCCCTGGGGGCCCACTGCAGTCTGCTGGTGCGTCCCCGTTCTAGCCTTGGCCTGCGTGCACGCAGTCCAGGCCTCGGGCAGTCTGGCACCCCGGCTTGCAAGGCCACAGTTCCACGGCTGGCAGGCTGGGAAGTGGGAAGATGGGCCAAGCAGGGAGAGGGTGGAGGGTCTGTAACAGAACCAAGCCAGCAGACAGGCCTACAGCTGGCCCAGTCGGGGGGCCCTAGGCCCTGCTCCCAGGGGCGAGAGCGGGCATGGAACCCCTTACCTGGACAGTGATAAGTTTCTTCTCCTTTGGCTTCTGGTCCGGCCACTCCTCCCCAAAGCAGAGGAAGATTTCAAAAGGGGGCGGCGCGCTGGTCTGGCCCTTCTGGAACAGGATGAGCCCTAGGGAGCCCCACAACAGACACGGCATGAGGGGCAGGGCCAGCATCTAGCGACACCCCTCCCAGCTGCGTGGGAGGAGCCAGGGCCAGAAGGGAGGGGCCCTAGTGGACTAGGGGCAGAGGCCGAGGAGCCAGGATGTGCAGGGCAGGGCTGGCCCCCGGCCCCTCCGCTCACCGTTGAGGAAGTTCTCCAGGCTGAAGAGTTTGATCTTCCTCTCGCGCTCGATGGGGTTGGGGCCAGCCCGCTCACCAGCGCAGGGCCCCGTCCAGAAGACCTTGCACTGGCACAGCCGGACGGCGTAGATGTCTTGGCCCTGCAGCTCCAGGATGAGGCCCCGGTCCATGACGTCCAGCAGCTGGTGGGTGTAGAAGCGCTGCTTCTCGTTGGGGATGTGCTCAGTGCTGGGGAAGCGCACCTGCTCCAGCGTCACAGGCCCAAAGAGCTCCACCTGCTCGTGCGTGGGCTCCAGGCTGCTGTGGAACAGCCGGCACCCGTGGGGGTTGCTGATGGTCAGGGAGCTGGCCTGCCGCCCGCGATAGTGGAACTTGAGCTCCAGGTCGGTCACTGGCCACGGGGAGAGCGAGACAAGCCTGTTAGCCGGGGAAACTGGGTGGGCCCTGATAGTCCTGGGCTACCGTCACGCCGCTACCTCCCCCCACACTTCCCCCCCCGCCTCGTTCTGCACCGGCATGGTCCTGGCGCTAGGCACTGTCTGGACCTAATAGCATGTAGCCCCCCTGGAGAGCTCGCAGGCCTGGTGCCCGTGCACCAGACGAGAAGGGGCAGTGCCAGGACGCAGCCAGGACGCGCTAGGTCCTAGGCAGAGCAGGATCTTACATGGCAGCATGTGCGGGCTGATGAGCAGGTCTGGGATGAACTGTTCCATGGGCTGCAGAGACACGTCCCCGGGGGGCAGGTTCTGCAGGTTGCTCGGCCCCTCCAGCGGCATGCTCCCGGCAGGGCTCTGGGTGGGCAGCTCCCCTGCTGCGAAGGCGGTGGGAGGCGGAGGCGCCGAGACGTCCGGGTGGAGGAGTTCCTGAGTGCCCAGCGGGGGGAAAGAGCCGTTCCCGCAGGGGTTGGGATATGGGACTTCCTGCTTCGGCCACACGTAGGAGGGGAGCGGCTCCACGCACTGGCTGGGATCTGAAAGCCACCAAAACACACTGGTTCAGGATCCCTCCCCCGTCAGCTCAAGCCAGCCGTGGGCAGGGCCCTGGCATCACCAGCCGCACCCAGCTCCAGCCCACGATGCCCAACATCCAGGCTCTGAGGGCCGGCCAGCGGGCCAGGGCTCCCTTGGCACATGGCCTCTGCTCTCCGGCAACCCTGGTGCAAGGTCCTTCGCCCTAATGGAGAGCAAAGGAGGAAAACAACTGACCTTTCTGGATGGAAGCTGGGTCCTTTAGTGCCCCATATGGGAGGGTGGATCGAGGTTAAAAGAGGGGCAGCTGCCCCCAGGGCACTTTGGAAGCTGGGACCCACTGCTTGGGGGACAACCCAGCCCATGACCGGGGGAAGAGGGGGACAACCCCGTGTCCCTCTCCACAGCTTTCAGGCCCCATGTGCCCCACCTTGCCCCAATTGGCTGGAGGCAGCTCTGGGCACAGAGCAGGGGAGCCCATGGGGCTGAGATGGCAACACCCTCCACGAGCCGCAGCCCCTTCTCCTCCCCAGTGGGGGGTCCGAGTGGAGCAGGGACAGAGGGGGCAGACTCAGGAGGGAGGTGCTCAGAGCCCCATGGAACGCACAAGGGTGCTTACGTGGTGACAAGACTTTGCTGGCCCTGGGCAGCCGAGCTGCAGTGATCCTGCCAATGGGTCGGGGCGAGGCCGAGAGACGCCCTGGCTAGCATCCCGGCCCACGAGATCACCTACTGGGGCCCGTCAGTCCCCAGCCTCAGGCCGCGCCAGCACCTGGCAGCCTCACTGGCCTGTCGCAGACCTAGGCACTATGTCAGCTGGCAGGGCACCCGAGGGACGGAGGAGTTTAACCGGGCAGCAGAGAGGCCTAGTCCCCAGGGCTCGGTAGATCGGAGAGCAGACTAGCCCCATCCCCACGCCAGGCGCCGTGGCCTGCCCTCCCTGCACTCACCCGCTATAGTCAGCGTCGTCAGTTTCTGCAGCTGCGAAAGAGACAGGAGGCGCCGGTTACTGGGGCAGTGACAGACCCAGGAGAGGGGGCAGAGTAGGGGGGCTAACTTTCTAATCGCACAAAAGCTAACATTGCGCCGCCCCTTCTCCGAGACCCCACTCCATTCCTGCCTCCGCTCACTCCATCCCCCGTCCCTCCGTCACTCGCCCTCCCCCACCATCACTCACTTTCACGGGGCTGGGGCAGGCTCTAGGGTGGGGCCAGAAATGAGGGGTGCAGGGTGTGGGAAGGAGCTCCAGGCTGAGGCAGGGGGTTGCATTGTGGAGGGTGAAGGCTCTAGCTGGGGGTATGGGCTCTAAGGTGGGGCCAAGGATGAGGGGTTTGGGGTGTGGGAGGGGGCTCAGGGCTGGGGCAGGGGGTTGGGGTGCAGGAGGGGGTACGGGCTCCGGGAGGGGACTCAGGGCTGGGGGTTGAGGTGCAGGAGGGGGTGTGGGCTCTGGGAGGGGGCTCAGGGCTGGGGCAAGGGGTTGAGGTGCAGGAAGGGGTATGAGGTGAGGGCTCCAGCCAGGGGGCACTGACGTCAGGCAGCTCCCAGAAGCGACTGGCATGTCTGGCTCCTTGGCAAAAGTGCGGACAGGTGGCTCTGCGCACTGTCCACTCCTGCAGCTGCCGCCTCCGCAGTGCCCATTGGCTGCAGTTCCTGGCCAATGGGAGCTGCAAAGCCGGCACTCCTGGTGGAGGCAGCATGCGGAGCCTCCCTGGCTGCCCCTGTGTCTAGGAGCTGGACGTGGCAGCCACACGGAGCCAGGGCAGGCAGGTAGCCTGCCTTAGCCCCGCCGACTGGATTTTTAACTGCCCGATCAGCAGTACGGACGGAGCCGCCAGGGTCCCTTTTCGACTGAGCGTCCCACTTGAAAACCGGACTTCTGGCAACACAAGGGCAGTCAGCCCATGCAGCCAAAAGGATTCCCCCACCCCCCGGGGCTCGGCAGCCAGGCCACTGGCTAGCAGATCCAGCGCTGTGCGGCAGGAGGGGCGAGCTCCGGGCTTTCGGGGGACACTCCATGGAAAGCTCTGGCAGCCTGCGAAGTGCGTAACGGTTAACAGCCCAGCTGGCCTATTGCACCAGGCGCATGGTGCTCACAGCCCCTGCCTTGCTGGGGGTGGCGGCGTTCACCCACACGCAGACCAGCCCCGCCAACCCCGTCACTCACCTCCTCCTCCTCCTCGCCCGGGCAGCAGGTGTGATCGTCCCCGGCCAGCGAGTCTGCAGTGGAGACACAGGAGCGGCGGGGGGGGGGGGGGGGGGGGGGGGGGGGGGATTAGCAAGTAACATATGGAGGTCACAGGGCCCACTGGCTGGGGGAATCATGGGGCCCGTTTGCTGGGGAGGGGGGTGTCATAGGGCCTGTTAGTTGGGGGTGAGGCTGCGGTCACAGGGCCTGCTAGCTGGGAGGGGTGATGGGGCAGTGAGGGTGTCTGGCCTGCAGGGGGTGGGTCAGTCACAGGTCCTGTTTTTGGAGGGGCTAGGGGGTGTTAAGGGGCCTGTTAGCTGGGTTGTGGAGACTGGGTCACAGGGGCCGTTAGCTGGGTGGGGTGAGGGTGTGGTGGGGTCAGAGGGCTGGTTTTTGGAGGGGGCTGGGGTGTCATGGGGCCTGTTTGCTGGGTTGCAGGGGGTGGGTCAGAGGGCCTGTTTGCAGGGTGGGCGGTCACAGGGGCCGTTAGCTGGGTGGGTGAGGGTGTGGGGGTAGGGTTGCCAACATTCTAGTCACACTAAACCAAACACCCTAGCCCCACCCCTTCCCTGAGGCCCCACCCCTTCCCTGAGGCCCCGCCCCCACTCACTACATTCCCCCTCCCTCGATGGCTCACTCTCCCCCACTCTCACTGGGCTGGGGCAGGGAGTTGGGGTGCAGGAGGGGGTGAGGGCTCCAACTAGGGGATGCAGGCTCTGGGGTGGGGCTGGGGACGAGGGGCAGGAGGGGGCTCCAGGTTGGGGGGGTGTTCAGGGCAGGGGCTCAGGGAGTGGGCGTACCTCAGGCAGCTCTCGGTCAGTGGCGCTAAGGCAGGCTTCCTGCCTGTCCCGGCTCCATGCTTAGCCCCGCAAGTGGCCAGCAGATCCGGGCCCTAGGTGGGGGCCCAAGAGCCTCCATGCGCTGCTCTCGCCTGCAGGCACCGGCCAATGAGAGTGCGGAGCTGGTGCTCAGGCTGGGGGCAGCGCGTGGACACTCATGCCTCCTCCCTGCCTAGGAGGCAGACCTGCTGGCCGCTTCCGGGCAGGGCCGCCCAGAGGATTCAGGGGGCCTGGGGCACCACTGCGGCGCTTGTACTCACCAGGCAGCGCTCCGAGTCTGCGGTGGCAGCGGCAGGGGGCCCTTCACTCGCTCTGTGTCTTCGGCAGCACTGAAGGACCCGCCGCCGAAGTGCCGCTGAAGACCCAGACCGCCACTGGGTGAGTAAAAATTAAAAAGGCGCCACTAGCCAGGGAATGGATTCTGGGCCAGGGCTCGCGAGGCACCCGCAGGGCCCAGGGCAAATTGCCCCACCAGTCTGTCTTATCCCTGCTATGCCACAGATTGGACTTTGAATGGCGTTCCCGTTGAAAACCAGACACCCGGGCACTCATGGGGGGGGGCACGTGGGCTGTTAGCTGGGTGTGGTGGGGAGTCATGGGGCCTGTTAGCTGGGCTGCCAGGAACGGGTCACGATGCCTGTTTGCAGGGTGACTTTGCTGGGTGGGGTGTCATGGGGCCTGGTAGCTGGGTGAGGTGAGGATGGGGTGTCATGGGGTCTGGTAGCTGGGTTGCCAGGGATGGGTCACGAGGCCTGTTTGCAGGGTGACTTTGCTGGGTGGGGTGTCATGGGGCCTGGTAGCTGGGAGAGGTGAGGATGGGGTGTCATGGGGCCTGGTAGCTGGGTTGCAGGGACAGTGAGTCACAGGGTCTGGTGTTTGGAGGGGCTGGAGGTGTCGTGGGGCCTGTTTGTGGGGTGTTTGTTGGGTGAGGGCACCAGCAGCGCCCCCAAGCGCTGAGGGGCTCGCCAGGCAGCCCCTGCCCAGCCACTGCAGCTCTGAGATGGGGCCGCCGAAAATGGGAAATAGGCCATAGAAGCCCAGGCAGGGATGCGGGGGGGGAGGGGGAGGGTTATCCTCCCTTCCCCCTCCTCAGAAAAGAGGACCCGATCCTCATTTCTCCCAGCAGCCTCATTTCCAGGCACCTGCTTGTCCCCCAGTTCCCCTCCTCCCCTGGCCCAGTCCCCCCTTACCATAAGAACGACCATACTGGGTCAGACCAAAGGTCCATCTAGCCCAGTATCCTGTCTGCTGACAGTGGCCAATGCCAGGTGCCCCAGAGGGAATGAACAGAACAGGGAATCATCAAGAGATCCATCCCCTGTCGCCCATTCCCAGCTTCTGGCAAACAGAGGCTAGAGACACCATTCCTTCCATCCTGGCTAATAGCCACAGATGGGCCTGTCCTCCATGAATTTATCTAGTTCCTTTTTGAACCCTGTTATAGTCTTGGCCTTCACACCATCCTCTGGCAAGAGAGGTTCCATAGGTTGACTATGTGTTGTGTGAAGAAATACTTCCTTATGTTGGTTTTAAACCTGCTGCCTGTTAATTTCATTTGGTGACCCCCTAGTTCATGTGTTGAGTAGTAGTAAATAACACTTCCTTATTTCCTTTCTCCACACCAGTCATGGTTTTATAGACCTCAATCATGTTCCACCTTCTTCATCCCTGTTCCAAGCTGAAAAGTCCCAGCCTTATTAATCTCTCCTCATACAGAAGCCGTTCCAGACCCCTAATCATTTTTGTTGCCCTTTTCTGAACCTTTTCCAATTCCAATATATCTTTTCTGAGATGGGGCGACCACATCTGCGCACAGTATTCAAGGTCTGGGCACAACACGGATTTACATAGAGGCAACGTGATATTTTCTCTCTTATTTTCTATCCATTTCTTAATGATTCCCAACATTCTGTTCGCTGTTCTGGCTGCCGCTGCACATTGAGTGGATGTTTTCAGAGAACTCTCCACAATAACTCCAAGATCACTTTCTTGAGTGGTAACAGCTCATTTAGACCCATCCTTTTATAGGTACAGTTGGGATCATGTTTTCCAACGTGCATCACTTTGCATTTACCAACATTGAATTTAATCTGCCATTTTGTTGCCCAGTCACCCCGTTTTGAGAGAGCTTTTTGTAGCTCTTCGCCGTCTGCCTGGGGGTTAACTATCTTGAGTAGTTTTCTATCATCTGCAAATGTTGCCACCTCACTGTTTACCCTTTTCCAGATCATTTATGAATATGTTGAATAGGACTGGGCCCAGTACAGACCCCTGGGGGGACACTACCATTTACCTCTCTCCATTCTGAAAACTGACCATTTATTCCAACCCTTTGTTTCCTATCTTTTAACTAGTTACCAGTCCATGAGAGAACCTTCTCCCTTATGCCATGGCAGCTCACTTTGCTCAAGAGCCTTTGGTGCGGGACCTTGTCACAGGCTTTCTGACCATCTAAGCATACTCTATGCACTGGATCCCCCTTGCCCGGGCTGCTGGTACCTCCATTGGGCTGGTGGCCCTCGTACACCTCGTAGATCTTGTAGGGCTGCATGGGCGTGTCCTTGGTGCCATCATAGATCAGCTTGAACTCACGGCTCTTGTTGAGGGCACAGCGCAGGTTGGCTTTCCACTTGGCTGGGTCCGGCTCATCTACCCCTTCATTGTATTTGCCGGTCTCCTTGGCCCAGGCCTGGGAGGTTGGGATGCAGGGGGTGGTCACAAACAGATCAAGCCCCAGCCCCCGTGCTAGGAGCTGGGAAATCCAAGCTTTCGCCCGTCCGTTCACTCCTGAACTGCTCTGTGGTTAAGACGTTACAAGAGGCAGCTGGGGGGTGGCCCGGTGAGAAGGCAGCTCGGAGATGCTCTCCTGACACAGGCCTGTGACTGAGCAATGACAAGAGGCAGCTGGGGGGTGGCCCGCGGAGAAGGCAGTTCGGAGACGCTCTCCTGACACAGGCCAGCACCAGGGCCAGAGCCTGCGCCACCTTCTGCAGCGACAGTGGCTGGCATAAAATGGCACAGGCTTCCGGGCCTGGCCGACAGCTGCACATCACCCCTCCGCAGCGGCATCCGCAGGGCAATTCAGAGAGGGGTGCGGACATTACACCTCCTGCTATGAGGCGGGTATGATCGGCCCCGTTTCATGGAGGCGGGGGGGAAACTGAGGCCTTCTCAAACACCTCAGGAAACAGCTAACTGAGCGGCCTGGTGGCTAGTCCCGCACAGCAAGCAGGATGCATTCTGGGACACTAGGGGGTTATGCCATCCCATGAGCCTCCCCTATGGGGACTGAGGGACCCATGGCCTGCTCCAGTGCAGCAGCTCCTGGGAGTCCCAGGTGGGGTCACGTCACATTATTCGCGTGACCCAGCCAAACCCATTCCTTACTTGTCAGCTGGGCGCCATGTGCCCCAAGGGGTACCCCCACCCCAGCCTGGAGTCCCACAGGCCCCTGGGCGCTCACCTTGAACACCGTGTTCTCGTCGTCCTGCGTGGGGACGTGCCGGGTGGCATGGCGCCAGGGGATGCAGAAGAGCTTCCGCTCGGGGTTCACCCACTGCAGGCCTGGGTACTGGTTGCTGTTCACTTGGGCGATGAGCCAGGGCTTCAGGCGGATGCGACGGGGATGCGCGTTCATGGCGACTCACGGGGCTATGCCGGCCACCAGCCTGCGCACTGAGAGAGAGGGAGAGTCTGTTACAGGGCCAGGCACGCTGGGGAGAGGGCAGAGCTAAGGGGAAAGGAATGAGGGAGGGGGAAGGGCAGGGATAACAGTGGATGTGGGGGAGGCAGGGTCCACCTTTCCCCAATTTTTCACAGACTCGCTGATCTGTCAGGCTGCGAGGGACCTCGAGAGATCACCAAATCCAGCCCCCTGCGCTGAGGAGGGACCAGGTAAACCTGGACTATCCCTGACAGGGGTTTGTCCAACCTGTTCTTTTTTGGTTATTCAATTCAATTTTATTAAATCACCTGTGACTAAGGCAAAGATTTTGTCCCGGATATTTTTAGTAGAAGTCACGGACAGGTCACGGGCAATAAACAAAACTCACGGAAACCATGACCTGTCCCTGATGTTTACTAAAAATATCAGTGACAAAATGGGGATCTGTGGGTGCCCACACCCACCTGCACTGGGTCAGTTGCATGGTGGCTAGGAGATCCAGGGCCCCCGCCGCAGATTGTGTGTCGGCGATCCAGGGTCCCCCATCGCCCACGGCTGGGAGCTCGGGGGTTCCCCCACCGCCTGTGGCAAGCTTGGTGCTCCGGGGGCCGCTAGAGGCGATGGAAGTACCCTGAAGCTCCCCGCCAGTGCAGGCTGAAGTCACAGAGGTCGCTGGAAGCCATGAATTCCATGACTTTTGCAACCTCCATGACTAAATTGTGACTAAGCTTTACCTATGACACGTCTGCTGTGAAAACAAAAGACAAACCTACAAATTGGAAGTCATCACAACATCTATATCCGTGTTTCTCAACCTTTTTGACACCATAGATGGGCTTGCTGCCTTCCTAAACCATGTCAAGGGATCTCAGGGACTGGTGTATATGATCCATTAAAATGTCTGTCAGAGCCTAATAAAAACTCCCTTCTTCAGCGCAATACTAAAGGGACAAACATTGCCACCGTTTTGATTATTACCAGGGACTGAGAAGAAATTAAAAACATTATCTTTGGAGATGGTGATCAAAGCTCATTTCCTAATCAAGAGATAAATCTTGCGTGCTCTCAGAAGCTGGAAAATTCTACAATCCAAAAGAGAGCAAGCTAGATTCTCCAGCACTCCAGATTTACATGGGCAAAACCGAAGATGTGAAGGAACGTTTCGACAGCTTGAAGGACAGCGGTTTCCATGGTTTGGCATCTTAGCTGAGTTTGTGCCTTAAGCAACAGGGGGTTGAGAACTCATTCAAATATAGTTCAAAGACATGGGCCATCTTCAAAGGAGAAACTCAACAGGCAAACTTGAAATCATGAATCATAGCCAGATGTTCTTCTAGGGGATGGGCTGTCACGCTCTGAGTACCAGATTACGTCTATTAGAAGATATCGACAATAAAGTGAGTAGCAGAAAAACCCAACAGAGCTATGATAAACTGGCGTTATACCAGGTTGTTCCCCCATCTCCTGGAGGCAAAGAAGGGGCAGTTTATAATCTGGAAGAGAACAGGTTTAAAGCAAAATATAAGAAAAGAAATGCACGCTGCTCTGCTACTTACACAAAGAACACCCAACTCGCCATGTAAAAACGACGTGGGGTAGACTTTGGGAGAAATAAAAGTCTGTTCAAAAATATTTTTAACAATCTCTAAGGCCAAAATTTGTCCCCTTAACCAAATGTCAACCCCATAGACCATCTGCAATAAAATTCTTAGTGCTGGGGGCAACTCTGTTCCCACCATGTGAGCGTGTAAAAAAGAGCAAAGCTAAGCACCTTTTGGTTTAAGCCTTTATGATAAGGGGACCAGTGGTCCGAATGATCAAACTTTATCCCTAACTAAGTAAAGCAGAGACTTGTCACAGCGTGGCTTCCACTCAATTTGAGGAGGGGTTCGTCCCCAAAACCATGATCTTGATCTTATAATTAAGTTACAATGAGAGTTACCATGAGATGGAAAACAAGGTAATAACTGGAGGAGTTAATATTCAAACAACACCGTCATCAGTATATAATAATACTGGGACAAGTCGACCCTTAATTTGTGGAGAGAGAGATTACCTTCTGTTAAAACACCCACCACTTTATTAATATGTAAATTAACAAGAAGAGGAGCTAAAAGGCATCCTGGGTGTACTCCGCTAGAAAAAGGGAAAATGTTGATTTTAGTTCTCACCCGAGCATCAAAAGTCTCAGATTGTTGCCCACCCTGCTTAACACCAACCAACGTTTGCCTTGATCAATAGAACCAAATGCCATCTTTAGAGCTATGAAAGCAACATACACTCAAGTGCCCTTAACCTCCATATATTTATAAATCATATAGGATAAAATAAGCAATTATCAATTGGGGCTCCACCAGACCTTAAAACTGGACTGCTCTGCCTGTAATAAATTAGCCTCGAAAGCCCATATTTCAAGTTGAGATATTAAACATCTAGAGTAAATTTTCCCTGCCACATATAACCAGCTAACATATAACTCTATACGAAGGAGGATTCTTTCTTGCTCTATTTCAAAAATAGAAACTATAGGACTGGATATCCAGACAGACAGACAGAACCCATCCAATATGGTTAAAGATGGTAAATAATTTAGCCAAGACTGGGGAGAACCAATTAAGATTCTTCTGAAAAACTTCCGTCAGGAGAAAATCTTCCCCTGAAGCTTTTGTCCATTGTTGGGTTAAACTAAATGACTGCAATTCACTGTCCATTTCGGAAGGCTGGAGTGGTCAATCCAAGAGAGGGTTCCTCATTGCACCAGCTATGGCAGAAGTAGATGTAAAATTTGTTGAGAGGAATCACTAAGGCCCTGGCCAAAGTGCACCACCCGGGCTTCATCACAAATATGGGGCTTCTCAGCTGGAACGTATCTATCAGTGCTAAAGCTGCCATCTTCCAAAATGTAGAAGAATTTTTAGGTTTCACTTCTGCTTCAAAATCCTTCCACAAGGATCTAAGATATTCTTGAGAGGCATGTCATATAAAAAACTTTTATATCTTCTTCTGGCCTCTACTACATCCTGAAATAAATTAGGAGAGGGATTTCATCTTACCCTACAAGCTACACGCACGAGAACAGACTTTTCCTTCACAATCCACATCAAACCAAGTGCACAATCTCTGGATGCATTTAGAATAGCTAAAACCAAAGTCAACTTGTTTAGAGACAAATGGTTGTACAGACTTCACCAGCAGCTCATATTAGTCACAAATTTGAGAGGAATTCTTAGACTTAATAATTATGTCTCAGAGTTCTAACACGTGAGTCCTCCAATCTCCTCAATGATTGGTCATGAATGGCCAGGGTCCATTTTAGACTTTTACAACCACTTTGGTCCACAGGGGTAATTAAAGACGCCTCTTCATCCATAGAAATACAACTCTCCCTAGAAAGAGCACATCAGTCGTAATTATAGTCAAGGCTGGTGGGTCACTAGGCTGTCCCTAAAAACCTCCAGTGATGGGGATTCCACCACCTCCCTTGGAAGCCTGTTCCAGAGCTTAACTACCCTGAGAGTTAGAAAGTTTTCCCTAATATCGAACCTAAGTCTGCCCTGCTGCAGATTATACCCTTACTGCTTGTCCTACTGTCAGTGGACATGGAGAACAACTGATCCCTGTGCCTGACACAGCTGACTCATATTCAGTGTGTAGCCACCAGGCTCCTTTTCGGCAGGGCTACCACCTAGCCGGTTACTCCCCCTGTGGACAGCCACACTGGGGTGGGGAAAGCGATGGAGGTCGGGCTCCAGGCCCAACCAGTCCTCAGCCTCTCTGCTGGGACTGCCAAGGAGGGGGCCGGTTGGTGCCAGCTATGGGGGTTGTTTTCTGGTGTTGTTAGGAACTGGGCAGAGACCCAACAAATTCATCTCATGTAGGCCACCAACCAGCCAGCAGCCGCTGCCTTCCAGCTACTGCCAAGAAAAGCTGGATTCAGGGCAGTGCTCTCGCAGTGAGGGGCCCATTCCCCACCTCCCGAGCCCCCCCAAACTCCTGCCCTTCCTGCACACACACGGTGTGATCCGAGACTCCCCTTTCTCCTGTGAGCCCAGAGCCCCCATCCCCTCCCCACTTCACTCAAGGTGATTGCCGCTCCAGCCATCCCATCCCAAACACAGGCCAGTGGCTGCTGCCTCAAGGTGGCCCACAGGACTAGCAGGGCCTGCTTGTTTGCTCCTCCCCTGCTGCCTGGGCCTCCACTCACACCTCCATAGTGTGACCCTGGCCAGCTGGGACAGCTCTTGGGGTGGGGGTGGGGTGCCGGATAGGATGGGGGCTCCAGGCCCCAGCCCATGTGGTGGGGGAAGGGGCATCCTGCCTGAGGAGACACTCTGGCTCAAATTATATTTGGGGCAAGAGTCAACTGGGATGGGAGCTCTCGGGGTGCTGCAGGGTGAAGTTCTTATGTGGAGTCTCCTGGCTGGCTTATGTTGGGGGGTCCCCCAAAGCATGGGGTTGGGCTGCTGGCTTCTAGGAGCAGGGGGCTCACGCTGAGGTGGGAGCAGGGATTGCTGTGCTGCATGACCCCTGGGGCTCTGACAGGGACAGGCTCCATGCCACCTCTCTCCCAGTGCCTGGGCACTTGCTCAACAGCTTCTCCTTCCGGTCTTACTTCCTCTTTCAGCCCCTCTGGCAGGGCACTGCGGGGCACGCACATGGCCTTGTTGCTGGGGTCACAGAGGAAAAAAACAAACCCCGAGAGCAAGCTGCTCGGCCTTTCGAAACAGGCTTGCGCCAGCCACCCACGGCCCCACACACCAGCTGTTCTGCTGCACGACACACCAGCAGATTGCTAAGAGGCTGCCTGCGCCCGAGGTCCCCAGAGGTTCCCCAGCTAGAGCTGCATTACGGGCACGCTGGATTAGGGCCTGGCCGCCTGACAGATCTCAGACAGGAGCTGTCAACGGGGAGCCATCCTTGGATGAGAGGGTTCCCAGCGGGCCCTGCAGGGCATGGCCCGAGGCCTGACGCGAGTCACCGTTTTCCTCAATGAGCTGGAAGTCCACATGCAAATTGCTGCTGGTAGAGTCTGTGGCTGACCCGCAGATGGGCGGGTGTCCGAGGATGAGGACGAGGCAGTCCGACAAGTGATCCGGATTGCTTGGGAAGCTGGGCCCAGGCAAACAAAACGTGTACAAGTTACACCTTGAGGAACAAGGAACCCCAGGACGTGAATGGGGGCCTGGGGCCTCGAAAGCAGAGACTCTGGGGTCACCGTTGCTAAGGAACTCAACAGGAGCTCCCAGGGCGACAAAAAGGCAAATGCAATCCTGGAGCAGCAGGGTGATTTTACCTCTATACCTGGCAGGGCCGCCCAGAGGGGGGGGCAAAAGTGGGGCAATTTGCCCCAGGCCCCGGGCCCTGACAGGGGCCTCCATGAGAATATAGCATCCTATAGTATTGCAACTTTTTTTTTATGGAAGGGGCCCCCGAAATTGCTTTGCCCCAGACCCCCAGAATCCTCTGGGCGGCCCTGGTACCTGGCCTTGGGGAGACCATTCCTGGGATACCTGGGCACCACGTTTTAAAAAGGAGGTTGATAATCGCAGAGGGTGCAGAAAAGAGCCACAAAAATGACTGCAAGGCTGGAGAAAATGCCGGACAGCAAGAGACCAACAGTCTATTTAGCTTATCCAAGGAAGATTTAGAAGTGACCCGATTTACAGCGTGAGAGTGCCTGCAAAGGGAGAAAATACCAGACAGAGCAAGAACCGATGGCTGGAAGCGGAAGCCAGACAAATTAAAATCAGGTACAAACTGTGACCAGGGAGGGCGGTTCGCCACCGGCACAAACTACCGAGGGATGTTGCAGATTCTCCATCGCTCGGGGTCCTCAGATCCAGCCCGGCAGCCTGCCTGGAAGATCTGCTTTAGCCAAACGCAAGTTATTGGACTCAAAATGGTGGTAACGGAGTGAAATGTAATGGCATGTGACACAGGACGGGCTAGGTGAGCTAACGTGGTTCCTTCTGGCCTTCAACTCCTTGAATCTATGAACCTTCTCACACGCAAAACAAATCCTGTTATTGCCAAGATTTAAAAAACAAAAACAAAAACACACAGTTTTTGTAGGTCCTACAAAAAAAACAAACCCTCTGCATGAGCTCCCCCCACTCCCTCCCTGGCTTCACAGCTGCCAACTGGCAGACCCTGGCTACTGCGGGGGCAGCACCAGGAGGCCAGGCTCCTCTCAGCTCTGGGACAACGGCGATGCCAGGAGGAGGGAGTCAGGCACTGGAAATGGAGGAGACGCAGCAGAACTTTTCCTCCTTCCCCCCACACGCCCCGAAGCTTCTTCAGAGGGAGGATAAGCCCGAGGAAAGGAGAGAAGAACGCCCACGTGGGCCAGTGGGGCCTGGGAGGAGGCGATCTCGTTGCCAGGCTGCCCCCGCCTTGTCCCCTTTGCTGCCAGTGCTCAGCATTTCCTTCACTCTCTCTGAGGTGAGTGCCACGCCCAGCCCTGTGCCATCTGCACCGATAGGAGCAGGTCACCAGGTACAGGGCACGCACCACCCTGCCCTCAGGCCCATCGATGCCTGGAGGGTGGACGGGGGGAGTGTTGAACAGCCCCGAGCCTAGAGAGGAGACAGTCATGGCGGGGGCTGCACACCTGGTATTTGCAGAGCGGGAGGATCTCTGGGCTGGGCTGGGCAGGGAGGCCCTCTGCTTGCTGCAGCTTGCCCGAGCCGGTGCTGGCAAGGCCTGGGGCGACACACCAAGCACGTCTCCTGTAGACCTGCTGCCCACAGGCTGGGAGAGGAGTCCAGCCTGGCCTGCTGCTCCCAAGCCCTCAGGCAGCTCGGCAGAGCCCTGACACAGGAACGGCATCGCATCCCCTGGGCAGGAGAGTGACAGACACCCACCCGGGACCTAGCCCAGGGCGTGGGGAGAGCTCTTCCCTCCAGTCCAGTATGATCTTAGACACCCCACACGATGAAGAGCCCCTTCCCCTGCCTGGCACAGCTCCCTGGTGGGTGTGGACCACACCCCCACACAGCCCTCGGTCCCTGCGGGGCTCTTCACTGGCTGCTCCACGTGTATTTTAATCACCCACTCGAAGTCCAGGCCCCGTCCCGCAAGTCCCAGCTCTGGGCACACAGCTGTAACCTCCCTTGCACGGCATATCTTAGAGTTTACACACAAACACACACACACGTATATTATTCCCCGCCCACCCCGCCATGGCACCAGTTCGAATCTAGCCTAGGTTGGAGGAACCAGATGACAATTGGGGGGCAATGTGAAATGAGCTGGCCGGGGAAGGGAGAGGCAGGCAGCAGGTTGTGACCAGTGCGCCTACAAATCTACCCTAAATGCGACATTCACTCTACACTGCAAGCGTACAGTTATCGAATGTCACCGTCGTGTAAAACAATCATCACAGATGGGAACAGGCACAAGAAATCCGGACAGAGAATCTGGATTAGTCTATACCAGGGATCGACAACCTTTCAGAAGTGCTGTGCCGAGTCTTCCCTTATTCACTTTAACTTAAGGTTTCGTGTGTTGGTAATACATTTTAACATTTTTTAGAAGGTCTCTCTTTACAAGTCTATAATATAGAACTAAACTATTGTTTATGTAAGGTAAACAAGGTTTTCAAAATATTTAAGAAGCTTAATTTAAAATTAAATTAAAATGCTGATCTTACGCCGCCGGCCCACTCAGCCTGCTGCCGGCCTGAGGTTCTGTTCACCTAGGCCGGCAGCGGGCTGAGCGGGGCCTGCGGGACCCCAGCTGACAAGGGGCTGGCAGCTGGGACCCCAGACTGGCAGCGGGCTGAGCAGGGCCAGCGGCCAGGACCCCAGACTGAGGGTGCAGGTGGGAATGTGGGTGTGTGTGTGCAGGAGCTCCCATTTGGTGCTCTGGGTGGGAGTGGGCATGTGGGGGGGTGCGGGGTCTGTGTATAGGGGGCGCGTGGGGAGATGGGTTGTGGGGTGTGTGGATCGTGTGTATAGAGGGCGTGTGGGGTGGTGCGGGGAGTGGGTTTGGAGGGTGCGTGGGCTGTGTGTATGGTGGGCATGTGGGGGGGTGCAAAAGTCAGAGCATAGGTGTGGAGGGGCTGGGTATATGTGAGGGGTGCACGACTCAGGGTGTGGGATGGCTGGGTATGTGTGGGGGGTGCAGGAGTCAGGGCAGAGGGCTGGGTGTGTGGGGGGGGGTTCAGGGGTCAGGACAGAGGACTGGGGTGCTCAGCTCCTGAGGGTGCTCCCAGCTCCCTGCCGTGAGGGGATATGCCTGATTCCACCCTTTCGCCAGGGTCCCATCTGTCCCCACCTCTTCTCTGCCTCCTCCTCGGTGCAGCGAGCGCGCTGTGGCTCCCTTCTCCCCCTCCCCCTTGCAAGGGCCAACAGCTGACTGGTGCAGGGAAGGAGAGGAGGTGGCGCAGGAAGGCACCACACTGGGGGAAGAAGCAGGGGAGGGGGAAAGCTTGGCTGCCAGCAGGACCAAGCTTCTGCCTCCTGCCCCCGCAGGAGAGAGTGGTGGGCCAGGGGGCTGAGTGGGGCTGGGACCCCGGCAGGCAGCAACATGCCATTAAAAATCGGCTTGCGTGCCGTCTTTGGCACACATGCCGCAGGTTGCCGACCCCGGTCTATACCCATGTCGCTGTCATCCCAGGAATGTTGATATGATGCTGGTTAGAAACAGAAGATGTGGAACCAGAAATTAGCGAACTGACATTGGTGTGTCAGATATTAGGAAACAGAACAGACAGAAGGACAGACAGACAAGTGTCACCATCCTGGCAGCCACACTCCCATCCCAGCTTCTGGGACCCCAGACCTTCTTAGTGCCAATCCTAACGATGTCCTGAGCCAGCTGGGCCAGAGGGAGGGACCCAGATGACACAGCCACCCCTACCAGCTCCAGCTGCAGCCGTCCACTGCCTGGGATGAAACAGGACCAGACATGAAACAGCAGAAACAATGGCTCCTGCTAGGGTGAGCAGATAGCAAGTCTGAGAAATCAGGATGGGGGTGAGGGTAACAGATGCCTGTATAAGACAAAGCCCCAAATATCAGGCTCGTCCCTATAAAACCTGGACGTCTGGACACCCGAGCGTCAGCCCATCTCAATGGATAGAACTTCTCTTCTCCCCCAAAGGGCAGTTACCACCATCTTTGGTACCACCTAAGGACTGGTCAAACAAGGGGAGGGTCCCTCTAAACCCCCCCCCCCAAGCTAAAAGAAAAGAGGATACGGGAGGCTGTGAAAACAAAAGCCTCACTTAAGAAGTTACAGTTCACAGGCTCGAACTAGTTTTCTCCCTTTTCCATACCTGGTGCAAAGCAGGCATAGGTCTCTGCCAACCGAACTCGGGACCTTTTAGATGCTGGACAGTGACTGGGTTACGTTAACTTCTTTGGCCCGTTTGTTCCCTTGAACCCATGCAACCCCAGGTTTCTTTTTGGTCCCTCTCCTTTAAGCTGAGAGGAGAGTCTATCCAAACAGTGTCCAGCTTCCTTCCTGTCTCAAACTGTTCTACGGTGTTGCTGTGTGCTGTGAAGCAGCTGCCACGTTCCACTCCAGAGGTGGCTGCTTTTCAATGGGTGTGCAATTCCTCGACATATTGGGCAAGATTCTGCCACCTGTCCTCCCGCTGAGTAGTACCTTACTCATCAACTAGCCGCAGGGAGGTCTCTGGGGCAGCACATGGTGTGAGGCACCCATCAGAAGGCGTCAGAGTGGCAGAATGTAGGCTATTATTATTTTATTCCCAAAACAAACATCTGATTTCCCAAGAGTTGAGGTTGCTCAAGCATGTTTCCTCTGGACGCAACCACTGCAAATCCAGCGAAACGGCTGCTGAGTTGGCGTTCACATCCACCCGCAGCCCAGCTCACGTGCCCGGCTGAACACACCCATGGACACCTTCCCCCACCAGCAAACTCCCCCTCAAGTCAAACTGCTCCCCGGTGCACATCTCCATTCCTAGTGAGATCAAGGAATGTGTTCCACAGACATACATGCGCCAGTCATGTCCATCATGTGTTATTTGCAAGTGAAGGAGTCAGAGGCTGGGATGGGCCCCACTGACAAGCACAGTTTTTATGGACATAGTTAGGGCCCTACCAAATTCGCAGCCATGAAAAACATCACAGATCGTGTAATCTGGCTTCCCCCCGTGTAATTTGGTCTTGTGTGCTTTTACCCTCTACTGTACACATTTCACAGGGGAGACCAGCGTTTCTCAAATTGGGAGTCCGGACCCAAAATGGAGTTGCAAGGGGGTGGCAAGGTTATTTTAGGCGGGTTGCAGCATTGTCACCGTTACAGCTGCGCTTCCTTCAGAGCTAGGCAGCTGGAGAGCAGCAGCTGTTGGCCGGGATCCCAGCTCTGAAGGCAGCACCACCGCCAGCAGCAGCGCAGAAGTAATGGTGGCACTACCATATCATGCATCCTTCCTTCCACGCTGCTGCTGGTGACGGCTCTGCCTTCAGAGCTGGGATCCCGGCCAACAGCTGCTGCTCTCCAGCTCCGAAGGCAGCACCGCCACCAGCAGCAATGCAGAAGTAAGGGAAATGCATTCCCCTCCTCACCTCCCACCATAACTTGGTTTTGAGTCAGGACCCCAACAGTGACATTTTAGATTTAAATAGCTGAAATCATGAAATTGATGATTTTTTAAATCCTATGACCATGAAATTGACCAAAACGGACCGTGAATTTAGTAGGGCCCTAGACATAGCCATGGCTTGTGACATGCTCACTGTTACACCACGTCTCTTAGTGACAACTGTGGGCTAATTCCTCTAGGGACCTGCACCTTGTGTCGCCTCTTACAATAGGTGCCAGGTGACCAACTCTCATGACATTGGGTGTTTAACTTAAGGCACCAGCTCCTAGAGTCATGTGAATGCAGGATAATATCAGCTGCCATTTTTAAAATAAAACAGGTATGTTTCTAGCCACGGTGATTGTGGAGAAAAGCCTGAGAATGCGACCCAAACAGCGCCAAAACCAGAAGACAAATGCAAAGAACCCTGCCTGTATTTATTTTAATTGCAAGACTTTTTTAAGCCAGTCTCATGACTGCAGTGGTGATGTTGGGAGACTGGGGCTGGCTCACGGTTTTTGAACATGAGGTCAGTGCAAGGCTATCCTGACTGGGTAGCATTTTGCCCTCTCTTCAGACTGGAGCGACCCAGGACCCACAGTGCCAGGACCTGGAGGGGGCACACACAGAGTGTATGCAGTCACCCCCTTACATTCTGCCTGGGGCACGTCAGCAGCAGAGAGATAAACAGAGGAAAAGTGAAGCTAATTCAGTGGGGCTGATGAAAAGTTGCAGAGAAGGCTGCTCCAAAACGCCTCCCTAGGAAAACACAAGACCACAGGGAAGAGGAAAGTGTTGTTATGGAATAAACCCCGGTTAAGCAACAGGAAGCAGAGAGAAGGAACAGCTGCTCTGCAGAGCACAGTACCACGAATGAGGAAGTGCCCCAGGGTGGGCACTGGGACCAGCAATACTTAAAGGGACAACGTCCACTTCAAATCTCGTCCCCTTCCAAAAGGAGCCGAAAGCTCACCCCAGGACTAACTCCAACACCACATGATGTGGGGTGGCTATCACCTGGCCCGAACTGTTCTTACAAACCAAAGGATAAAAATCCATTTAAAACATTGGATTTTTTAAAATGTACGTAATTAAAAAAAATGACATACATTACATTTGAAATTGATGAGCAATGTTAAGGCCTACATTTATTATAATCTACCAGCGTCATTTAAATTAAATACAAAACAATTATATGAAGCAGTACATGTTTGCTGTCAAGTTTTAAAGGAAGTCAGACCACTGAACTGGTGGAAGTCGCTGGTGAAACACCTGGAACCCGAGTTTGCTGAAATTCTAAACTACCTTTTGGAAGCAACAGCCCCTTCTGCAGGTACAGAGAGAACAGTTTCTTTAGATCAGCTTATTCAGCTAGATCAGTTCAATGACTACTAGTTCCTTCAAAGTTAAGAAACCAATTTGGAGTTGCAAAAGCAGGAAAGCTTCTTTTCCCCTCCCAATCTGTGAATAAAAACTAGGTGTGAGAGAATGAGCTCTACTAGTTCTAAACCCTTGAAGGATGTGGTGAATAGAAATAATCCATTCATAAGAACAGAAGAAAGGCCACACTGGGTCAGACCAAAGGTCCATCCAGTCCAGTATCCTGTCTACTGACAGTGGCCAATGCCAGGTGCCCCAGAGGGAGTGAACCTAACAGGCAATGATCAAGTGATCTCTCTCCTGCCATCTATCTCCACCCTCTGACAAACAGAGGCTAGGGACACCATTCCTTACCCATCCTGGCTAATAGCCATTAATGGACTTAACCTCCATGAATTCATCCAGCTCTCTCTCAAACACTGTTATAGTCCAGCCTTCACAACCTCCTCAGGCAAGGAGTTCCACAGGTACACTGTGCACTATGTGAAGAACATTCAGTTCACTAACTGCAGATACTTCCTTTCTTGTATGAATTAGTTAGTTTTAAATCCAAAACTTGTTTTGATCAACTTTTTGATCAATTGTTTTTTCTCAGGTATCCAGCAATTTTAAGATAGTTTAAGAAAACAAACAACAAACCTGTGTTTTTGTGCATTTTTAATTGCATCTGAATTCTCATCCAAGTTAAAACTTAATCATCTATTGTATAAGAAATGCTTCATTCTCCATTTTCTAATTGAATACAAATGTAAAAATTAAGACTCTGAAAAAAATGTATCTCAAGCTTCATAATTGCTTAAATAAAAAAAGTGTCTAGCTATAGCGTATCCTCCTGATTATCAAAAAGAAGCCCCAAATTTAACACAAAGGCTGCAAATCAACGTGTTCTAATACAGTACTTCTCAAGCTATCGGATGTGGGGGACCGGCATTTTTTTTCCAGTGTGCCAGGACTGATGCCATATTATTATCCTGTTCGATGCTCTTATGAGGAAACTCACTACGGACCGGCAGCCGATGACTCGCGGACCAGCCCCGGTCCGCAGACCACCACTTTGAGAAGCACTGGTCTAATGGTTACCGACCAATGAGAACTGACCTGTCTTTAGGAAAATAAAAAGTGCAAATGGAAAACATGATTAAAATTGATTATTTAAATCAATGTTTCCTCTTTGTAACAGGGCAGGTTGATTTAAATCAGCAAATGTAGTTCTCATCCTGGTTTCTCCAGGGAAGGCTCTCTCGAAACAGCTGACTACCCAGAGGAAAACTGACACCGACTACCGAGAGCGCTGTCAGTTACTAGATGCAGCTTTCCACATGGAAATGTCCTGGTTAGACTGATGTCGTCCCTGTAATACGGGGCATTTGTCACTGTGTTGGGCGCTAGGGTCAGTCTGGACTTCATAGCAACTGCAGGAATGAGAATAGCAACCGAGCAGTTCTGAAAACATGGGCCCCTGTCACAAGAACGACAGACACAGAGGAGTAGGGCACCCAGTTCTGATCTTGTCCACTCAGTGCAGTAGTGCTGATCCCCACACACACACTGGGGACCATTATAGCAGACAGAGTAATGAGCAGGAGGAGGAAAGGGGTTGTGAAGTGAAATTTGCTATAGCCTGGATCCTCAAAGGCTGAAGCCAATAGGAGTTAGCCACCGAAATACCTTTCAGGGTCTGAGTCTAACTTTGCCAGGTTGGTAATTGTCATAGTGCAGCATGAGAAGTTCCTGATTGATGGAGGGGGCAGGTAGATCAGGTGGGGAGGGTGCTGGGAGACCTGGATGCAATTCCTGGCTCTGCCAAAGACTGTCTATGTAACTTGGACAAGTCACTTAGTCTCACTGTGCCTCAGCTTCCCAAGGAGATAATATTGCTGCCCTGCACATGAGCAGTTCCACTGACTTCACTAAGTTTCCTCATATGCTTAAAGTTAGATGCTCCTCTTTAAGTTCCCTGCTGAACCAGGCTCAGTCATGACCTTGGGTTCATTTCTTAGAACTCTGTGCTTCCCTTCTCCTTTAAGACACCCTCACTTGCCCCGCTCTCCTTGATCAGAATCTGCTGCAGCTTCTGCTCAGGCCCAGTGGCCAGAAAACAACTGGCTGAGCTAGTCCTTCCTGGAATGCAGGAGCAGCCAATTTGGGGCCCCTTGAAAAATCCGCCCCACCACAGCCCTGGGGTTGGAGGAGCTCTTGCTCTGTGCAGTGGCCCCAGGGCACAGAGCTTCTCGGGTCTCTGGGCCGTGGGTGGGAGGCATGGAAAGGAGTGGGCAGGGAGCAGAGCTGTGGGGGAAGAGGTAGAATGGAGGAGGGCCATGGGTAAGCGGGCGGGACAAGATGGGGCCATAGGTGGGGCTGCAGGCAGAAGGGGTGGGGCAGGGCCATGGTTCCAGCACCAGGACCTCACTCTTGCTCCAGCCCAGGGCCCCAGAAGACTTCAATCTACCTCTGTCTCACACACACACACATACCCAGCACGCACTCATCTGTGCCACACTCAAGGAATCCCCAAAGCAGAAAGGGAGCTGACGGTGAACAGGAAAAGCTCTGCCCCAGAGTGTGGGACAAAGGGCAGAAACCCCCAAACACCTGGCCAGCGTGGGCCTGCTACTGAATGCGCGAAACAGGATTGTTTCTCGGGCACCTTGTCCATCTTCCTGCCCATGTGCTTGCCGTCGCAAACCTTTCAGTGCTACTGGAATACAAAGAGCTGCCATCTCCTGGGTGGAAGCAGGCTTGCTTGACTGTGTGCCATAGGCCCTGTACTGCTGACGGGTGCACATTGTACAGAGGAGGAAGGTGAGGCGAGGAGGGAGGTACTGGTTAGGCATTGGTAGAAGCCATGCTTAGGTACTCTCAGCCGGAGCTGATCTCAGCTAGGGGTCACTCTTTGCAGAGCTCTCTTTACCCCCCAGATGTCAGGCAAGGGAACTGGGGTAATTGATGCCAGCAGCTGAGTAAGGGGGAGTAGGAATTGGAGTCAGCTCAGTACAAACACTGCCATGGTCCAGTTTGTCTGGCATCCTGTACCTAACAGTGGCTGGTGCCGGTTGCTCCAGAGGATGTCAGAAGTAGTCCTCATGTCATCTTCCACAACCATGCATTTCCCATGAAACCTCTTCCTGACCTCAGCTGCCGATCAGTTTACACCCTGAAGCGTGAGGATGAAGAGCCAATAAACAGATTCTAGACTTGCAGCAGAAACCGACACGCCAAGATTTAAGGGCATGTGCAGAGGAAAAACACAGGAGCTTTCCCCTTAGCGAGTTCCCACCTCTGTCTTTCAGTTCTGGAGGAAACAGCACCCCACAGCTCTTTAAACAGCCTTTCTCCGCAATATTCATACCCTGCTGGGACTTCACAGTGCAGCTACTTGAAAGCAGAACTTTGCTACCCGGCACCACATGACCACCCTGGGGGACGACAGGGGACTTTCCAGGCTTGTGGGGATTCTAGAAATAATTTAAGTTGCACTCTTAAAAAACAGGTATATTTGGAAAGACTTTAAAAATACTTAATTGGCCGAACATTTATGGTAACTTGCACCACCCCACCAGTAACAGGCAGAGCAGGGCACTGGCAGAGCTAAGCAACTGGGAACAGAAAAGGTCACCAAGTCCCACCCCTCCCACTAGGGAAGGGTTAGATGAGCGCACTGAGAGACTACACACCTTTGCGTTGTTGCCGTTGCTTTAAAAAAATATCTGGTCACACTCCCTGCTCCACATCCAGCCAGCAGGGGACACATTTTGCTAGTCACTCCGGCACCAGGGTAATTACATGAACACAGAAGTAACAGAGATAAAGTTACCAAGAGCACGCTCTGGGGAAGAGGTGTGTGGATCCAAGTGTAACTGGCTACTAGACACGGTGCTGAGAGCCGGTGCGCAGGAACATGTGATGCAGCTCTTGGGTTTTGCAGGACCAATAAAATTTGCCATGCTTCACAAACGGCTTCCCGGAGGGCTCTTCGCACAAAGCTCTGGCCGGGTGCCGTGGGCTGGCTGCCGCACACGGAGCCAGCACAGTGGAAACCAGCCTCGGCCCACATGGAAGGGGCTAGGAACGGTTGGTAAGAGAGGCTGGTAGGCAGCTGCTAAGAGAAGGAGTTGACGAACACTGGAGAGTCCAAAATACAACAACGAAGCCCTGGCCAGCCAGGGCCGTCCTCAATAGGCTGCTGCCTGCATCCATTTGGAATATCATGGCACCCCAGGGATAGTCCTGATCTTACTGCTCCACAACACCCCTATCCCTTCAGCTAAAGGAGACCTCCACTCACTGTTAGCCGTGCAAGGCCTAGGACACATGGACAAGTGGTTCTGATTCCATCCAGCAGGGGGTAGTGGCACACACACACACTAACCAGTTTGTTACAGTGCAAACCTGCGTCCAAGGGCTTTGCTGCTCAGGGCGGTGTGACGGGCACCTGGCCTCCTGGGCATCCATTTGCGTCGGACAGCTTGCCAAGGGCGGCTCTGCCCAATCGGTCAGACGCTTGCCTTGGGAGCTCTCGCCGCATGGCGGGGAAAGGAAGTGGAGGTTTCGAATCGCGGCTTAGTCACAACCAGAAGGGAAATGACACACGATAGGTGAGTCAACGTCCCCTCTTCGTAAGCAGAACCTTTCCAAACTTCAGCACTGGCCGTGCGTTCCCACAGAATGCTCTGCCAAGGGGCCCGTAGCAGCCGGCAGCCTGGGCAGGGGGTGTGTAACCATAGACGGCTGCCAAACGCAGGGGAAAAATCAGCCCCTTTCCCAGTATTCCAGCTGTGACAGGCCCCGGCACAGCCCAGAAAGCAGCACACTCCCTCTAGACCCGGGGGCAAACCTGCATTTGCTACCATTGGCTCCAGGCAATGCCAGCATCCCTTCTAAACCAGTGCAAAACAGCAGTGTCGCTGCTTGGCATCTCTCCCTTGCCGACCAGCCTCCTTTCTGTATGAGCCTTCCCGATTATGCGTCGGTCGCGAGATCCCCATAAGGGAGACCTCCTGCACCACTGGAAAGACACAGGAGACCTTGTCTCCCATCATGGAGACAGTTCCGCCCCTCACGGAGCAACCCTTTAGAGGAGCTCTCTTCCTCCTAAGCGCATCTATGATCTCGTACTCCAGGCCACAAATATGACCCATCTGTGTTTCCACAGAGCCAGACATCGTCCTTACACTCCACTTCCCTGTGTCTCCTGTCTCTCTCCTCCTTCTCCTCTTCTATTGCACAGCCTTCATCTCCTTCCAGTCACACAGTTCTGACTGTGCCCCTCAATCCCGACCTGCACCCTCTGCTATCCCAGCTCTGGGCTCCCCTCCCCCACAGCTCTGCTGGTGCCCCTCACTCCCAATGTGTAGCCCCCTGGGCTCCCCACACATCGCTCTGCCAACAACTCAGTCCCAACTAGTAACCTCAGTTCCAGCCCTGAAGCTACCAGTCCCCCAGAATGGGGTTTTTCTTTGTTGGGGGGTTCAGCATAAATGGGGCCAGGAATAATCCTCAAGCCCCTCCCCCTCGTGACCTGGGATCTGCTCTGCATGGTGCTTAGTGAGCAGTTGGGTTTCCTGGTTGAAGCAGAGCGCGAACCCCGAGCCCTGGGCGAGATTTCTGACTGGCGCTGGGAGCCAGCCAACGTTTGCTCAGCGCTTTGGAAATGTGAAGTGCTCTGTGAGTGCTGGGTAATGAACACGAATTGACCTAGACGGTAAATATTGGCAGAGCCACAGGCAGCCAACAGCATCACGCCCAGAGTTTCCGCAATCATAGCTTTGAATCTCAGCACGTTAGACTTGGCCGCTCAGCGTCCCCAGGGAACGGAGTCAGGGCACAGATATTAACGAGACCAAGGGTCAGGAGCCAGAGTCAGGCTCCAGCAACCTCCGGGAGTGCAGCTGGCCTGGAGTCAGCCGCCTGGTTGGTGGGAACAGTGCCCTGCAGCAGCAGTTTGGGGGCTGCTGCAATAGGACCTGTGCAATAGGTTACCCACTGCAGGCAAGGGTAACCTGCTCTGCCTCCCAGCTCCGACGTCTGCCGCTGGCTCTGCCCTGGGACTCCAGTCCCAGTCACCAACTCCTGCTCTAACCCCTGGGCATGACCACCGCCTCCTGGTCTCCGACACCATGGCAGGGTTCGTAAAAGCGAGCAGTTATCCAGCCGCCCTGTCCACCCACACCCGGCTGCACAGCCTGGCTGGCAGCATTTCGGTGGCGCCCCCTCGGGGCAGCTTGTGAGGGGTGCTGGGACGCCGCAGGATGAAAGGTGTCTGTAACGGGGGACAGGGGGAGAGGGGGCTTTCCTGCGGACCAACCCTGTTAGCAATGTTTGAGTCCTACCAACGCAGCTCAGACCAGGCTGACTCAGTAGGGCAGGATCCACGTGCTGACTCTATCCTCCCTGGCTAGAATCGGGTGCAGCTGGAAGATTAACTGCCCAGGCAGCACCTGGAGGAACCGCCAGGGAGCAGGGATTGATCAGACAGGCAGCTCAGCTGGGCAGGAACAGAAAAGGCCTGTATAAAGCCCAGGCACTATAGGAAGGAGCAACAGGGTCTTGCGGGAAAGCAGGCCAGAGCTGCAGGGTCCCCAGGCTGGGACCTGGAGTGGTGGGTGGGCCCGGGTTCCCCTGCCAGCCGCGGGGGAAGTGGCACCTGCTAGGCAGTGAGCAGCAAGACTGCCAGAGTCCATGAGTCAAGAGAGACTTTGGTACCCCCGAAGGGAAGCGCGCAGTGACCTGGCTGGAGGGGCCAAGGCACAAAGAGGGAACACACTGAGGCGCAGAAGGTGGGAGGGACGGTGCCAGAGGATGGTGCAACGCCTGGCCAGAGCTAATCCCCAGAGCGACCAGGAGGCGGCGCAAGTAGCGGTGAGTGGAGCCAGTGGCAAGGGGGTACATTTGGAGGCCAGCTGAAGACACACGTGCTCGGAGCATGGCCTGGGGGAATGGCTTGTGTCACTGGGCTGTACAGATACAGAGCGTTCTTTTCTCGAGGGCAGGACATCTTGCTGATCACAGAAACCTGATGGCAGCGTCTCTACCGGCACACGCTCAGGGTCCCGTCAAACGCACTGGCAAGTCCTGCGGCTGAGCTCACAGACTTCTCTTGCTGCAGCCATTCTTCCTAGGCCACGTCTCCAACACAAAATTGCATCAACCTATCATCCGTTGGCGTGCAGCCCCCGCGGTTATTCAATCACTTGTGCATGTCCACATGCGGCTCCTTGTGTCGGGGTGTGTGCCCCCATCGGGAGTGCAGTATCAAGTCAACTGTCAGCATGGGGCATCGGGGGATGGCCCCTGAAAGCCAGTAACAGGCGCGTAAGCAGCACAGGGTCTACGCTGACACTGCGTCTCTGCGCCGCTCGGGGAGGTGATGTAACTAAATGGGTGTAGAGAGGCACTTACATCAGCGGCAGCCAAAGCGAAGACACTTCCCCAGCAAGCAGCTGACGTCAGCCTAAGCGCGCTGCGTAGGCCCGGCATTAGCTTGCTAGTTTCAAATGGGGGAAGAAGTTACAGGTCCAGGATGGGGGAAAAAAATATTTCTCCGGGCCAACCAGCAAGCAGAGATTTGCATGTGCTATCTGATTGGCTGAGAAGTGACCAATATTTTTGCTCTGGATAGGCTGCAGATACACGTGTTGCAACTCAAACTTCATGGCTCTTGCTCCCACTGGGGCAGCTTCCCCTCCTGCTTCCCCGGCCTAATCTGGAGTCCTGCTCTCTTCCCGCCTTGCTCCCTCCTGGACAATTTAAGCCTCTGCTTGTTTCATCACATCTAGATCTCGGAACCCGGCCAGTGACATCACAGGGGTTACTACAGCAGTAACCACGGATGTGACGGGCAGGGAAGTGAAGCAACCAGCGTGTGAGTAAAGAGATGGGAGCCGCACATCTGCAAGCTGGTTCTTCCTCTGCAAGACCAAGCCCCGCGGGAAATGAAAGGCCAAGCTCTCCCCGGAGCCCTGCCCCATTGCAGAAACCAGGGAAAGAAACAAACCATCGCTCCCGAAGTGAGCTGGTGCCATCTACAAGGTGCACGGCGGAGAAACGCCATCCCCGCTTATCTGTACACCGTCACTCACCCCTCATCTAGGTCCCTGGCAAACAGGGCTCAGGTGTCAGACCTGCTGCTGTTCCAGTCCTGGGGCTCCCTTCCCCCCCAGATGTGCTGATGCAATCCCCCCTTAGTGCAGCCTTGGGTCCCCTCTGCCCACACACCTCGATCTAGACCCTTGCTCCTGCAGTTCTGATCCCAGTCACGCTCTGCCAATGCACCTGAGCCCACCTGGGCCCACAGACACCTGTGGCTGCCCAATTCCCCTTCACAAGGACCTCCAGCGACCTCCCTTTGTGAGTGGAAGGCCTTGATTTTCCGTTCCACGCACCCGCCCACCTCCTACCTTTTACAACAGGCAAATTAAGCACAAAGAAAGCAAGAGCCACGGAATATGTCAGCAAAGTAACTCAACCCCCAGCTCGCCCCATGTCCACACACAGGCATGCAGCAGGCTGGTAGGGGAGTCCTGAGCCTGCCAGGAGGCTGTTTTGGGGAGCAGGGAGGAGGATGGAACCCCCAAATCCCTCCCAACTGCATCATGTGTGTGGGATTTGAACCCCGGCCTTCAGAGAGATTAAGAATAAGACCCAGTCCCCGCCTCCAAAACCCTACACAGCAGAGCCACGCAGTGCAGGTGCATGGGGCCCTGGTGACAGCCTGGAGAAGGAGAACCCAGGGATGACTGGTGAAGGAAAAGGTTTGAGGGAGGGGCACTGGGAACGAGGAAAGCAAGTGAGTGGAAAGGAGGGGGGAGATGCAGGCAAGACGGGGCTCTGGAGGATCTGGCCAGAGCTCAGAACTGCTGAGATGAAAGGCTAAGCTTGCAAAGACTTTCTGCCATCCGGCCCCCGGCTGATCCCCAGGTGAGATCAGGAACTGCACCATGGCACAGTATTGCCAATGAGACGTTTCACGGGGACTCCAACGCTGAAGTCGCAGGCACCGGCCCTTGCTAGAGACAGGATATTCATCTCTACGGACCCATGTTCTGATCTAGGCTGGCAAATGGTACATTCCTGAGAATAGGACTAAGGAAAAAAATACAGACGAGAGAGTCTCCCAGCAATGCTGGTTCAGAGAACCTATCTGCCTGGAACCCAGAACACACCACTCCATGGTCCTCCAGCCGGTGGGGGGGGTGGGAATGTCCCACTTAAGCTGCTCCCAAAACATCATTACTAGGGGCTAGAGCAGAGGGCTGTGATCCTCATCCTAGAAAGCTGGATTCCATTCCTAGCCACCCCCAGCCCCTCATGGAGGCAGGTAAGATAACAGAGCGTCTGTCACACATAGACCCTCAGGTGACGAGTGCTGTGGAGTGCAAAGCACCATCACAGTCACGATAGAGGGCAGCTCTTTGTTGGGTCCAGGCAAAACCCTCCCGTGCAAACCAGCTCACACTCTGCTGCCACTCTGGCGGAAAAGGCATCAGGCAAAAATTCCCTTGGAGGCTCTGCTCACAAAGGTGGGTGGCAATTTCTCAACCTCCCAACTGGCCAGCATCCCTGGTACTGTATGAAATTCCAGAGTCATCCTCTTCATGCCGGCAAAGATTAATGCTGCTGGAATTTACAAACATCACGGGCACATGTTCACGATCGGTCTAAACCACACCCGCTACTGTGTTCAGGTCTAGTCAATACCCTCCAACGGAACACCACGTGTAATGTTATAACAAGCCTTGGTTAATTTACGAGATCATAGAATCACAGGAGTGGAAGAGACCTCAAGAGGCCATAGAGTCCAGTCCCCTGCACTCACGGCAGGAGTGGGTATTGTCTACTACGGTATTTATCTTCTCCCAAAACTAAATGATCCCGGTCTTTCCAGGCTCTTCCCATGTGGAAATCCACAGAAACGCTGGGACGTGGCTACATGGGGACCATTGAATGTGAGGAAAGGGCAGACTGGCTGAACTGCAGCAAGCAGAACCCAAGGAAATATTTGTGTGCCTCATCTACTTGTCACAGTCAGTTTGGCCTCTCCAGGCCAGACTTTTGTTCTGTGTTTGTACATGAGCTAACACAATGTGGTCCTGCTCCCAGAGGGGGATTCCTAGGCATTATCAACATAGAGCAATAATAATGGCATACTGACAATTTCTTTTTAAACTGACTAACTTCCAGAGAATGCCCATTTCTGATGGAGTTTCCTTTATACAGGCTGACCTGAGTTTTTTTCTAAATTCCTTTATTTAAAAAGGCTCCGTTTCTTTTCAGAAAGGAAAACACCAAGCAACTAATTGACTGTAAAGAGGAACAATGAAATTGACTCTATAAAGCCCTGTAAAATGCCACGTGACAAGGTGCATAGACAGAAGTTTGCTTTTCTGCAAAGGTCTCTTAGGTTTCCTAACCTCGTGCGCTACTTGTAACTATCGTAGGGATAACATTTCTGACAGATCCGGTTTTCAAGACAACCGTGTCCCTTTAAATTATTTCTTAAAGGAGGTGGAAGGCGGAGAAACCAACTTCATTAACTCCAGACTCTTGAGTTCTGACCTGACTACAGTCTGTAGCTGAGTGACATAGTAACAGGCTGTTATTTACAACCCCTTCCCCCACCTGTTAATTAAACATGAACAATGATCTTGCAAGAAAGACAGACTCCACTCCCACATAGCCCTGCTCCCAGGTCTGAGCGGCAATTAACCGTACATAACCACATCATTCTAGTCAGTAACAGCGCTGCAGACACTGGGCCGAGATACAAAACACAAGATCCACAACACCACTATCAGTTCCTGCCTGGATGTTTCTCACTAGCGGATCCTTCATAGAGTTAATGTGCAAGAGACAAGCGGACTTACCTAATAGAGGTTCCCTGAACAGAAAGAGAGAAGAGGCAGCCCCAGACTTACTGGCCGCCCATGGAGGTCTGGCTTTGAAATCGATGTCAGAGAGGGGAATTTGAAATGTGGCTTGGGGTTTTTTTCTAACTTAAGTCTGTGAAATAAAAATGAGAGACACTTCCTCAAATCATTAGAAATAGACATGGGTTTTCGGCTACCAAGTGTGAAAACTCCGTAACTTTGGGAGGAGGAGCGTAAACAGCCTAGCCATGTCTGTAACAGCCCCCTTCATTTCGTATCGCAAGTAACCCCCAGAGACCTCCATCAGGGCCCCGTGGGGGTAGGTGCTGGACAGAGCACACGTCCTGTCTTGCCCTGGAAATCTTGCAGGACCAGACGCTCAGTTAAAAGGAAGGAATTCACACGCAAGCAACCAAACCCCATGCAGGCAAGAGTGACACCCAGTTTAGTGTGCAGTATTAAGCCTCTCACTTTCCCATAGGTCTGTGCCCGTGACTCAACACTTTATAAATACCAAGGTAGAGAGAGGGAACTGGGATTAGCTGTTTTGCAGATGACTTCAGACCTTTGTAATAAAAACACGCGGACATTTCAGACAATGCCAGCTACCAGGGAATCTATAGTGTAATCCCCGGGAGCAAAGAAACCCTAACAGCAGCTGTCAATGAATACTGGCTCTCCTAGGCAATATATCCGAGGGAGAATTGTCCAGGAGAGCCTTGTAGGATTGGTCCCTGAAGTTTTGTGGCACTGCATATGCCCCCCTGGGAGATTATATTATGGCCACATTTTTCAGAGTTGGGTGTCTATATTAAAAGAACTAACTCCACACTTAAGCAATTAAATACGTTTCCTTATTCGGGTGCCTAGACAAATATGTAGGTGTCTGGACAGAAGCACCCAAGTTTGAACACTTACATCCACACACAGGTCCTTTTTCAGTGTGTGACTCGGGTCTTCCTGCCCCTTTCTGCTGCAGCGGCCTGGCTTCCCCCACCCTCCGGCTGTTATTCTGGGCTGGACTTTTGAAAGGAACAGGGAAGCGCACTCTTAAAATGACACACTCAGCATTCTGAACCGGCTTCTACTGTGCTGCCCTGCCTGGGTCCTAGTGTTTGTCATTACAGCCTCGCCGAAGGAGGGGAACTCCCCTTTCGCCTCCTCACACCTGCATTCAAGGGATGAGTTTATGATTACAAGGAGAACTGGGCTCTGGGAGGGATGAACAGTTAGCCCGGCTGCAACTGGTCCAGGAGCATGGTGAGCCACCTAGGCTGGTAGGCTGCCTTTGGCAATTGCCAAGGCCTGTTGCTTAGTGGGGGAAACACCCCACCCCACACACTCACCACTATCTCTGGGCAGCAGCCACTGACAGGAAAAAACTACCCCACACTACTAGTTCTAGAGAGGCTAGGTGGCCAGGTGGATGACAGCCAAGCTCACCACCCTCAGAAAGTGCAGGATTGGGGGTGGATTTTTTTATTGTCAATGCCTGTGCTTTTGTTGACTGCCCGGCTCTCGCTGTCACAGAGTTTCCCCCCTTATTCATCCTAATTGTCACTTTTTTAAAGGGAGGCTCTCAAACAAAAGGTCCCATTTGCACTGGGTTTTGTTTGGTTTTTTTAAGAAATCTCATCTCCTTGTTCCTAACAAGCCCCTCGACTGTGGGCACTGAGAGAGTTTTAAAAGTTTTTATTCATTTCCAGCTTGTTCGCCTCGGCCCAAGAAATCCCATTCATCTATTTGCGGTTTGTATAGAATTCAGGGCCGCGCTCTGCCTCTCTCGGACCGGGGCAGTTGAACACAATCCCTGCAGGGGAAGGTTAAAAGCCGCAACGTCTCATGGACAGGACCGGCGCCAGGGTTTCTCGTGCCCTAGGCGCACGGCTATTTCGCCACCCCGCGCTGATGCTGCGGCTCCGGTGGAGTTCCTGCAGTCATTCCTGCCGAGGGTCCGTTGGTCCGTGGCTCTGGTGGAGTTGCCGCAGGCATGCCTGCAGCAAGTCAACTGGAGCTGCCTGCCACCCCCTCCCCGGCAAAATGCTGCCCCCCTGAATAATCCTGGCACCCTAGGCGATTGCCTAGGCTGCCTAAATGGTAGCCCCAGCCCTGCTCATGGAGTTTCCTCATTTTGTCTTCATCATGGCACTGAAAACTCCTTTGACAAACTGTCAATAAAACCTCCACTGTCCGCCGGGGTCTTTATTAATTTAATCCCGCTGCTCCTAGGTATTCGCCAGCAGACTCCCCACCAGCTGTGTCAGCGAGCCTGGAAAATTAGCTTAACATGGAGGGGGGGGAAATGTTCCTCTGGGAGGAACTGAAGAAGGTGGGAACATGGCACACGGAGCAATAGGCACAAGGGGGAATAACCCAATTAAAGCTCTTGCATTGGCTCCGAGAAGTTGGTCTAAAACCCTCCAACAGTGCAGTCTCCTGCTCCTCTCCCCACTTCCTCTCTTCATCTAGCATGGGGCTCTTCTGGGTCCGTCTCCACAGCACTGCAGAGCAGCCTGCCAGTCTGTGCCGCGCACCAATGGCAGCAGGAAACCTTTGGTCTTTATTCCCCACCTGCCATTTTGGGGGCGGGAGCTTCCTGTAGTTTGTACACAAGGGGTTTGTGTGTACACACAACCCTGGAGAGACAGAGAGAGTGTGTACATAAGCCTGCACAGAGAGTGTGTAAACTTACACACAACTCTGCAGGGAAGAGAGAGTACACCCAACCTTGCACAGAAAGAGTGCACACATACACAACTCTGCAGGGGGATTGAGAGATTGTACACATACAACCCTGCACAGTGTGTGTATGCACACACAACTCTGCAGGGAGAGAGCGTGTGTGTGTGTGTACACACACACAAGCCTGCACAGAAACTGTGTACACACACACAACTCTGCGGGGGGTGGGGGGGAAGAGAGCGTACACACAAAACCCTGCACAGAGTGTGTATATATATACACACACACACCTCTGCAGGGAGAGAGCGCGTGTGTGTGTGTGCGTACACAACCCTGCACAGAAAGGGTGTGTACACACACACACACCTCTGCAGGGAGAGAGCGTGTGTGTGTGTGTGTGTGTGTGTGTGTGTGTGTGTGTGCATACACAACCCTGCACAGAAAGGGTGTGTACACATACACCTCTGCAGGGAGAGAGCGTGTGCGTGTGTGTGTACATACACAACCCTGCACAGAAAGGGTGTGTACACACACAACTCTGCAGGGAGACAGCGTGTGTGTGCTGGTGTGCCCACACACGACCCTGGAGAGCAGAGCGCGTTATCTTGCCGAGGAAGAAGCTGGCCTGAAGAGAAGTGAGCCCATCTGCAAGGTTTGTGTTTCCAGCACTCAGAGATAAACCTGCTTATGACACACCTCACTAAGATTAGCCTGAAAAAACAATATCAGCTGGATCAAGAGCTCTGTGCTAATGACACCAGGGGACAGAGGCCGAGCAGCTCCCGGGG
>NC_133769.1:193443-196805 GCF_003597395.2 Chelonoidis abingdonii
TGAGACCCTCAGCCCCTCACTGCCGAGCCAGCCTCTCCCTGGGCCAGCCCCTCACCTGCCTGGGCAGCCCCTGAGCCCCTCACCTGCGCCAGCCCCGCACCTGTCTGGGGAGCCCCTCACTGCCCAGGGTCAGCCCCTGAGCCCCTCACTTGGGCCAGCCCCTAAAACCCTCAGCCCCTCACTGCTGGGGGAGCCTCTCACCTGGGCCAGCCCCTCACCTGCCCAGGGCCAGCCTCTGAGCCCCTCACCTGGGCCAGCCCCTCAGCTCCTCTGAGCCCCTACTCAGGGTCAGCCCCTCACCTGGGTCAGCCCCATAGCCCCTCACCTGCCCAGGGTCACCTCTCACCTGCTCAGGGTCAGCCCCTCACCTGGGCCAGCTCCTGAACCCCTCACCTACCCAGGGTCGCCCCTCACCTGGGCCAGCCCCTGAGCCCCTCACCTGTCTGGGGAGCCCCTCACTGCCCAGGGTCAGCCCTTCACCTGTGCCAGCCCCTCACCCGCCTGGGCCGCCCCACACCTGGGCCAGCCCCTGAGCCCCTCACCTGCACCAGCCCCTCACCCACCCAGGGTCAGCCCCTCACCTGTGCCACTCTCTCCCCCTAGGTATCCTGTCCTGTGCCACCTGTTCATCCATCCAGAGATCTATGCCAACCTCTCACCTGCCCAGGCCAGCTGAATTGGGCTGACTGAGACATGAGTTTCACCTGGGCGGGGGAGCTATTCCCCCACATGGCAGCCCATCCACTCCAGCCCTTCATTCAATGATGAAGCTTCTCTTGTACAAGCTCTTTGTGTGCCTGGGAATTCTTGCCTTGCCAACCCTCCTCAACCCTGGAGAAAATGGTTTCTCTTGGCCAGCTGTGGACCAGTCTCTTCCAGGCACCTTCCTCCAAGCTCCTTCCCAAGTGGAAACCTACATGTGGCTCATTGGCATCACACTCTTATTAGTAAACCAAGCGAGCCCAGGTGGGCTTGGGTGAGTCCCTCCCACTGGGATAACACTTCCTCAGGGGAGATTTGTATAGCATTTGAAACTAGCTTTTCATAAAGTGCAGAAGTTGCCTACAAGGAGGAGAAGCCAGCCCAATGCAGCCAGCCAGCTACCTGGGGACCAAATGCCCTGAGGTTTACCAGTTGGTCCAGGGGCCACCGTTTAAGAACAGCTGTACTGCAACATAACACAATGGGTGCTCCGGGGAGATGCTCTGCTTCGGAGAAGTTAAGCAGAGGTCTCTTCTTCCAGCTGGTGTCCCTCTCACAAGCAGCTGTCCAAGATCTCGTGGCACTTCTTAGAAAGAGGAAGGAACAATACACTTGGTGGTATTTTTAAGCACTGGCCAGCCATTCTCCCTCAGCGCTGCGTGTAAGCTGTAGTTGAGCCATCACAGCTACTCCCGGCCCAGCATGAGCCTGAAGTTACTCCAGCCCCAGTATGTTAGAAAGGACCCAATGCGTACCGTGTCCCACCCACGCAGCAGTCACCTGGTGAAGTGAAATTAACCTGATCAAGCTCTTTTTAATCCTGATGTCAAAACGTAACTGCAAAATGAGATTTCCATGCCTGCCATCCTACACAAAGGGGAATGGATTGATATCCCTCTCTGCTGGCTGTTCAGCATGTGGCAGGGATCTGGGGCTCAACAGAGAATGGAACTAAACCAATTTATTCATTCTGTCTTCTTTCCAAACTTCCCTGCAAGACAAGACTTCCCTTGGAACATATTCCTCTAAAAGCAACAAGCTGGAGATCAGTTCTAACTAACAAAGCAGAATTCTGATTTGCATGGTTTAAAATATTCCTGCCTCTCCCCAAAGAGGTTTTGGTAGGAAATGGGCAGAGTTTTTTTTAGCTAAAGCATTTTTGAAACTGCTAACCAGGAGCCCCCAGACACCCAGATTCTATGAAATCACAGCTTCAAATGCTAGCAGGGTTCGCCTAGTACTTCATCCTTCCAGCCAAGGTCGATAAACGGATGAGCTCCATGCAGTTTACTGCATGAAGGTCTTTCCGATGAGACCTTGAGTGCCAATATCCTGTTTGTTCTATGTGTGTATTCAGGATTCCATGGTACTTTTCATGAGTAGGGTTTTTGCTCTAAAGTCATTGGTCCAAAATTCTCTCTGTTGATCGGTGTCCCAGATTCCTGACTCACTTTCACAGCAGGGTGGCTGTATTTCAGAGCAGGGTATTCCCTGCTATTACTGCTGGTATTGTAGCAGCAGCAGCAATAAGTTGCACAGTGTTTCCACACACCAAACCACTGTTGTCAGTCACTTGTAAATATCTGAAACCAATTGAAAAGTTCCACAGCAATGTAAAATATTCATTTATTTGATTTTATCAGCTTTGCCTGCATCGGTACGGCTGATGAGGAAAGTTATTTAATTTGGATAAAAGGTTTGGATTTAGCCCAGGGGATCTCTGACAGTACCTGAGCTGTTCCACAGTATTGTGTCAATGAATTTAGTCATCAAACCCATTCCAGCTGCTGAGATAGACACATGAAGAAAACCTCCCACACAAGCTGCAAGTCTCCAGTTTCCTGGTAGAGATGCTAGAAATACTAGACTAACAGTCACAGACTTTTTCAAAGGTAATGTTGAATTTAACATAGATATTGGTTTGTTGACAGGGAATCAAGACTCCTGGGTTCTGTTCCTAGCTCTACCGTTGACTTGCCGTGTGGGTCATTTCTCCTCAGCATGCCCCCTTTTCCTCATTTCTCAAATGGGGATAATGTAAAGCACCATGAGGTTCACAGATTTTAACACCGGAAGGGACCGCTATGATAATCTAATCTAACCTCTTGTGTAACATGGCCGCAGAATTTCAGGCTACGATTCCTGTATCAGGGCCAATAACTTGTGGTTTAACTAGACAGAACCTATCTCCTCTTAAAAAGATATCAAATCCTGATTTAAAGACTCTAAAGCAGGAGTCTCAAAGTCCCGGCCTGCAGGCCATCTGCGGCCCGAGAACCTCCCCATTGTGACCCGCAGAGGAGAGATGCATGCAGCCATGCTGCGCCAGTCCCCACAACTCCCATTGGCTCGGGGAGAGGGACAGAAATACCATCACTAGTTGCCAGGTGGAGTCAGCCATGGCAGCAGCATCATTAGTTGCCAGGCACAGTCAGCCATGGCAGCAGCAGCATTAGTTGCCGGGCAGAGTCAGCCTTGGAGGCAGCATCACTTTTTTCCATGAATAGGCCAAAAGCCATGTAGAGTTGGACCTTGCGAAGGGAATTAAAACCAATAGTAAAGGGTTCTACAGCCATATAAATAAAAAGAAATCAAAGAAAGAAGAAGTGGGATCGCTAAACACGGAGGATGGAGTGGAGGCTAAGGATAATCTAGGCATG
>NC_133769.1:198669-202440 GCF_003597395.2 Chelonoidis abingdonii
CAGAGGCCCTGGAGGTTTTTTGCCTCCTCTGCAGCATGGGGCACAGGTCACTTGCTGGAGGATTCTCTGAAGCTTGAGGTCTTTAAACCACGATTTGAGGATTTCAATAACCAGACATAGGTTAGGGGTTTGTTACAGGAGTGGGTGGGTGAGATTCTGTGGCCTGCATTGTGCAAGAGGTCAGACTAGATGATCATAATGGTCCCTTCTGACCTTAAAGTCTATGAGTCTAAGTCAAAATATGGAACACAACTATCTGATGCTCCGCTTGCTGCAATCCTGAAGGTTTCATCTGCTCAGTCACTGAGGCCAAACATCAACAAACTGACAGAACTGAAGCATTGCCAGGTGTCTGGCAAACACTAAAAACTCTCTGGCAGGCAAAGAACTGTACAACGTTGTATGACAGTTTTATTATTTCTAAGAAATTCAAAATAAAAAATACAATATAAATGTTTTCTTTTCTGAACACCATCTTCAGTCACTTTATTGGCCTGCTGGAAGGATTTGAGGACTGGCCCTGGCCCTAAGATAAATTGAGTTTAAGACCTCCGCTCTAAAGTGTCCAGTATTTATTTATTGTGATTATTTAACACTGCGACACTAAGTGGCAAGTAACTAAGTCATGTGGGAGAAATTAAACTGAAAAATAATTAGTCTTGGCAGAATATAACTCTTTTATAATTTTGACTGATATCAATGTTTATTTTTAAGCATTTTTTTTAGATTTTTATCCATTTAAATTTTCAGTTGTGGGAAATTATGGAGGTGTGGGGGGAGATCATACTAAGGACAATAGACACTGATATTCAAAAAGATAAAGCTTTACAAACTGAAAACAAATTGTCAGAATCATGTCAAAACATACAAATTAAATATCCTTAAATCAATAAATCACACCTGTTTACTATTCATACACTAGGCCATTCGTAACAAGCCTCATTCAAAATTCTAAATCACAGTAAGTTCTCAAGCAGCATTTTCCTTGCATTGCCTGTCTGTACATTTCTATTGTTATTGATGAAAATATTTTTGTTCTCAGTTTGGGTGTGCACAGGGAATCTGAGGTTTACTGACATCAACCAATACAAATAAAATTCTTCCACACCTAGAAATAATGACTTAAAAGTTACAGGATACAAGTTACAAGGCCTAGATGTTTGGGGACCTCCATTTGACACAGCCATCAGACTAGAGGATAGATGCACGTAGCCAGCCTGGTTGGGGGTATGGGATATGATTTAGAATAATTCACTTCATGAGGATTGCTGCTCATGTCATATCCCTTTTCTGGTTTTGGTCCAGACTTTGCAGTCCTACCCCTAGTTCGTGCCCTATTTCAGTGTCTGGTTATTGACACCTGGGGTATTTAGATTCTGGACTTGGGGCCTGAGCCTGCATCAGTTAATATTAATGGTAACATCCCTACTGACTTCAGTAGGGCAGGGACTTGATGAGTAGCTGGCATGCAGTAGTTCCCTGAGGGAACATAAGAACATAAGAACGGCGGTACCGGGACAGACCAAAGGTCCACCTAGCCCAGTATCTGTCTACCGACAGTGGCCAAAGCCAGGTGCCCCAGAGGGAGTGAACCTAACAGGCAATGATCAAGTGATCTCTCTCCTGCCATCCATTTCCACCCTCTGACAAACAGAGGCTAGGGACACCATTCCTTACCCATCCTAGCTAGTAGCCATTTATGGACTTAACCACCATGAATTTATCCAGTTCTCTTTTAAAGGGATGTCTAGTGGAGCGTGGGGTGGGTCAGTTTGGCAAGGGAGCGGCGGCTGTCTATCGGGAGTTGGCGTGTGGGGCGGGGCTGTCGGCTGTGGGGGTGGGGCTGTCTATGGGTGGGCAGGGGCTTGGTTTTATGGGGGTCCTGGGGGAGGGGATCCTGTCGAAGAGAGAGTGGAGGGCAGTCGGCGTCTATGGGGTTCCTGTGGCGGAGGAGCTGTCTGTGGGGGTGGGGCCTGTCTTGGTTCCGTGTAGCGGATGGAGGCTGGTCTGTGGGGTTTCCCGTGCGCGGGGCTGGTTCTGTGAGCTGGCAGCGGGCTGTCTGTGGGAGTTGCTGTGGGCGGGGACTGTCTGGAGGGGGTTTCCTGTGGGGAGGGCTGTCTGCATGGTGTGGGCGCAGGGCTGTCTAAGGGGGTTGCTTATGGGGGTTGGGGCTGTTTATGGGGCGTCACCGTTGTGTGGGCGGGGGCTGTCTGTGGGGGTTTCGCTTGGGGGAGGGGCTGTTGTGGGGTGGGGGCAGGGCTCGTCTGTTGGGGGTTCTGTGGGGGGCTGTCTGTGAGTGGCAGGTGGGTGGGTCTGTGGGGGTTCTGTGGGCGGAGAGCTGTCTGTGGGGTGGGGGGACTGTCTATGGGGTGCTATGGGAGGCTGGGGCGTGTTATGGGTCACCCGTGGCGGGCGGGGGCTGTCTGTTGGGCGTTTGCTGTGGGGAGGGCTGTCATGTGGGCGGGTATCCCGGGGCGCGGCTTGTCTATGGAGTAGTCACCGTTGGGGGAGGGGCTGTCTTGAGGTGGGGGCAGGGCTGTCTGTTGGGTCACCGTGGGGGAGGGGCTGTTGTGGGGGTTCCGGAAGGGGGCGGGGCTAGTCTGTGAGGCTTGGAGTGGGGCGGGCTGCGGCGAAGGCCGCTGGCTGCTGTGGGCGTGGCCGGGCTGCACGGTACCGCGCACGTGCTCCGTCCCGCCCCCAACGGCGCCCGCGCCAGGCGGGTCCCACGTAGAAAAGTGAACCAACCGCGGCGGCCAATGCTGAGCGGGCATGGTGAAGAGGGGCGGAGCGATCTCAGGAGGCGAACCAATTGGGGCGGGAGAAGAAGCCTGAGGGGCGGGGAACAGATGTTAAAGGACCCGGACCATTTTACATGCCCTACGCCGAGCGCGGCCACTCAAGAAATCCGGGGGATAGGCTGCTCCCCGCTGCTCCCCCGCCCTGCCACGGCTACCCGAGGCGAGATGAGACCCAGCGTGCCTTGTGGGTACGCGGCTCGGCATTGCGTTCAAGGTTAGGGCGGGACCGGCCGGTACGGGCGCGGGCCCGGCCCAGAGATTCTGGGGGATGGGCAGTAGAGGGGGCGGAGGCAGAACTGAGTGGGTGGTGGCAGAGCTGAGGAGTGACAGGGCTGGCAGCGGGGGGCCCAGCACAGAGGGTCTGTGGGGCATGGGCCAGTGAGAGTGGGCGGCGCCAGAACTGGTGGGGTGCGGCAGGACTTTGAGGAGGCAGGGGTGGCTAGGAGGGAGGGCGCCAGCCAGAGGGTACTGGAGGGGTTGCAGGACCGAGCTATCAGACTTGGGTGGTTGCTGCCGTGGCAGGTGCAGGGTACAGGCATGGGAGGGGTGCAGGTGGTCGGGAGGCGGGAGGGCCCAGCCCATGGCCTTGGAGAGGGTTGCAAGGGGGGGATGGGAGACGAAGACACAAGGCTCGCTAGAGGGGTTCGGGGGTACTGGGCCAGGACCGGGACGTTTGGGAGGGATCCCGGGATGGTGGCATGCAAGCCTGGCTCCTTCGCCCGAACCGTCTCACTCAGCTATGGAGCAGACTCGCGTTGCGGCTGGGGAGTATAGGCTGTTACCCTCTTGGACAGGAAGTGGTGCTTGATGCGCACGCTCACCAGCATGTTGCACAGCAAGGACTGATGCTTGCGAGTCATCCTGCAAAGGCCTGGGAAATTGACGTGATGATGCCGGGGCATGGCTCCTTGGTGTTGTTCTCTAAAAAGGTCCGAGGGCGATCACCGGCATTACACACCGGTGTCTCTACATC
>NC_133769.1:203640-257887 GCF_003597395.2 Chelonoidis abingdonii
CAGTCCTGCCCCCAGCCTGTCACGACACAGACCCTCCTCCATAGACGGCCCCTCCCCATAGACAGCCCCGCCCCCAGCCAGTCCTGACAGGACCCCTCTCCAATAGACAGTTGCAACACGGCCCCTCCCCTCATAGACATCCCTGCCCCCAGCCCATCGTGACACGGCCCCTCCCCCTTAGGCAGGCCCACACCTCTCAGTGCCAGAAAGCCTCACCCCCCAGCTCCACTCCTTCTCCCATCCAGACCCCCTCCATAGGCCACAGTGCCCCTTAGTGTCAGAAAGCCCCACCCCATAGATAGCTCTGCTCCTCAGCACTAGACAGTTCCAGCCCCCCCAGCTCCAGTCTCCTCCACCCCACACACACCCTAGCGCCGGACCACCCCAATCTCTTCACTCCGACTGCCCTGGGCAGCTCCAGCTCCTCCCCCGCTCCAGACCCCCACACCCTAGCTTAGATCGCACCAGGCCCCTTCGACTTCCTAGGCCTGCCCAGTACCTGCTTTTGCCCTCTCGGGACCCCTAGCCTCTTAGCCTCACCTTCACCCCCCTCCACCATTTCCTTGCTGTAAGTCCTCCCTCCAGTGCTAGGCTCCTTACGCCCCGGATATTACCCTCTGCCCACTTCAGTTGCCCACCTACAACCCCAGCTCCTTGCCCTTCTGCACTTCTAGGCAGCTACCAGAGACTTCCTGGGAGGAAGCGGAGGCCAGGCCTGCCGCATGGTACGTACACCCAGGAACAACCCTCTCAGGAGCAGCGTGGCATTTGGCTCTCAGTTTATGAACTGTTCCCATGCATGGGGGAACGCTCTCATCTGTGCCTTTAAAATAGGGGCCACGGGGACCTGGCAACTGCTTCTGGGAGCAGTGCGGAGCCTGGGCAGGTAGGGAGCCTGCCTTAGCCCTGGGTCCATGCTGCTCTGCTGACCAGACTTTTAACAGCCCAGTCAGCACCGCCACCAGGGTCCCTTTTCAACCGGGCATTCTGGTCGAAAACCAGACGCCTGGCCCCATCCCTCTTCATGGATCTCTGCCCTCTGGGTGTGATGGTGCAGAACTCGATGATTTGGCATGGTGTTCGTTTTCTGATGCCAGTTCATCCCCCTGAGCTGGGAGTCCAAGCAAACCCCAAACCAAAACGTCTCCAGAATAACCCAAATTTTGCTTGTTTTCTAGTGGAAACACTCAGATCTAGGACCTTGTGAGAGTTAGTACATGTTCACTTCACGGTTCATCTGCATCGTTGCTGAGGAGTCTGCCAAGGATTCAGGGTTGTGGGGAAAAGCAGGAGAGGTGGTGTCTATATGGGAGAAGGAATCAGCTCACAAAGTTGGTTTGCTCACAGTAATGAAACTGTAACTTGTTGTCCAAAATCCTTCACCTGAAATAACTAACTGATCGTAGGAAATAGTAGTAGCTAGATTTGGAAAAAATAGAATAAGGCAGAGGCTGTGACATCTCTTACTGAATCAGTTCGCTATTGTTGCATTGTTTGGCTTATGGTATTCTGACCCATGCAGTCAGTTACAAGTCTGCATTATAATTCGTGATACTGAATATTAGTATTAGTGGCAGCAGAGTGCTTCTCCAGGATCATTGAAGTGAATAGAGGAAGAGTGGGGAGTCACATGGAAAAGCAGTCAGAAGTGTTTTAGTAAAGTGGCAGCTAGTGGTGGCAGAGCCATTGGGAGCTGCCTAAAGAAGGTGAATTCAAGGTTTACCCATCCCAGGGCTGCACTGACAGCTTGTCATGAGCCTTTGGGCTGCATTTTCTTTTAAATGCAAACCATGATTACCCTCATCTTTAATGCAGAAGTGTGCCCACAGAGTCTACGTATCTCAGCACACAATGCTCAGTTTTAATCGAGCAGGTGGATACTTGTGTTGAGAAGAGATGTGTGTTGGGACCCTGTCTCCAAAGGCTGCACTTCCATGTTAAAGGTAAAAGTGACTAGTCAAGGGAAAATTTTATGAAACAGCTAAGTTCCAACTCATGCTGTGGGCTGTCCCCTGAAGACATGGACAGAATATCTCTGAGATCCCAGGTTCCAGTTTGTGCTTTAGCTAACATGGGTTTGGTTCAAAAAAATGGCATCACACTCGCTTGCCTTTAATCACAGGGAACATTTCTGAAGTTGACCTGCTTGAGGGGACTCATATAGGGAGAAGCTCCTTGTAATTCCCTTCTCTTAAGGTAAATGTGAAATCTTTTGGGATGGGTTTTGATGATGATACCACTTATTTTCTTAAAAGAACTTTTCAAAGTGAATTTTGTGCTGGTGAAAGATTGACAGCCTTCTGGCTGATTGACAGCCCCAGTGAGTTGCTGGCCTTTTCATCCTGAAGAAGAGCTCTGTGAAGCTTGAAAGTTTGTCTCCTTCACCATAAGAACAGCCATATTGGAGTCAGACCAGTGGTCCATCTAGCCCAGTATCCTGCCTTCTGAAGGTGGCCATGATCCTCCTCTCTACTGAGACTGCCTACAAGGGGACTAAATAGTATCAGTAGTGGTGGAAAATTTTGTACTGATTCCTGTCTGCATTAGTGATTTGCTGTTTAAAGACAAAATCCAGTCCCCTTTGCTAAGAGCTCTGGAATATTTTGTGTGTGTCCTAGGTTGTCCTCTGGCTTCCTACTGTACCGTGAGCGGGTTATTGAGCAGTGACTGGGGAATGAAATATGGCTGGTGCCAGGATAGTTTGTTGCCAGTGTCCTTAGTTGACTGTCTTATGGCAAATCTGTCAGTTCCAAGCTGCAGCCTTTTTGGTAAATTTTGCTTCATGAACTGCAGAGTGGGGAGGACTCTTCTGAGCCTCAGTGAGAATCCTCCTCCCAGACATCACACAGGCTGAGGGCTAAACCCCTGTTTGGGAGAGGAGCTCCGAGCATTTGTCAGCTTCACAGATCTAGTCAGACTTGAAATGTGGGAGCAAACTGCCAGAGTAGCTGGAGAATAGAAAACCAGAAGTAGGCTGGTCCTTTAGGCTTAGTGTTCTGAATGGTGCCATGCAAGTGCACTTTACCCTTTTGGAGCTAAACGTACCTCTGTCCCGAACAAACATCCTGCTACTGTCTCTCACTATAAATATTGGCATTAGCAACAGTGGAGCATGGAGCTAAGGTTCTAGAGAATGGGTTTCATGTCCACCTACTCCCACCTCAGTGCAAGCTTCCACATGTCTTTCATTTAGGTCAATAGCATCCATTTGACAGAGGACTGGAAGAAGAGGTAATAAGAAGGTAGCATCAGGTTGGTTTGGAAGGAGGAAATGAGGGTGAGAAGAAAGATGCGAGAGGTTGGGGGCTGGCGAGAGTTTGGGAACAAGAAGGTAAGCTGGGGCTGACAGAGCATGGTTTCCATTGAACAAGGCATGTTGAAGGGATCTCCATGGAGCTGCTGTTTCCTCCGTGAAAGTGTCTGTGCCCCTTAAAGTTGTGCCACTGCTGCTCTTTTCAAAGCTACTGATAGAAATTGGAGATGGAGAAGGCCTGTTAGAGCATCCAGCCCCTCTTCCAACCAATGCGGGATTGTTTCCTGTGGCACATTTTGTTTTTTAGCGTTTGTCCAGTCTAATTGTAACAACTCCAGGTGATGGGGTTTCTACTACTTTCCCTCTGGAGACGCTTCCACAGACTAAAAGATTTTGCTTTCATGCATTTTCTCCTTCTATTCAGCCTGGTTTCCTTTTCTTAATTCCATCCCCTAGTTATACTCCCTTGGGCACCTTAAACGATCCCTCTCCGTCCTTGGTAGTGACATCCCTCAGGTGCTTATAGACCTTTCCGTGTGAATCCTATCGTCTAGCCTTCGATCAGCTTTGTTTCTTCTCTCCCTCAAGCTTGTCACTCTTTCCAGTAAAAGAGAGAAGGAAAGTATAATAGAAACAACATTAGATTTCTCCCTTTTCTTATATACTACAGGACGATTAATCTGATATCTGCATATCTGATTGCTCCCTATAAACTGACCTGCAGGCCTCCTCCTGAATTCTTAGACGAGAATAGGCTACTGTTTAGTGAAACTTTCCAATAACTGCCAACTTGAGGCAAGTAAACGTCGGACTTGGCTGCATTCTCTGCAAGGCATCAATGTCTGTGGGGGGTGGCAGGTTCTTACCACTTAACACCTTGTTGGTTGGTAACTTGAGGCACCCCAAAACATGTTCACATCTATAACTTTCCTCCTTCTTGTGCCTGTTTCTGTTCATTCAAGTTGTCAATAAAGAGTGGGCATGCAAGCACAGTAATCAGCAGTGTGCAATGGACTGCAAACTACTTCACCTTATGGCTTTTGCCTTCAGAGGACTGGGGTGATTCCTCTGACTGGCTCACATCAGATCAGATACTTTGATAACTTAAAGGCTGGATCCTGCAAGGTGCTGAGCACTCTCCACTCTCATTGAAACATCTTATCACTTGATCTTGCCTGATACTAAGTTATAGTTCAGTCAGTGACTCCAGATCCCATTTGCTTTGACTGTAAATCAGTCGCTGATGGTTTTTCTGTCAGCACTGGGATCTGAAAATTTAGACCACCTCCTTCTTCTTTCACATGGCTGGTGTAGAGCAGCAACTACAGTTTCATCTGAAGTTGATCGAGCTGAATGGCTACATCAGGAGTAGCAGAATTTATTGCAGTAATGCCTCCTTCATATTTATAAATTGGGCAGTAGGTAGTGATATGTTTGACGGTCTCGTAGGGAACCACACTCGCACACTAGGGAGTCCTTCATTTTCCATTTGTGCATTAGATGTCCGCATCTACCATGGCTAGTTTGGATTCGGTTCAGAGTTGACCAGGATGACGGTGGAAGGTCAAACCCAGGAACCAATCTAGACATGCGTGTGTGCCTCTGACTTCCTCACTAGTAATGAAGACAGTAGCCTTCACAGGGCCCACTCTGTAAAGTGAGAATTCAAGACAAATGCCATCAACTTGGCAACCGAACATCGCTCAGCAATCTCCTGGTCATCAGAGCAGCAACTCAACCAATCTAGACATGCGCATGTGCCTCTGACCTCCTCACTAGTAAGGAAGATTTTGCAATAGGTACCACAATGATGGGCCTTCCCAAATAGGCTCTCAGCTGACAGGCCTTCCAGCTTTGTGTGGGATGCATGAGGCTGATCAGAATCCACCTCTCTCGGCCATCGCTGCATTGTCGTAGTTGGGAGAGCAGTTTGTGTTAGCAAATTGAGCAGCTACCATGTGACTCAGAGATACACAAAAGAAAGCTTGCTTGAGTAAGAAGGAAACTTTTAAATATAGCTGCTTTTCTGATTCCAACCACAAACTTTCCTTTCAGTTTTCATTAATTATCATGTTGATTTCTCTTCCACATTGTACATAATGACAGCATCTTTCACCATGTACAGTGCAGAAATGAAATGCAGTTAGCAATCCATATCTGGCCTTCTAGCTAGGTAATCCAGACTTGAAAGCGTAAAACAACACAGACTTGTATTCATATCAGTCAGGTTTTCACATTTCAACTCTATACCTTTTACCTTTGTGTATATTTGTTAGCTAAAGACCAGTTCTGGTGAGTGTATGGAATATATAATGTACTTACCACCCTTGCAAAACATGCTTGCAATGATTAAAATCTTCCTGAACATTGCAGGGTTAATATCTTATTGGTCAGCCTTCACTGTGGTCTTACACCTTTGATATCTGGTATGGCAATTTTCATGCAGGAGGATTTCAAAGCATTTTACGGACCATAAAAATAGCAATTGCATCTTGACTTCCCCACATTGAAATGCAGTTACCTCTGTGGTGGAACGCAGCACCACCTGTTTACTGGCTGCAGCGCTGTGCAGCACTTTAGGAGATCAGCTGAAGAAGAACACCATATCCTGTTGAAACTACACAGAGATGTTAGAAAATCAAAACGTAACTGCCTGAAAGTGGAGTGGGCTCTGACTTGGACACCTCCTTCTGTATTTCAGGACATAGATGCACTGAGCAGTCCTTGGGACAGTTCTCGTTCTTCCAGTTGCGATGAGGAGCCATATGGAGAGCTAGCAGTGTCGGAACTCTTGGTAAGATTTTAGCTGCAGCACTTGACTTTAAGTGGTGCTCAGGGATGAAGTCCTTCATTCCTGAATTATTGGGAATCCTAAGCAATCAGCGACTCTAAAGAAGCAAAGAGATAATGCACAGTGAGCTTTTTATGGACTGGAGAAGGTGAAGTAGGCGGCAGGGAGGCCAGAGAAGAGGAGGGGTTGTAGAGGTTGATATGGGAAATAAAGGCCTGGACATGAGCTCTTAGCTGCAGAGATAGAGAGGTTGTGGAGGAAGAAGTGGCAAGATTTAGATATGACTTGAATATGTGGGGAAAGAAGAGAGAGGAATGAAAGGAAACTCCCATGTTACGGGCCTGAATGAAGGTGAGGGTGAGGATCGTGCCAACCGTTCTTACAGAGACTGCAGGGAATGGAGAACATTTGGAAGGGAAGATCAGGGGAGATAATTTGGCCATCGTAAATTCAAGCTTTCCAAAACACTTCACTGATGCTAAACCTCTCAGCATACCAGTGAGCTAGGTGTGGACTATCTTCCACATTTTACAGGTTGGGGAACTGATGCAGTGTGAAGGGAGTCATTTACTCAAGCATTACAGTGATCTAGAAGCAGAACTCAGGAGTTCAAGGTCCACAGTCACCTAAGGCCACTAGTCCAGTCCTTTCTACAGGAAGGACTTTTGGAGCAGTGATGTGGATTAACTTGTGGATTCTGGTCTCATCAAAGATGTAAAGGAAGCTCCATCACCCGGGGCCCTCAAAACTGGACAGACCACCAAACCCTAGGAAATGTGTACTAGAGATCATTGGTCCCAGGAGATGGATGATGTACAGGAGGAGCCTGTGCCAAAAGTTGGGTTATGTGAGGGTGGGAGGGGAGTCTAAACTGCGTGATGTGGAACTTTGTCTCAACATAGTTAGTAAACACCTGCGGTCCCCATATGGCCCAAGATGAATGTTCTTTCCCCATCTGCAACCCTAGCCAGTTCCTTGGGTGCTGTAATGTAGCTCAAGGGAAGGAGAGCATGCCTTGTTTTAAAGAGCAATTTTATATTGGTGTCTTCACCTTGTGATGCAAACATTTTGGCTACCAATATGAGACTGCTAATGTCTTGCGTCTTTCCCAAGGCTGGTGCTACCAAGTCCTTGTGCAGTCAGGAAGAGGAGGGATGTAAGAAGCAGCAGAGCCATCAAGGGAAAGGAGCAGGAGTTCCACAGCAGGATGAGTAGGTCCAGCCCCAAGTAGCACTGCCCTAGACTGGGAGGTTTTCTTCTCTGTGGGTTTCCTTCTCACTCGACTGTATTTGCTCTTACCATCATAACATGTTACCGTGACTGTTCCCCATCCCTCTGGCCAAGGAGGGTTGGACACATTCACTCCAGAGCAGTGCAGCTCCTGAAATATCCAGAGCAACATGAGGACTTACCTCTGTTATTGCTGCTGCTGCTGTTCAAGTCCAATCCTGGTTCCTAGAAGACAAGACAAGAGGAATAAACACAAAAGAGGGAGAGAAAAGAGCAGCAAAGAGAGAAAATGCAGTTTCTGGCTCTGGTATTGACTCTCACTTGCAGTATCACTGCTGGAGAAACCCAGCACACTGTCTGGTCAGTCATCCAGAGTATGCTTACACAGCAAAGAAGACTTTGTGGCTGGCCTGTGCCAGCTGACTCCAGCTCGTGGGGCTTAGGCTGTGGGCTGTTTCACTGCTGTGTAGATTTCCGGGCTCCGGCTGGAGCCTGAGCTCTGGAACCCTCCCATCTCTCAGGATCCTACATCTGCGTTGCAGTCCAAGCCAAGTGGTCTGCACAGAAGTGAAACAGGCTCACAGCCAGAGCCCTGCGACCCCAAGACAGCTGGCACAGGCAAGCTGTGAGTGTCTAGTTGCTGTGTGGAGATACCCTCAGGGACCTGGCAGACTTGTCTCAGCTTCAGGCTGTTTAAGGCATTGCATGTAGCTGCCATTTTTGCTCACAGGCTTACAGCAGAATTGCAGAATATACAGTCTTGGCCACCTAGGCCAGACTCTTATTAAACAGAAGTAAAACGAAGAAGGAGGGATGGGAAGGAGAAGAAATAAGGTGGGGAAGGAAATGAACACATGCGGGGGTGAGACGTGTGACAAAGTCTGACATCGCAGGCGTATTTGGATTTAGCCAGTAGAGATGGCGATGTCATCTGGCTCCTTCTCTCTGGCCTAGTGTCTGGGACTTTAAGGTCAGAAGTGACCATCATGATCATCTAGTCTGACCTCCTGCACATCGCAGGCCACAGAACCCCATCCACCCACCTCTGTAACAGACTCATAACCTCTGGCTGAGTTACTGAAGTCCTCAAGTCATGATTTAAAGACTTAATGTTACAGAGAAACCACCATTTACACTAGTTTAAACCTGACAGTGACCTGTGTCCCATGCTGCAGAGGAAGGCTAAAAAACCCCAGTCTCTGCCAATCTGACCTGAGGGGAAAATCCTTCCCAGCCTCAAATATGGTGGTCAGTTTACCCTGAGCATGTGGACAAGACCCTGGGAAAGAAGTCTCTAGTAACTCAGAACCCTCCCCATCTAGTGCTCCATCACCGGCCATAGGGGATATTTGCTACTAGCAGTTGCAGATTGTCTACATGCAATTGTAGGCAATCTCCTTGTACCATCCTCTTTATAAACTTATCAAGCTCAGTCTTGAAGCCAGTTAGGGCCGTGTCCTCCTCCTTTCCCCCTCCATTGGGAGGTTGTTCCAGAACTTCACTCCTCTGATGGTTAGAAACTTTTGTCTAATTTCAAGCCTAAACTTGCTGATGGCCAATTTATATCCATTTGTTTTTGTGTCCACATTGGCACTTAACTGAAATAACTCCTCTCCCTCCCTGGTATCTATCCCTCTGACACATTTATAGAGAGCAATCATATCTCCCCTCAACCTTCTTTTAGTTAGGCTAAACAAGCCAAGCTCTTTCAGTCTCCTCTCGCAAGGTAGGTTTTCCATTCCTCAGTTCATCCTAGTAGCCTTTCTCTGCACCTGTTCCAGTTTGAATTCATCTTTCTTAAATGTGGGAGACCAGAATTGCACACAGTATTCCAGATGACGTCTCACCAGTGTATTGGAAGTGTTAGTATCGTTATACTTGTCTCTACTGGATATACCTCGCCTGATGCATTTTAGGATTACATTACCCTTTTTCATGGCCGCAATCATGTTGACAGTTCATAGTCATTCTGTGATCAACCAACACACACCCAGGTCTCCTTTCTTTGTCACTTGCAACTGATAAATCCCCAGTTTATAGAAAAAATTCTTCTTGTTAGTCCCTAAGTGCCTGACTTTGCACTATTACATTTTATCTCATTTCTATTACTCCAGTTTTCAAGGTCATCCAGACCTTCTTGTATGATATGCTGGTCCTCCTCCATATTGGTGATCCACTCGATTTTATGTCATCTGCAGATTTTATTAGCACAATGCCACTTTTTGTGCTAAGGTCAGTAATAAAAATGTTAAATAAGATTAGTCCCAAGACCGATCCCTGAGGATCTCCACTAGTAAATTTTGTCCAGCCCGACAGTTCACCTTTCAGTATGACCCATTGTAGTCTCCCCTTTAACCAATTCCTTATCCACCTTCCAATTTTCATATTGATCCCCATCTTCTGCAATTTAACTAATAATTTCCCATGTGGAACTCTATCAAATGCCTTACAGAAATCCAGACAGATTAGATCTACTGCATTTCCTTTGTTAAAAAAATCAGGTTTTTTTCCTCAAAGAAGGAGATCGTGTTGGTCTGGCATGATCTACCTTTTGTAAACACATGTTATATTCTATCTCAATTACCGTTTACCTTTATGTCCTTAACTACTTTCTCTTTCAAAATTTCTTCCAAGACCTTGCATACAGTTGAGGTCAAACTAACAGGCCTGTAATTTCCTGGATGACTTTTTTTCAAAATAGGTACTGTACTATGTTACCAATTCACCTGTCATAGGGTATGACCCATGAGTTTACAGATTCATTAAAAATCCTTGCTATTGGGCTCCCAATTTCGTGTGCTAGTTCCTTTAATATTCTTGGATGGAGATTATCCAGGCTCCCCGATTTAGTCCCATTAAGATGTTTGAGTTTGTCTTCCACCTTGGATGTGGTAATTTCTACTTCCATATCCTTGTTCCCATTAACTACCCTGCCACTACCCCTAAACTCTTCATTAGCCTCATTAAAAACTGAGGCAAAGTATTTAATCTCCACCCCATCCTCAGTGCTTGGCGATCCTACTTCTTTTTTTTAATTACTGTGTCGGCTGTATGCCGACCTAACTTAGGCAAACATAATTTCCTTTGCAGGGTCCAACTCTACTTAGCTTTCAGCAGTTCTCACTTTATCCTTACACTTTCTGACCTCCAAAGGGTAGATTTCCTTGCTGATCCTTCCCATCTTCCATTCTTTGTAGGTTTTCTGCTTTCTCTTTATCACCTCTTTGAGATGCTTGGTCTGCAACACTTCCCTATGAATTTTTTCCCCTTTCTTGGGGTGCAGGCAAAGTTTCTGCAACTTTGACTTAGAGTAATTCCAAGCCTCCTCCACATTCAGATCTTTGAGTTCTTCAGTCCAGTCCATTTCCCTAGCTAATTCCCCCTTAATATTTTAAAGTTTGCCCTTTTGAAATCAGGGAACCTGCTTGCAGATTTGTTTTGGTTTATCCTTTCATTCAGTTTGAACTGAATTAGCTCATGGTCTCTCGAACCAAGGTTGTCCCCTGCAACCAGTTCTTCTGTGAGGTCCTCACTATTCACCAGTGCCAAACCTAAAATGGCATCAACTCTTTTTGATGAAGACATCTGCCAGCTATCACATCCAGGAAATCTGGGCTCTACTATCACTAGTAGCTCTTGTCTTCCAGTCTATATCTTAGACGTTAAAGTCTGCCATAATCACACAATTTACGATTGTATTTATTTCATTAAAATATTAACAAGGTGTCGGTCCATATCCAGATTGGATCCTGGGGTCTTTAGCATACCCCGAGCACTATCCTAGAGTAGCCATTGGTAGTTTTCTTTCCCAAAGTGATTTTGACCCAAATGGACTCTGTCTTATCCATTCCATCACTTCTAATTTCTGTACAATCAACCCATCATTAACATACAGTGCTGCTCTACCACCTTTATCTTTATTTCTGTCTTTCCTGAACAACACACAGCCTTCATTACCTGTACTCCAGCCATGACTACTATTCCACCATCTTTCTGACATCCCTGTAATATCTGGCTTCACTTCCTGCACCAGTAGTTCTAGTTCCTCCATTTTGTTACCCATACTATAAACATTCATTCACTTTTTACAGTTTAACTCACAATTTGGGTAAATTTGTAGGCTCAGTTAGCACAACAGCTCTCATCTGAGGAGCTGTGCAAACTGAGCCATAAACTCCACATTTATCAAGGGGCTGAGTGGGGATCAGCTGGAGATGGTGCAAGGACTTCACCATAAGGTTTATGAGGTGTTGTATGGCAAAATAGCATTCAGTCTGTATCCCTGCTGTACGCAAGAATTCCTTCGTGTATGGATCAGATGGAAGCATTGTAGCACCAAACACAGAGAGCTTCTCTTTGAAGGAACATCAGATGTTAGTGTTCCAAATTACCAGTACGTGGCCAACCGTCTTAGAATTTGTTACATGGCCACAAAATCCAGACAGCTGATTTTCTCTTTTTTTTTTCCCCTCCAGTTCAAATATCTTCTTAATCTGCACAACTAGATCACAGGTTTCCTGACTGGGGGTAGATATCATCACGGATAATTTAGTCTTGGCTTTTAAACCTAGAGGAGCGAAACCTCATCTGCATCTATGTGGCCCTTTATTTTCCTAATTTGACCTTTAATCTCTACAGTTCATGGATGAATATTGCTTACACCCACTCGCAAGTGTGCAGAGCCTCTGCTGAGGGGGAGAGCCATCTTCAGGCACCGAGGAAAAAAATGGAGAGCAGGAGAGTGGACCAGAAGAACCCTCCATTTGAGGACTTTAAGGGAACCCTGATAGGTAATGTCCCCAGAACTCTCCTGAAGATGAGGCCTCTCAGGTTCTCTTTGAGACTGTAACAGATCCCTTTGTCTGATAGAGGTGAGGGCAGGTTTGTCATTATTGGGATGTATTCTGACTGGCCCGGAGAACAGATCTCATGTTCTGTAGTCACTTGGAGTTGTCTTCCAGTCCAGCATCTTCCTGACAGGGGAAACTGAAGAACTGGGTGGGACTCTTAATCTACCCTGGAACTGGGGCTAGCTGCCTGGAGTTCACTTCCATCTGAAGCCCTGTGTATGTACTCAGGCTGCTAGCCCTTCACGTTGCTGCAGCAGTATTTCTATTTGTAGCATGCTAGTCCATCACAGCTGGCGCAGGTCTGTCTGCCAGAGCTAGAAGTTACACCTGCAGCTCCAGTGTGGGCCATCAGTCCTGCCCCTTGCTTGCCCACACAGGGTGCAGCAGAGACAAGTATGGTAGTCCTGTCAACCCTGGCCTGTAGGGCTGAGCTTGTGGCAGCTCCACTCTCTCCTCCCGCCAAGTCCCACTGCTTTAAAAAATACAAATCTTATATCAGTGAATTTTGCCAGCTCCCCACCAATCTGATGGGCTGGCTCCAGTGCACATTTGAGTAATTAGCACCTGCATCAGACACAAATATAACCCCCACTAGCTTCAATGCACTGTTATATGATTGTGCTCTTCTCAGCCTTGTGCATATTCTGCCTTCCCAAACCTCCCCAAGATTAGCACAGTTCAGCCTGAGCAGCTTCTTGGCAGTAGAGGATGTTCTAGCTCAGGAGTAGTGGGATGCATTGGTAGAGCAGTGGGGGGACGTAAGAGCCGAAGGGCTGTGGGCCAGGAATGAGGGACGTCAGAACTGCTGTATGCTTGGGGAGCCCAGGACTGGAATAACTTCTTGATTTGGAAAATAGTGATCCTGTTCTATTCAGGATTCTTTACTGTGGCCATCTCTGGGGCATCTGAGTGGCCTGTGGCTTGGCTCAGTAGATGATTTACTTCTTGTACCTGTTTTCCTTAATTTCTCTTAGATCAAGACCCCAAAGGTGCTAAATCTCATCAACGTTCCGTGAAGAATCAGAGAGCCTTTGTTTACCAGCCCAGCTCAACAGAACATGCTCAAGGTAAATAAAAACATCAAGAAAACAAGACAAAAACACAGATACCCACCCAGGCCCCTGACAATCGAAGGGATGATTCTGCCTGAAGTCCTTCACCATGCTTTGCATTTTTTATTCTGGGTAAACAAAATATTCCAGCTCTGCTTTTCTGTGTAGGATATCTCAGTTTGCTGGATCCTGCTGCAGAAACATGTTAAAATTAGGGATTAACCAACCTTCTAAACTCCAGTTGCTGCACTTCTGTCATTGGAAACCACGCTGGAGCAAGAGGAGTGCGTTTAGAGCTGAGTAAGCATGTTCTTCCACAAGCAGCTATCCTGCTCTGAAATGTACTCAGCATTTGGAAGGTCTGAAGAAAGCCATGGAGGGAAAGAGCACTTCTGCTTTGTCTGAAAATCCAGTGGACTCAGGAATTGTCCATGGACAGAGACAAGCTAGCAACGACCACCCTGTCTCAGTGTAAAAATCGTATAGAAGTTGGGATTGGTGCAGAATGACTGCTAGTGAATTAGCCAGTTGGTATCCTAGCTATTTCTCAGTTTCCAAATGACTATGCGCTGACCCTTTCTCAGGCCAATTGCATCAGAGAGCGGAAGCCAGATTTGAAATAGAGAACCAGGTCATGTTGTGTATGTGGGTAGGGGACTTTTTCTGGGTGAGATGATTGGAAAGGGAGATTCATCAATGAATGAATTGGCACAGTAGAGGGGTGCGGGTGGGGGAAGGTGGGTGGCTTAATTCATGAATGTTGTCAATGCCCTTAGCCTGAATGCACTGGAGAAAGGTACAGCTGTCCTGTCTCTGCCCCTGTGAACATCACGTCAGTCCCAGAGAGATGCAAAGAACAGTTAGAGGCAACTCAGAGTATAGAGAAATTGCTGATGGGGCTGGAGGGTTTGATATGTGCGAAAAGCTGTGAGAACTAGACGTGTTCAGCTAGCCCAGGCAATGCCCCAGGGGTGGAAACACACTTCTAAAAGTATCTGAAAGTTGAACAACTTCTAGAGAGGGAGAGGAATGGCTTATGGTGATACCTGGCATTAGAGTGAGGAGTGAACAGCTGCAGTCTAATACAGGGATTTGGAGCAATCACATTTTTGAATTGCTCTGCCCCAGCTCCGGGCATAAAATCTCCTGGTCTGCGCTCGAGCTCCAGGCTCCGCTCCAAAGCCCTGGTCTAATATTGTCTGACTAGTAGGTAACCACCTAATAGTAAAAGATGATTGGTTTAGAGTCTGATACCATCCTCTATCTGGGGAGTGTGTCCTGGCTTGGTACGGGGTGGACCATGGGTGCCAACTCCCGTGGGTGCTGCAGGGCTGGAGCACCCACAGGGAAAAATTAGCGGGTGCTCTGCATCCACCGGCAGCCAAGCTCCCCCAGCACCCACCCCTCCTCGCCACATCCTCCCCTAAGCACGCCCTGTCCCTGCTCCTCTCCTTCCCAGCGCTTCCCTCCCGCCACCTAACAGCTGTTTGGCAGCACTTAGGGCTCTCGGGAGGAGAGAGAGGAATTGGCGACGTGGCACGCTCAGGAGAGGAGGCGGTAAAGAGACGGGGCAAGAGTGGGGACTTGGAGGAAGAGGGTGGGATTGGGGCTGGGCGAGGGTGGTGCAGGGGCAGGCAGGGCCAGGGGTGGGACGGGGAGAATTGAGCATGCACAGGGCAGACGGGAAGTCAACGCCTATGGGGTGGACTAGATGATCCTTGGTAGAGCTTCTACTAAATTCTGTCCACTGACTCCTTTCTTATCCATTCAGTCTTCTGGCTGTGCCCTGAATGCCTCTTCACTGCCTCTTTCACAAAAAGAGAGCCTGACCTGTTTACTTTCCAACAGGAGATCCACCACCATTGGCCAAGCTGGCCATAGCACCAGCTGAAAAAAGAGAGCAGTGCGACAGCTCAGAGGCTCCATCTGAGATCAAAAGTCCGAGGCGGATGCAGCCCCTTGCCAAGAGCACACAAACTGAAGGTAACTTGGCCCAGGCCAGCAGGGCCGGCTTTAGGCCGATTCCCCGGAATCGGGCCCCGTGCCTTAGGCGGCTTTTTAATTTTTTTTTTACTCACCCCGGTGGCGGTCTGCTCCTCAGGGGGCTTTGACAGCCCTGCTCCCCTGGCCAGAGCACCGGCTGGAGCGCAGCAAGCCCCGCGGCCCCGCAACCCCAGCCAGAGCTTCGGCCGGAGCGCAGCAGCCCTGCGGCCCCGCAACCCCGGCCGGCAATCTGAAGTGCTGCCAAAGACTGGGGGCGCCGCTCAGTGAGTACAAGTCCCGCCCCCCCAGGAATCAGGCCCCGCACTTGCTAAAGCCGGCCCTGCAGGCCAGGCACAGTCACTGAGCCGGGGTCGGCTGTATGTTGCTGATGACTGTATCCGTTTGCAATTTGTATGTGAGTGGGGCTGGCGGCCAGGACTCCTTGGTTCTACTCATGACTCAGCTGCCAACTCCCTGTGAGAGCTAGGGTGGGTCACTTCACCTCTCTGCCTCGTTTGTCCGAGCTGTGAAATGGGGCTGATGATACTGGCCCAGCTTTACAAGTGCCAAATATTATTAGATCACAGGTTCTTCAGGGCAGGGATTGTGCGTTTGGACTATGCCTAGCACATTGGAGGCAGGACTTGAATTCAAATAGTATATTGTTGCTCTCAGTTGGAGAACACAGTGACGTTCTCCAAAGATGCATTACGTGCCTGCAGCATGTTCCATGCAGGAAGATGTGTTCTGTGCCCCAAGCTGCTTGCAAACCACACAAGTCAGCTGTGAGAGGCTTTAGGCCACTGACAGATATTTTGATACCACTAGCATAGTCAGCAGGTCTTTTTATGACTGAATGGTCCAGACCAGGATTTCAGGAGATGTGTAGTGACACTTGGCAGCGCAAACTGCGTCAGTCAGTCTGGAAGTTATGGGGTCAGGGAAAACCACAGGGTCTGTCTGTGTCCAGCCGCTTCAATGAAGAGCCCCCTTTGTATTGATCGCACTCTCGTCCTTCCTCTTTCCTGTGGTAAGGAACACTGCACAACGGGAGTCTGGTTAGAAGTGAGTGCTGAGGAGGGATTTGAATGAATTTGGGTACTGGGGTGGGGAGTTCACATGCAAGGTGCAGCCTGGAAAAAGGCAGGAAGAGCAAAGGGGCTGGGGTAGGAAGAAACTTGCTCTCCCCAGCTAAGGAAGAGCTGCTTTGTCTCTGGTGAGAGAGGCCTGTGTTGCCGAAGTTGTGTGATTTAGCTAGCGACATCATGAGCTGCATGCAGCAGGTGGATAGTGTGACTTCAGCATGACGCAGCCAGCCAGTTGAGATGTGATTTCAGGCAGTCTGTGTCCGTGGGCAGCATCTGATAGACTGTGGTGATGCTAAAGGAAATGTGTGATGATCATCAGGGTGCAGGTGGAATGGGAGGCCCGCTGAGCTCCCAGCTGCTGTGAAATCTGATTCCTGACTCAGGCATCTGTTGCTTAGGGGGGAGCTACTGACTTGTCTGCATTTCTTTTTCCAAAGAAAAAGAGGAAAAAAAACAAAAAAAACCCTGCAAGCCCCTCCCCCCTCGAGCCCAGATTTCGTTGGCGGCAGCATCTGACTCTAATGCTCCTTTTTGTTTCCTTTGCTGGAATATTTGTCTAGAATCCTCTCCAGACCAGACCCAGCCGCCCTGCTTCCCAGATGGCAGAGGGAACAAGAACAGCTTTGGGCTTGAGAAGAGGAACTCTCCCCCTCCACTGGGAGGAGCAGGAAGGAAGTGGGCTGAGGGCTCTGAAGTGGAGTGTGAAGAGGAACTGAAAGAGGTAATGGACCGTGTGTACCCACTTGCATGGAGGCTGCCCAAAGCCTTCTGTAGCTTCATGTGGCAGTTCCCAGTTCAGTACCGCACAGGACTCTGAGAGTCCTATTTTGATATATATGTGTCCGAGGCAACCTCCCTGCCTAGCCACTACAGCATGCAGAGTCAGGACTGCCTAGCTACATACATGCATCCATAATGTAGTGCTCAAATTAACGGTAGTGATCTATAGGCTTGGCCTGTGCCAGTGTAATTGCTTCTGAAATGGTATGTTTTAAGATATCAGGATCCCTGTGTGCAGCATGGGGCCTCAGAGCCAGCTGGACTGGAGAGCTGTATTTTGTAGTGCTCAATGGTTCTCACACTGGTCTCTGGTCTCGTGCTACAGCAGCTAAACATCTCTGGGGCTTCGGGCAGCGTTGTAGCCCAGTTGGTAAACACTTAACCTGTGGAGACTCTCAACTCTGCATCCTGTGCAGCTGCTTCATGGCCTCTGAAAGCTGTCTGGGGACATTCTCTAGGAACCTCTTGTTTTTTATTTAGTCTTTGATCAGCTGCATCTGTTCTGCTCTTGGGTTTCAATCCCTATCATGGAAGCAGTCGGCTGCTGGAGTGACAAGTGTGAGAGAAAGCAGAGCAGGGTGTGTTTGGTGTAAACTCTGCTGTGATCGAATTGGCACGTGATGCCAAAAGTGGCCATGACAGCAAATGCTCAGTAGGAGAGAGCCCAGCTGCAGAAGAATCTGGAGAGCTGAAAGCCATGGGAGCCTCAGCCTGGGATTGAGGAGCCATAGTGCTTAGTTTACAAGTCAATAGATGATTTTTTATTTTCTCCCCAATAGTTAGAGCTGCAAACACCTACCTGAACACTGAAAATCTTCTGTTCTTTGTATCCTCGCTGGTAAGTGAGCAAGCAGCTAGGAGGTGGGCTGGGATCCATCTCCTTCTTGATCTTTGTTTTCATAATGTAAATTGATGGAGCTCTTTACATTTCTCGCAGTCTTGCATTTTTTCCAGGTGATAGTGAAGAGTGAAGTGCTGATTATTATTTCATAGTGTTCTTATTTATTATCTGTTTTACTGTAATACCCAAAAGCTCAGCTCAGGTTTAGGCAGATGCTATGCCAAGAGCTTTCAGTCGAAGATACTTTTCTGAGTGTGACTACCCTTGGATACTGTGATGAACTGGGAATGTTCTTAATGTTTTCTTTGAATACTGTGTGCGTGCCTCAGTTTCCCCTATGCAGTTCTTAAGTATCTAGGTGGGGGATCAGGGTGTGTGATTGTTGCAGAGCCCAAGAGGGCCAGTGTGGTGATATCTGCATAGAGAATGGCCGACACCCTGTCTCCTGGCAACTGATGGCCTGGGCCCCTCCTCTGGAAAGGTGCCAACTGAAGGTGTTGGAGAACAAAGAGATCAGGTGTCCAGACAAAGGCCAGAGGAGGGGCTGGAGAGTTTCACTTTGGAGCTGGCTGGGGAAACGGGGGGAATTCCCCAGGGCTGGGGTCTAAGCTCCCTGCCCCCCCCAGATGGACCTGACTGAGGGGGTCCTGTTGTCTGCACGTACACGCACTGTTTTGGACTGTGTTCCTGTCATCTAATACAGTGCTTCTCAAGCTATTTGATGTGGAGGATCGGCAATTTTTGTTTTCCAATGTGCCAGGGACCGGTGCCATATTATTATCCTATTCGATGCTTTTATGAGGAAACTCGCCGCGGACCGGCAGCCGATGGCTCGCGAACTGGCCCCGGTCCGCGGACCACCACTTTGAGAAGCACTGGTCAATAAACCTCCTGTTTTACTGGCTGGCGGAGAGTCATGGTGAATGGCAGGAAGTGGGGGAGGTGCAGAGCCCTGACTCCCCCACACTCCATGACAGATGACTTCAGCCAACCCTTGAATTGTCCTGTCTCCACTCAGGCTCAGCTCTAACCCCGACATGAAAGTGCCTCACGTAAAGATAATGTGGGAGCCTCTAGAGAGGGACTGCTCATCCTTGTGTAATTTGTTCTGCAGACTCTCTCGGCACTTGATCAGCCCAAACTGGGATGTTCCCCTCAACTCAGGACCTGTGTTGTGCTAACAGAATGGAGATTATAGGTTTGGCTTTCATTTGTGAAGGGGATTTTGAAGAGCTCTGTCTTCCGGAAATGTCTGCTTCGTTAATAAAATTCTCCTTAGGAAGAGGTTTAACCACTTGATGACCTTCTACTTGTGTCTGAGGTTGGACTGGAAACCCTGTCTGCCTAAAAACTCCTTTTATCCAAAAGCTGGGTGTGTCTCAGTATAACAGCACAGTTCTCTCCAAGTCACTTGACTTCGGAAAACTCCAATACTTTGTGTCTCTGTGGCACTCGCTCAGCTGAGATAACTCCGTCAAGAAGTCCTGGCCAGCCTGTGATGGTGATTAGCGAGCTGCAACATCACCGACTGATCTGTGTTCAAGGGCTTTTGCCCTCTACTCCCAAAAGTTACGTCTGAGCGTATTCAAAGTTCTGCCCCAATGCAGTCTGTGGGCCCCATATTCAGGCCTCCACGCCATTCTGCAGGGCCAACTCATAGCTTGGCTGTGTTTGTACTTTACCAAGTCCCTTGCAAACCAGAGATGAAGCAATACATTGGCCCCAAACTTCTGTGCCCCACCCGTGACCTCTCGCGCATGCACATGCTTCAACGGAGCTTTGCTGCTTGGGCCTGTCTTTATAATAAAGTTCATCTAGCATTGTGGTCAGTTGGTTTAAAGGAGAACAGAGCAGAAAAAAGCTGTGCTCTTGGAAATGAGGAACTGAGTGGCTTAGGTTGGCATCATGTGAGCAGGTGCTGTGCAGTTCCAGCTGTCCCAGCACAGCCCTGCCCAGGCACCTCAGTCCTGGGTTGGAGCTCATTTGTGTGCAAGTCAACTCCGGTAGAGCTGGTCAGTGCTTGGTTGCTATGGTGATGGGCACTCTGGCTAACCCTACAGTAGGTAGCTATTTTACCCAGCCCTGGTCGTGGACGGTAAAATCTAGCATTGATGCACATGCATTTTTTCTTTCACTCTCCCTTGGGGACCCCATTCTCTACTGGCATAAGAGGGTACAACAATATGAAGCCAGAGCTTTGGACCTCCTTATGCTAAAGGTGAAGCTGGCATCATACCATCCTATATAGGGCCTCCGTTCTTAAATGACATAAGGATGGCCACACTGGGTCATACCAATGGTCCATTGGGCCCCGTAACTTGTCTTCTGACAGTGGCCAGGGCCAGATGGAAAGAAGAGAACAAGGCATTTATCCAGTCCAGTCCCAGCATCTGGTGGTCAGGGATTAAGGGACTCCCAGAGCAAGGGGTTGCATCCCTGACTGTCTTGGCTAATAGCTATTGGACCTATTCTCTGGGAACTTACTTAATTCTATTTGAACCCAATTATATTTTTGCCCTTCACAGCATCCTCTGGCAATGAGTTCCACAGGTTGACTGTGTGTTTGTGAAGAAATACTTCCTTAGGTTTGTTTTAAACCTGCTGCCTCTTACTTTCATTGGGTGACCCCTGGTTCATGCATTATGTGAAGGAGTAAATAACACTTCCTGGTTCGCTTTCTCCACACCATTCGTGATCTGACAGACCTTTCTCCTATCCACCCCCCTTAGTCATCTCTTTTTTCTGACAGAGTTAGAGGCTGTGAGGTACCAGCCCTTCCTTGAGGCCTGTGGTGGTGTTGCTGCTGCGGGTTGATTCTTACAACCCTTCACTGTAGAGGACTGGGGTACAAAGCCTTTCGCTTGTTGTGACTGGTTCCCAGCCAACCCAGCCTGGAAGTTGCCATCCTCACGTCTGTCACTTGTGTCTGAAGTGAGCTAGTGATCTCAGTCCTGTTTCTAGTGGGCAGGTGGGTGCCCCCATGTAAACCCCTATCATTGACCATCACAGCAGAGCAATCAAGAACTGAATGAATGACTGATACTAGACAGAAAGCATGGTATTCGTGGTTAGGAATGGTAATAATAGACCGACCCCTGACCAAAGAAAGCTTCTAACGTTGCCCAAAGTGGCCAAGGGTTTTAGTTTAAGGCCATGGTCATCTACTCTGACCTCTTGGCCATTCAGTTTCCCTTGTATTGAGCCCAGTGACTTGTATGGCTAAAGCTTATCTTCCACAAAGGGATCCAGTCTTGGTGTGAAGACCTCACGAGTTGGAGAATCCACCATTTCCCTTGGTAGCTCGTTCCGGTGGTCATTTGCCATCAGTACATTCAAGGAGGGGTTTCTTCCCCAGAATGATAGTTACTGGGGAGGATTTTGTGCTTAATGAAATCCGTATTACTTTTTTTCCACCATCTCCTGAAGTCATGCTCTTGCATCTACACTGCCCTTTATAGGGGAGACTTCAGGTCTGTTTTGTCTAATTCTACAAAGAACCATGTACAGCATGAGTGTGTTCTTCAACAAGAACAAACTCAGAGCTTATCAGGAGGGGGGAAAAAAGCCATCCAAAAGCGCAGGAATGCAAAGAACTTTTCTCTTCCAGAAATTGTGTTAGAAACAGTCCTTGAGTTTTGGATAGAGTGAAACAGTTTGATATGTTTTATGTATACTCTTGTATCTTCTCTTTGACAGCTTGGTTGGATTAACTATGGGTTCACTACGGAGCCAGTGTATAAAAAGCTTGATTGTCCCGTGGAGGAAGGAGTTAAAGTGAAGACTGTAACAGATGTTAGTTATAAAGATGACCAGTAAGTGAAATGCTTGTTTCTCTTCTTGCTCCAAGAAAAGGCCTCTATCCCATTGTTTCCTTTTCCCGTGGAGTCGTTCTCCCATTCCCCTCTTCTCAGGGCAGTTTTGATTCCTAAATACTAGGAGTTGGGCATCTAGTAGGAAGTTCTAGGCTGGGATGAATTTTGGTGACTGCAGCAACATCCCTTGGTATGCAATTTTCTTATATCCCCCAAACTAATTAAGATAGAGTGGGTCAGTGAGTCAGAGTGGGTAATGAAACCAAGCCCCATTCCCTCTTAGGGAGAAGGGAGTGCAGTGTTGCTGGAGGCACCATCTTTCAGATGATGCATAACTTACGTCCTGACCATATCTGGTGTCACACCCCTAGATGAGTTCCCAATCCGGGACACTCAGCAGGCTGCTGTCCTGCACCCAAACCTTGGGTCTTACAGGCTTTTGGCTTGCAAGGGCTTGATGGAGTTTAGGTACCGTCTCTCTGGCTTTGAACCTCTAGTCAGGCACTACAGGTGCAGCCCCCATGTCTGACACCCCTTTTGGCAGTGGGGACTTCTTGGCCCTGAACTAGCGCTGCTCTCCCCAAACTCCCCAGTAACAAGTACTTGCTCCCAGAGTTCCACAAAAGCTTTGGACTCTCTGGTTTGTGGTTTCCCTTTCGAGGAACCGTGTGACAGTCTGAGGCCTGGTCTGCAATACAGAGTAAGGCAGCTTACATCACCTGAACTCAGTAAGCATCTACACTGTGACATTGCTCACGCTGATGTAAGTGGCCCACTAGACCGACCTAATAACTCCGCCTCTGTGAGAAACGTAGCACTTGGGTCAATGTAGTTAGGTCAATGCAGTGTTCATGTGGCCACTGCGTTGGTTACATTGCCTGTCAGTGCCCTACGATGTGCCACTTAAGTTGATGCAAGCGTTGCTGATGAGGACGCACATCGCCAACAGAAGGAGCGCAGTGTGCACTGATTTAATTACTGCGGTAGGTCGACCGAACTTAAGTAGATTTAATTTTTTAGTGTAGGCGCGCCCTAAGCAAGTAACACGCAGACTCTGCAACGGAGTTGCTAAACACACACACGTTCATTTCATTAGAGAGAGCACAAGAGATACACCGATCTATAAGAAACAACACACACCTGCGTGCAGGGACCTGCCTCAGTTTCCTCACTTTTCCAGAGGGTCCTTTGGGTTTTAGTCAGTGTCTTCCAGGGAACCCCAGATTCTTCTGCACTCCCTCTCCTGCTGCCTAGTCTTCTGCTTCTGGGCTCTCTCTGCTCAAGCACTCACAGAAGCAGTCTGGCTTATAAGCAGGAGTTTGGTCATGAGCCCCAGTGTGAGACCTTGGACCCCAGCTGTGATAGGTTCACCTCCATACACCCCTTTGTTTTAATGGGGGTGGATCTGATAAGTCATTAGCAAGTCAATAGTCCTTCCAAGGAGTCTCCATTGTCCTGCTAGGGCAAGGTTATTCAACTGTTGATGGTCTGTGAAGTTTGTCCCATTCAGGGCAGAGGCCCAGTCCCCCTCCTTTTAATACAAGAGGTATAATGCAGAAGACAACCCCCATAAGGGTATAAATGTAAAATCCAACTGGAATTCGTAAGTGCCCACAGACAGATTCCCGCGCTGTTCCTGTCACATCTGGTTTCTAAAGCTGTAGAGCACTTCTTGCAGTAACAGGAGTATTAATCCTGCTGTTCCGTCTGAACCCCAGTGTGGGTTATCATATATTTTTCTACCTAAGGCTGTGACTACACTTGCAGATGTAGAGTGCTGGGAGTTAAACCAGCCCTCAGAGACAGCAGCAGGGAAAGCGCTGCCGTGTGTTCACACTGTCACTGCAAGCGTGGTAGCATAGCCACATTAGCAGCTCTTGCAACGCCCCATAGAGCAGTGCATTGTGGTAGCTATCCCAGTGTGCAAGTAGCTGCAGCATGCTGTTTGAATGGGCAGGTGGAATGTGACAAGGAGTGTGTTGTGTGTATGTGGAAGTAGAGACGGTGTGTTTTGGGGGGCAGAGAGAGTGTCAGCATGCTGTCTTGTAAATTCAGAAACCCTGACATCAGCCCCCACCACCCCTCTCTCACTCACACACACACACACACACACACGCCCTGCCCTGCAGCAGCAGCATTCTACAGCAGTGGTTTGCTTTGTCCCAGAGCTGATAAGCAGCCGGCTGTCAGAAATGGAGCTTTTAAAGGGGATAGCCGCATGCCTGCAGTCAAAACAATGATCAGGGTGGCCACTTGACTTCAGGAGATTGTGGGACGTTTCTGGAGGCCAGTCACAGTGCACTAATGCAACACATTGTCCACACAGACACTCGGGCATTTTAGCTGGGGTGCAGCAAGCATTCTGCTTCTCGTGGAGGTGGATTACCAAGAGCGCTCCAGCTGCAGAGTCCAGGCGCTTTAAGTGCCGTGCCAGTGTGGACACTGCAGGAGTTACAGCGCCCGGGGTTGATTTAATGCGCTCCAACTTGCAAATGTAGCCAAGCCCTAAGAGTATGTCTACACTAGAAACACAACAGCGGTACAGCATAGGCATTTACTACACTGACTGCAGTGACTGGAGGGGGTTGTTCTGTCCCTGTAGTAGATCCTCCTCTCTGAGAGGCAGTAGCGATGTTGATGGAAGAATTCTTCTGCCAACCTAGCAGTGTCTGCAGGGGGGCACAGGTCAGCTTAACTGCATTGCAGGGGACGTGATGTTTTTCACAGCCCTCAGCAGTGTGGTTAAGCGGACGTAACTGTAGCGTAGACCAGTCCTCAAACTTCACTGGCACTTTCAACTGGACAGTTTATTTTGTTTTGTTTTTTCCCCCATTTCCTGCTCTGAACTCCTGCTGTGTTCTGTTAACCAGCTACCATGATCCACCCTGGAGAGGTGACCACAGCAATGTCTGAAAAGGGGTTGGGCAAAGCTTTGAGCTTCAGGGCTTTCCATGGCTCATCCAATTGGCAGTCATTGCTTCAGTTTGTATTTTCTAATCAAGGCCAGTATTGCCAAACTGTACCTTCACCAGTGCAAAGGTGATTCAAAGTGTCGTTCTCCTCTGAAAAGCGACTGTAAAAGTGGTAACAGACTACACAACAGGGCTGCTCCTTTTGTGTATTCAGAGTTCTGTTTGCACATTTTTGTGCTTTTTATTTTTTACCAATGTGCTAGGGAAGAGCAAGCTGGAGTCTTTTCCTTCTCAGGTGTCAGCAGCAGAATTGTTTGCTAAGTTCCAGACAGTTACACCTGTGCAAGCAGCTAATAGAGTGGCACAGCTGTCAATGAGAACAGAATTCGGCCCATAGACCCGTTGGTGGTGGGGCGCTTGGGATGGAAAGAGCCTAGCTTGACTCTAATATCAGGGAACTTTTGCACAGCTGGTAGTTGCGGGGAGGATGCGGGGGTGGGAAACATCTTTACTCTCAGACTGAATACATTTGTTGAGTCACTGAGGGACAGTACTGTGGAACTCCCCCCCCCCCCCCCCCCCGCTCACTTTTCAGATAATCACCATTAAAGTAGATGTTTGTTAAAGTTATTCAGAAAAACCTTTTGGACAAAATTTCTGTGCACAGGGCCTTGCTAGAGCACTTCTCTGTTTTGCCATTAGAGGGCACATTCCCCTCCATCAATAGCATTGTCTGTGGACATCTTTGTGGTGCCTGCTGCATATAGCTTCCCCCCGTCCATCCAGAGTTGTTTGTTGATAATGGTGGCTCTGGAGCCTCTGGGATGGACAGCTCTCACAGTGTCAGAAGTCCTCCTGCTGTTACTGTGAAAGGCAGCCAGCTGCACGCTGTGGGTGTTCACTGTGTCTCTTTTGGCTCTTTCCAGCCGCATGTACTGCTTTGACTATGGAAACAGACATTATTACCAACCTAAGAAAGATCATGAGCGAGCCTACATGATGAAGCTGGCAGAAAGGTAACCGGCACTCGCTGTCGTGTGGGAAGTCCCTGCCTGCAGCTGTCTCGAATTATTTATTTTTCCTTCTAAAATGAAAGGACCGTTGACTAGTGGCCCTGAAAATTGCACTTCTTTGGTACGGTGAAGGCAGTAGCAGTGCAAGGGTGTCTCCTTCCCCAGCCCCTTCCCGCTGACCTCAACTCTGCCCTGGAAAGGTAGGGAAATGTATGGAAGAGATGGGATGTCCTTGTCCTGCTTTGCCCAGCAGTGCTGAGGCCTCAGCTGGAATTCTGGGTGCTGCGCTTTAGGAAGGATGTGGACAAGTTGGAGAGAGTCCAGAGGAGAGCAACAAACATGAGCAAAGGTTTAGAAAACCTGACCTGTGAGGAAAGGTTAGAAAACTGGACATGTTTAGTCCTGAGACAGGACGACAGAGGGGGAATCTGATCAGTTGTTCTCCAAGTTCACAGAAGGTAGGACGAGCAGTACTGGGCTTAATCTGCAGCGAGGGAGGTTTAGGTTCGATATTAGGAAATCTTTCTATCACTAAGGGGAGTTAAGCTCTGGAATAGGGTTCCTAGGGCATTTGTGGAACCCCCATCATTGGAGGTTTTTAAGAACAGGTTGGACAAATACCTGTTGGGGAAGGTCTAGGTGTACTTGGTCGTGCCCAGGGACGGCTCCAGCTTTTTGGCCACCCCAAGTGGTAAAGCTGGGGGGCGGGGGGGAGATAAAGCCACGATCGGCGGCACTTCGGCCGCAGCTCTACTGCACTGCTTCATTCTTCAGCAGAAATTCGCCGACGGGTCCTTCGCTGCCGTCGAAGACCTGGACATGCCGCCCCTTTCCATTGGCCGCCCCAAGCACCCGCTTCCGTTGCTGGTGCCTGGAGCCAGCCCTGGTCCTGCCTCAGTGCAGGGGGCTGGACTTGACTTCTCAAGGTCCCTTCCAGCCTGACATTTCTGTGATTCTGTGAAAGATCACTGCTAGGAGTCTGGGTGCAATAACCCTAGTGATATCTAGCCCTATAGAGCACATCTGTAACCAGCTTCTCTCTGAGGCAACCTCACATGAGGCCAGTGCATTTCCTGGGTGTCTTTTGTAATGGGGACTCCAACTTAGACCACTGTATCACGTCGGTGGGCCATTGAGCTCCCAGCAGATGGTAGCAATGTTGGATCACGGGTTCACTAGTGGTTAGAGGAGGGGACTGGGAATCAGGACTCCGGGTTCTGTTCCAGCTTCTGCCGTTGACTTGTTTTGGGTCCTTGGGCAGCTATTGCTGCAAAGGTGGGCTGGGGGAGGGGGTTCTTCAAGCTCCGCATTGGCCCCTAGTGTGGCTAGGTGGGGCTTGGGAGTCATTTTACTCTTACAATAGTTCTGTGTTGCCATAACACCCAGGGCTGAGGTAGCATGATTCATTCCCAAAGAGCCACTTGGTCTTTCCTGCCAGTGTAAGAACCGTTGTTTCCTCTCTCTTTGGCAGCTCTGAGAAGGTGATTCAGCAAAACCTGAGGGAATTCTTTGGCCTGTTGAGGATCTTGGTGAACGTAGTCTTCATTTTCCTTGTTGAGCTGGTCCGCTTTCTTGGCAAATCAGTGTTCCAGGTGAGTAGGGCCCTTCCCAGAGCTCCAATGGCCTCCCTGCTCATAGAAAGGCTCCTCGGAGGATCAGATTGTAATGGTAGTGTTCCTTCGTTATCGATGCAGGGTATTACCATGACACTGATTTAACTTCACATTCCTTTGTTAAATCTAGAGACCAAAATGTCTCTAAACATGCCTAACTAATAACCAGTTTATTACATCCAAATGGTAACAAAACATTTACAAGCATTTGAGCAAGATACTTACAAATGGGCTAAACCCAGGGGTGCATAAACCCATGAGGGTTAGCTCCAGTGTGGTCAGGCAGGTATCTGCAATGAACCCTTTAAGAGTTTACTTTTCTGTACAGTTTAACAAACAAGTGATGTCATTGCCAACTATCGGATCTTAGCTAAGGCCAGATGAAAGAATTTCTTATATATCCAATTATTTACTGTACCTGGTACCCAATTAACTGTGTCTTATTTCTGTTACTTTAGGCCAAACCTTAAATAAGAGAACACCGGTTTAACACACTAGCTCTTCTTTCTTATGACCTCATCCTTTTTGGTCACATGCCTTTGGCCTGTCCCAACTCAATTTAAAACCATAGTCCACCCAGACATAATATGGGACTGTATTGGTAGAGGTGGACACAACTTCAGTCCTCTGAAGGAAACAGGATGTTCTCCAGAACGTTCCTAGGAGGCTAGAACTGATGCTACAGGGGGTGACGTTAGGTTTGTGGGTGGATGAGGAGGAGAAATGGAAAACTCCTCAAAAATGAAAGTCCTGCTTCTGCTTTATCAACATGGCTTCTTTTTAAGTAATTGCCAAACTCTAATCAAAACATGCTTTTCTGTGCTGTTTGGGTATGCGGGAGAGGGTGAATTCTGTGTGAGTGAAGCCGTGTGGCTGGTGGAGCCTCTACCATCTCAGTGGGGAGAGGTTTTCCTTGAGCAGACCCTCTTGCGGTAGATCTTCCATGAGGGGTGTATGTATCCCACTTTCTCCTTCTATAAGTGCTGGTTCCTTTGTAACCAAGCCCTAGCCTAAATAGTGAAGTCAACAACTCCCAGTGGAGGGGGTGGGGTAAATGGGGTCCAGAGATACGTTGGCCTTCAGGGAGCACAACTTACTTTTCTGTATAGAAAAGAGGATAACCCCTGTAGAGCCCCTGGCTTTTGAGGCCAATGGCCTTTGCTGCATAGCCTCAGGAACGTTCTCAAAGTCTGAGACGCTACTGGAACTCCTCATCCCTTTGAAAGAAGAGTGTGTTCTAGGAATTGGAGGGCTCAGGGACCTCCAGCATTGGCTAATTTTACCTGCATAGTTGGTTTTGGGAGCCAAATAAATTGATTCATAAAAGAACTGTCCAGTCTAAGACTAGCAAACAGGCCCTGCATGGAAGCTCTCCCTGCTTTCCTGAAGAGGAGTTATAGGAAGACTAGTATCTTGATCTGCCAGGTTGTCTAGACAGAGACTTGCAGCTTAGAAAGTATCAGAGGGGTAGCTGTGTTAGTCTGGATCTGTAAATAGGAATAAATTGTCCTGTGGCACCTTACAGACTAACAGATGTATTGGAGCAGAAGCTTTCATGGGTGAATACCCACTTTGTTAGACAGGCATCTGACGAAGTGGGTATTCACCCACGAAAGCTTATGCTCCAATACATCTGTTAGTCTATAAGGTGCCACGGGACTCTTTGTTGCTGTTTGCAGATTAGAAAGAATCTCACAAATTCGAAACACAAATGTTAAAAAATTCTCAGACAAAACCCGGCTATCGGATGATTTAGTTGGGGTTGGTCCTGCTTTGAGCAGGGGGTTGGACTAGATACCTCCTGAGTCCCTTGCAACCCTGATATTCTATGATTCTATAAATGCATCACTTCCCCAGATACCAAAAAGTGCCTCTGCTAAGCGAGCAAAGCGCTTCTGGAGGGTGGAGGCCCAGCTATTTTGGAGCTGCATGAGCCAAAGCTAGCTTAGGGAAAGGGTTGGAAATTTCTCAGAGTCAAGGATGGAAAAATGTTTTCAGCACAAAGAATAAAAGTCCCAATTCCCTTGCAGTACTTCAGTCAGATTCTGCCCTGGGATGAAATGTGTCAGGTCAAGTTTCAAGAGGATCAGCTTCTTTTGGGGGGAATTTGGGTTGAGGGGTTGAAAACCAGACTTGTAATGGGCAGCTGGTTTTCATCTCTAACCCCAGAGTTCTATAATACCTGGGGAAGTTTCAGCTTTGTTCTGACTTTGGATTTTTCTGATCTCTAGTACGCAGAGGCTACTGTTTTCTGTGGTGGGCAGAAATGGAGATTTCTCTATTGTCCTCTCTACCCCTCAATCTCTTGGCCTCTTCTGGCTGCTCTCCCCCTTCTCAACCTGGAGAATTCCCACTAGCCTGAGCTTGTATCTGGATACCGTCAGCTCCAATGGTTGGTCTGTTAACAGGGTCCTTGTTAGTGGACTGCCCTGCACAGATTCTTCATAAACTCAGCAGTTCCACTACACACAGCCGGATACAGTACATGCTGCTGGTTGGTGAATATATTCAGCAAAACCAAGCAACTAACCAAAATCCATCTTCTCCCTCCAGGTCTTTATGGTGGGCCTGCTGACAACAGCAGGAGATCACGTTCTTAAGCCCTTCTTGGTCGCCGTGTTTAACAGCCTCCTGCAGCCCCTGCTGCTATTCCTGTTGAATGTCCTTTGCAGTGTCCGGAACCTGACTTACCCTCTCATTGACATCCTGAAAGGCATTTGTTTGCAGCTGGCTGTGGTGCTTCAAGCCTTCAGATTAGTAGAAGTCAACATACAGTCAGAGACCCCATTAGCTCAGAAAGTTTAGGCAAGAGACCAAAATCACTTTGACAGGCAATGAGACAAGATTCACTCTTTGGATGCTCCTGGACGTCTTTCCAAGTGCACTGTCCCGCTGGCAGCTTGCCGGCAGCCTGAGCCAACTCGCAGCAGAGTAGAGCAGAATGCAGCCCTCTTCATCATGACAATATGGATGTGGTCTCCAGACGCTACGTCTGAGTGCCAAGCAAGACCACCATTGCATGCTGGACCCGTAGCAGGCCGTGCAGTCTGCACGGGGTGTAGTCAAGCTGAGGATGACCATGTACTGACTACATTAGGCAAAGAACTGTGCTTGCGCTCTGGGGACCCCTGCTCTAACCCCTCCCAAAGGGGTTTGTAACGAGCCATTTGAAATCCTAATGCGTGGGAAGCTCTGTGGATTGACAGTGGCAAAGGGACCCAGCTGGCAGAGTGAGGTGGGCAGTGATGGTTGCTCTGGAATTGACTTCCTAGGGGAGGGAAGGAGGGAGAGACCCTTGCTCTGACAGAACCATGTGCAGACCAGGGCACGTGACCACCCAGGCAGGAAAAACAAGTGTAGCTGGATAGTTCTGTCTAAGGCACTGGACGCGAAGCACAGCTGGGCCTGTCTATAACTCACTAGTGCCCGGTACGACCTCCCTGTAAAATAAAATTCTACAAGCTGGGTACAGTGTCTTGAACAAGCGTTTATTCCTCCTCTCCCTGCTGTGCAGCCTGTGCCTCTCACTGGGAAGTGACACTGATACCACCGGTGAGACTGGACTGTCTCCTGCATGGCACCCCCTGACAGTTGGAGCCAAGCTGTAGGAGTCGGGATTATTCAGGGAGCCACCAAATCTCGTCAGACCTGCTCTTGCCAGTGGCGAACCAGGGCTGGCTTGCTGGCCAGAGCCGCTGGCTGGAGGCCGGGATGGCCCCCTGCTCCTCAGGGAGAAGCTCCAGTACTTCCTTGCTATGTTTGCAGGAGTGGGAGAGCGTCGCGCTCAGGAGAGGAGCTGTCAGCCTTTTCCCAGCCCTCTGCAGCCAGTGAGCCACCCTGTAGTTTCTGTACTGAGCTGTATTCATCACTCCTGTTCGGGGTGCCCAGGCTTGGGGCTCTGGCACCGCTCTCGGGGGCCCCACAGGACCCTGGGGCAGTGTGGCGTCCCTCAGGGCGCGCTCTCCCCAGGGCAAGCCCCCTTGGCTAGAGCGCCTGCTGGGTCTGACCTTGGAGCATTCAGCCTGCCTGGGGGAGCCTCACCCACCCTCAGCGGGGCCCTGCACCCCCACTCCGCAGCCAGCAGTGACTCCCAGCCAGCGTGGGACACAGGAGGGTTATTAATCAGTTGGGAACACAGCGTAGAACAGAGCTTTGCTGCAGGTTCCTGCTTTCTGTGCAAACAAAGTCCATCTTGGGGGCAGATCTAGAGACTAGGGCTCTCCCTCAGTCCCAAACCTGGAGACTGACTAGCCTCCAGCAGCCCAGCCTCAGTCATGCCCCATTGCCCCTCCTCCTTCCTTGGTCTCTTTCCGGGCAAGCCAGGCACCTGGCCTCCACCTCTCTGTTCTCCAACACCTCCGGCTGGCTCCTGCAGAGGATGGGCTCAGCAATCAGTTGCCAGGATACAGTGTCAGCCATTGTCTGTGCGCCAGTAGCTATATGGCACTCACACGTGCCTACTAGGGTCTCTGCAAGATCAGTCTTGTCCCCCACACCTAGATATTTGTGCACCATGTGGGGGAAACTGAGGCGCACACCATCTTCCATGCAAAACATTAAGAAAGTTCCCACTTTGTCAGAACTCTTGGATCTGTTGTAGGGGTCAATCTCCATCATGGGGGCTGTGGCTTTGGATTGTGTAGGAATGCGGATACCCTGTGGGGAGTGCACACAAATTCCAGGATCTTTTTGTGTCACTTGTAGGGAGCTATTTGGTGGGGGTGAAATGGCCGGAGAGCTGATTTCCTCATGTTCTTTCCACCAGCTATGGGGAAATAGAACCACACAGACAGCTACTCGCCCTGTCCCAACCCCTGACTGACCTGGAGCCCGGCAGAGCCACAGCTAAAGTATTGCACGATGCAAAGGGATTCCATCAGCACCACACTTCCGCAATCATGGTCTTCTCTGGGTCTCAGCGGTTCTCAGCCTGCAGCCCGGGGGCCACTTGCAGCCCATGTGACACCCTCAGAGCCCTAGAGGTAGTATTGGATGCGACCCACATAACACATTGTGGGCCACATGCAGCCCACAGTGGTAAATAGGTTGAGAACCACAGCTCTGCTGTGACTCCTGCGGAGAGCGGGGGCTGTGCAGTGGCTGAGTTGCTAATCCTGCTCCGTTACTTCCTGGGACTAGCTAGAGGTGAAGTGCTCTGCAATCTCAAACCTCACCGTACGTCAGGTGGCAATTGTACATTCTGCCGTGCCCGCTATCAGCGCGTAGCCCTGTTAGTCTGGGTCTGTGAAAAGCGAGGGAGTCCTGTGGCACCTTACAGACTAACAGTCGTACTGGAGCATAAACTTTCGTGGGTGAATACCCACTTCATTGGATGCATGTAATGGAAGTTTCCGGAGGCAGGTATAAATATGCAGGCAAGAATCAGTCTTTGCGAATGAGCTTCAGTTCATTAGCATGATTGACACCAGCAGCTCAGGATTGAACAGACTGTGAATGGCTTGCCAACTACAGAAGCAGTTTCTCCTCCCTTGGTGTTCACACCTCAACTGCTAGAACAGGGGCCTCATCCTCCCTGATTGAACTAACCTCGTTATCTCTAGCCTGCTTCTTGCCTGCCTCTACATACCTGCCCCTGGAAATTTCCACTACCTGCGTATGACGAAGTGGGTATTCACCCACGAAAGCTCACGCTCCAATACGTCGGTTAGTCTATAAGGTGCCACAGGACTCTTTGTCACATTCTGCCATGTGTCTCTCTCAGCTGAGGTCAGGTAATTCAAGACAGCAGCATCCTGCTGAGTCTCCCTGCAGAGTCCCACCCAAGACCTTTATAAACTATACACCCAAGCTGAGCTGGACACTTTAGTTGCTGGAAATAGGTTCTGATTCATTTGACCCCTCTTTCTGTTCACAAATTGTTCATGACCCAGTATCAGCTTCTATTCAGAAATAGTCACCACTGAGCGTACACACACCAGTGGCAAGCAATGGATTATTTGCCAGCGGGTCGTGGCCGTTGTTCGCAATTTGTGGTCTGTGACTGGTCACCTGAATCACACGGTATTGCTAGCGCTCCCTGAAAGGACGTCTGCAACATTTTAAACATGAGACTAACGAATGAAAAACAGAAAATAATGAGAGCCAAAGAACTTTCCAGTATGAGTTTCCAGATGACAAATCACTCAAGCTAAAACCTGGGAAACTTGCAGGTTTCGTGAACAAACCCCTGGTGTTCTGAACACTTGTGAATAGCAAATACCTTTGGTTTTGCCAAAGTGCCTAAATGTTGTAGTGTTAAAGTGCATCTCTATATGGCACGAGGAATAGCCCCAAAGCGAACTTGCAATTTGTGTTAACAAAATATTTGCAAATCGCTCTGTGGTGTTTGGGCGCTGGGAGGGGTCATGCCTTCAAGGGCTGAGCTCCCCAAGCAGAGAGTCTGGGCGGGGTGCGGGAAACGCTTGTTGTCATGCACCAGAGGCTGCCTGTTGGAGCCCAATGCAGAACAAAGCAGATCTTGAAGCACAGCGGGACCACTGAACTCTCACACTGTGATGATTTGGCTAGAGGGATCACTTCAGTGACTGATGCAATGCAGTCACTTCTGGGAAATGGAAACTGTTTAACACTGCACAGCAACAGTTTAAAGCAGGCCATGAATAAGAACACTGTATCCAACTGAGACTTTTGGGAGGTAGCCTGGAATTCCTGGAGCAGGGCTTTCCAATGGGGAAGGGGAGGAAAAACCACAGCTAACCCCTCTGCTCTGATGAAAACGGCTGGGGGATCTCTCAGGGTCTTGAGCGATCACAGCTCTGGCTTGGGGTTCCCTCTGAAAGCCATCAGCAGTGATTCTCAAATCCCATCCACACTCTTGGTTCAGCAGTTTCAGCATCCCTAGCCTACTGACAGGTCACACGCCTGGGACACAGTGATGTCTGCTGTAGAAGGAGAGGAAGCACAGCGTCAGTCCAAGAGCTGCACTGTGGGCCCGGGCTAGTGGGAAGCCAGAGGATGCTGTGATGGCTGCCTCAGTTCCTGGCTTGGGAATATCTCTGATAAATACAGTCGACTTCAGCCCAAGTTTCCAGACCCTCCTAAGTGACTTACGCTTCTCCATGTCTTGTAACGTTCCTGCTACAAAAAGAACAGGAACCCTTGTGGCACCTTAGAGACTAACACATTTATTTGGGCATAAGCTTTCGTGGGCTAAAACCCACTTCATCAGATGCTTGGAGTGGAAAATACAGTAGGAAGATATATATACATAGAGAACATGAAACAATGGGTGTTGCCATACCAACTATAACGAGAGTCATCAGTTAAGGTGGCAAAGAATCCTGTGGCACCTTGTAGACTAACAGAAGTTTTGGAGCATGAGCTTTCGTGGGTGAATACCCACTTGGTCAGATGCATGTGTTAAGTTAAGGTGGGCTATAATCAGCAGGAGAAAAAAAACTTTTGTAATGATAATCAGGATGGCCCATTTCAGACAGTTGACAAGAAGGTGTGAGTAACAGTAGGGGAAAAATTAACATGGGGAAATAGTTTTTACTTTGTGAAATGACTCATCCACTCCCAGTCTTTATTCAAGCCTGATGTAATAGATTCCTGCTACAGAAGACAGATTCCTGCCTTTCAGCGAACGGGCCTTTCCTCTTCGGCCTGAATCCAGCTTTCACCCACTGCTTATCCACTCCAGCTGTGTTCATCCTCAGATCCTGGAACGTCTGTGGGGTCTGGCTGAGGTTGGCATAAGGTATGTGACACAGAGCACCACCTTATGGCTGAACAGTATAACACATTTTAGCATCCTACTACATCTGCCCCTGGACATTCTGCATTCCCACCACATACGATAGTTACACTGTCGCGCTCTCTTTGAAGTTCAGTTCGGATCAGGCTGGTAAGTGTCTCTGAATCGTGATGGTTTTCTAATTTCACACCTGAATGCGTAACAGCTTGGTCATCTGGCCGTCTGCTAGTGGCAATGACTGGCTGAGGTCAGTTCGGAATCCTGGAATCTTCGTCGTCTTGTTCTGCACCTACAGTCTGTAGCATTTGGCCTGTTGATTGTTCTTTCTGAGTAACAAGCTGCAAATGCCGACAGAGTCTGTGTAACTCTTCACTGGCCGTCTCAGTCACGTGATCTGGGCACGGAATTCTTTTTATTTTATGGCAGCTCCAGTTGTCCATCGCTTTTCTCCCGCCAGTTTGACATAAACACGGTCACTGGGTTTGAGGCCCAGCGGTTCTCAGAGTGACGGCTGGTGTAAGAGCGTTCGTAAGCTCCCGTGGGACTGCTCTCTTCACGGCCGGAGATAGGTTCTTTGCCGCAGCTGGAACAGTAGTTCTGGTTTGTCTTCCCGTCGGTGTGACCTGCACAAAATTCTCTGTTACACACACTCTCAGGGGCAGCGAGTTCTGTGGGCCCGTGGTGCCCGTGCCTCACCAAAATGAGAGCACGGGGGCCCAGTGTCACCAAAGTTTGGGGCCAGATCTCTCCCCCAGCTCCGCCTGCCACCCCCGGGCAATTTAAAAGGACCCAGGGCCCCCACTGCCACCAGCAGCAGTGGAACGGGGCAAAGGCGGCTTCCTGGCCACCAGCTCCACTTCCGGAAGCGGCCAGCACGCCCCTGCAGCCCCTGGGGGGAGTCTCCTCACACTGTCCCCAGCCCGAGTGCCAACTCTGCCCAACTGCAGCAATGGGAGCTGCGGGGGTGGTGCGAGCAGAGAGTGGAGACCCCTCCGGCCCCCCGCCTAGGAGCAGCTGCTGCAGAGGGGTGCGAGTTGCTTTTGGGAGCTGCCTGAGGTAAGTGCTGCACCCCCTCACCCTTTCCCAACCCCCAGCCCCAGCCCAGAGCCCACACCCCAACTCTGTCACAAAGCCTGCCCCACACACTCCCTCCCCTAGCCCAGACCCCACACCCTAACTCCCTCCCAGAGCCTGCCCCCCTCACCTTCTCCCACACCCCAACCCCGAGCCCAGAGCCCACACCCCAACTCTCTCACAGAGCCTGCCCCACACACTCCTTCCCCCAGCCCAGACCCCATACCTCAGCTCCCTCCCAGAGCCTGCCCCACACACTCCTTCCCCCAGCCCAGACCTCACACCCTAACTCTCTCCAAGAGCCTGCCCCCCGCATCCTCTCCCCTTGTCCCAGCCCAGACCCTGCACCCAAACTCCCTCCCAGAGCCTGGCCCCCACACTCCCTCTTGCCGAGACCCCACACCCCAACTCTCTCACAGAGCCTGTCCCACACACTCCCTCTCCCAGCCCAGACCCCACACCCCAACTCCCTCTCAGAGCCTGCCCCCCACATCCCTTCCTGCACCCCAACCCCCTGCTCCAGCCCAGAGCCTGCACCCAAACTCCCTCCCAGAGCCTTAGGCAGGTGTGTGTGTGGTGGTGGTGGGGGGGGGGGACAGCGCACAGGACTTGGATCCGTTCTGGGCAACACCAAAAATTATACAAACCTGCCACCCCTGCACACTCTGGGGAACCCACCTTTACTTTTCTGTGGGCTCCAGTGTAACCCTGTCAATTTAGGCACCCCCACCTTTCCCGGTTCCTAGGGCTCAGGTTTTGCAGGTTTACGGGGTCTTTTCCCAGTGAAAAAGCCTTACACAGCAATAGCCTTAACCTCTAGTTATTAACAGTCACCACATCAGAATGCACAGGCTAAGCATACAACGCTCACCACTCCCATAAGGCAGATGAACTTTTCCTGCTGGCCAGCCAGGATCAGGTCATCTGGGGACTCCAGTTTCTGCACGGTATGATTGGCAGCGTGCTGAGGTCTGGCAGCTCTGATCTTTGGGGCCGTGCCCTGGAGATGGTTCCAAAGAACTTCTTTTTGGACCCTAGTTTATATAGTGAAACCGGACTCCTGCTTAGCTGTACCTTAACCAATCATTTTACTGAACAGTTCTCTAACCATTCATAATATATTGTCAAACAGCTCTTTAGCCAATCAGATCCCACCACCAGGGTTGATTCACACCAAGCAAAATTAGTTATGCAACAGATAGAAACAATCAAAGAGCCAGACAGATCAACAGTAGAGAACTGGGGCCCATAAAGACAAAACAAAGAAGTGAGGGATTTCACAACCACAATTGATAAGACACAAAGTCTCTTGCAAGACACAAAGTTTTCTTTAACCATCTTAAGATCTGTTTCTTTCTCTGGTGATAGTGGGCGCTATTAGGACAGGATCTCCTTCCTAACAGCTCCATATCACATTGTTTTAATGGAATGTGAGGATGTGACTTTCTGCTTCTTGGCTCATGGCTGCTGCTCTCCTAATGTGGTTGCAGAAAAAGGCCTCACACCGTGCATCACGAGCTGTGCCGGACTGTGTCCCGTAGCCACTATTGGAGTTGATCTGTAACTCAGAAGAGTAAGGAATGGATCTTCCTGCTGTAGGATTTTCTTGGCTGTCTGTGCAGCTCTCTCAGCCTCTCCATTTGCTAGTGGGTAATATGATCAAAAGCATATTTTGTTTGGAAGGACTTAAATTCTGCTGCAGTGAACTGTGGTCTGTTGCTGGAATACCATAGTGAGAAAAAGGGCACTTCGGTTTCTCAGAAACATTGCAACATGTTATGTCTTGCAAGTACATTATTTCTGCATACAAGGAAAAATTGTCCATTATGACCAGGTAATAATGTCCCCTGAATTCAGATAAATCTGCAGCCAGTTTCTTCCAAGATCTCTTTTCACCGCCAACATGGGTGTTTGCACACTGTGTGGTTCAGCATTGTCTCTTAAGTTGATTTGTGCTGGATCTCCTTTCCAAAGTCCAGTATCATCAAATCCTCCATCAAGTTCTTCCACCTTTCTCAATAGCCCGATCATGGCTGCCACGCGACAGCTGAAGAGGTTGTTGGACTCTGATCCTTTGAGCGCATGTACTCTGAATGCAAAGCTTTTGGCTTTGTGAGTTGTTTCCCTGGTGAACTGGCCCGTGGGGTTTAGAATACTTCCAGGGCTGGTCAGAGCTGTGCTAGGTGACTTCAGCTCTGGGAGAGGTTGAAAGTGATTGTAAGTCCCTTCTGAGATGATTCTGAGGTCAGCTCTAGAGTCAATTTTAAAGTAAATAGTCTTGCCAGGAATATTCAAGAGTTAAGGTGGGTGAGGTAATGTATTGGACCAACTTCTATCGGTGAGAGAGACAAGTTTTGGAGCTTACACAGAGCAATTCTTCATGTATGGGAAATGTATTCAAAGTGTCACGGCTAAAGGAACAGTCTGTTCCACTTGGACTTAGCAGTGACACTGAGTACATTTCCCAGATGTAAAGAAGAGCTCCGTGTAGCTTGAAAGCTTGTCTCTCTCACCAACGTAAGTTGGTCCAATAAAAGCTATTACCTCACCCACCTTGTCTCTCTCATTCCCCTGGACGGTCATGGTTACAACGACATTGCCAGGAATATTCAGTTTCACTCTCCAGGCAGGCTCTATATCATCACACGTGATAGATCCCAGAAACAATGGCTCTTGGCTGTCTGTAATATGAGTCAACTCCCTGACTGTTTAGTGCGGCAAACAGCTGCAAAATGTCATATTTCATGCAATTATTATACCATGTGCCTCTTGCTGGACATGCATCATGTCTTCGGATAGGACCTTTTCCCCACCTTGTGCAGGCTGGAATTTGTCCCTCTTAGCCCAGGCGTTTTCTCTCCTTGCCTCCGGGGTTTTATGATCATGATTTTTAACACTCAAGTGTCTGTTTATAGCTTCTAAGTTAGCTTCAGGCTTTTCAAATTGCTCCTGCCTTTTGTTCTGTTTGGCTAATTCTGACTGTTTTGCTCTCTGGATGGCTGTGGCTAGGGTTAATCTCTCTTCATTTGTAGCTGCTGTGAACATGGGTGGTGAGTTCTATGGGCCCGTGGTGCCTGGGCACCAGGAATATTCCTGGTGCTCAGGCACCACGGGCCCAGCTCCAGCACTGTCTGAGGCCAGGTCTCTCCCTCAGCCCCACCTTCCGCCCTGGGTGCCCCCGCCCTGCGCATCCCCCGGGCCATTTAAAACAGCCCAGGGATCCCACTCACCACCGGCAGTGCAGCGGAGCTGAGCGGCTTCCTGTCTGCTCCACGTGGCTTCCGGCCTCTTGCTGCGGCCAATGGGAAGCTGCAGGGGCAGGGCCTGGGGGTAGCAGCACATGGAGACTCCGGCCCGCCCTGCCTAGGAGCCCCAGGTAAGTGCTACACCCCCCACTCCCTCCTAGAGCCTGCACCCCCCTTCAGCCCCCAAACTCCCTCCTAGAGCCTACACCCCCTCCCTCCACACCCCCTTTGATCCCCAAACTCCCTCCCAGAGCCTGCACCCCTCAACCCCTCCTGCACACCCACCCCCTGCCCTAGCGTGGAGCCTGCACCCAGCACCCAAACTCCATCCCAGAGCCTGCACTCCCACCCCCTTCCCACACACCCTCTCCTTCCCCCAAACTCCGTCCCAGAGCCTGGACTCCCACCCCCTTCCCACACACCCTCTCCTGCCCCCAAACTCCCTCCCAGAGCCTGCACCCGTCACCCTCTCCTGCACCCCCACCCCTTGCCCAAGCCCAGAGCCTACACCCAAACTCCATCCCAGACCCTGCAGTCCTCCCCCCACTCCTACACTCCCACCTCCTGCCACAGCCCGGAACCTGCATCCAGCACCCAAACTCCGTCCCAGAGCCTGCACCCCAGACCTCCTCCCCCCACCCAAACTCTCAGAGCCTTAGGCAGGTAGGGGCAGAGTTTGGGGGGTGACTTCTGGGCTTCTACAAACCTGCCACCCCAGCTGTGAAAAGTTATCATCCAATAACCAACCTGTTTCTGATATTTTCATGATTTGCGTTCCCAAAAATCACACTTTTCAGCCAATATATGCAGAACTCTTAGAAAACATTCAACATTTTCCCATGGTTCTTGAATTCTCTGGTGAAAACGTGCTCTTTCATACACAGCATTTCTCTAAGGTATAAAGTATGCATCAAACGTAGCTGGAACCCTTTCATAGTCATCTTAATGACTGTCTTTGGATTAAGGATTAAGTCAAAGGATTTAAACAGATGCTATGCTTGCTTACCCATAGTATAAATTAAAGATAATACCTGGATAGCTCCAGTGTCTTTGTGCAGCTTGGTAGCAATGTAAAATCTTGCAAAATCCTGCTTCTGGTCTTTTAACTGTGACGGTTTGTCAAAGCTGAAGTTCTCTGAGGCACTGAAGAAGGGCATGTGGATGAGAGCCTTCAGTCTTTGGTGCTGTTCCTTTTGTCTGCAACCTTTGCTGGTGTTTTCCTTCTGTTTCTGTTAGTTTACTCCTGACACCGTGTCATGTTCCTCTGTACCAGAGCTGGACTGGCTACGGAGCTTGCTTATACGCTCCAGACGTGTTCGGCATAAGATCCTTTAACACTCTGCCAGGTATGGCTGAGGTTAGTTTAATAGGGTGTTTTACACACTATGTCACCTAATGGCTTAATAATATAATACAGATTAGCATTCCATGACAGGTGCTGAGTGAGTTTAGGCATCTGCAGTATTCAGTCATGGGGTTTAGGCACTTAAATACTTCTCAAAATCCCACTAGGCACCTAAATATCTTCGAGGGGCGGTGGCTGTGCTCAAGGGCTGAAAGGCCACGGGCGCAGGAGCTGTGGGGGGCAGCAGCACGGCAGGGAGGGTGAAGGCAGTGTGGGGGAAAGGCAGGGGGCTTGGTGCTCGCAGTGGGAGTCAGACCCCCCCACACACACGCTCACCGGTGGCAGCGGGAAGCAGAGTGACCTGGCCCTAGCCCGCTCTGCTCCTCCAGCTCCCAGCCCTGTTGTTTGTGGGAGGGGGCTTGGAGGAAGGGGTCAGGCCTGCCCCTGAACTCACCAGCGGCAGGAAGTGGAGGAATGTGGCTGGGAGCTGGCAGAGCAGGCTGGAGCCAGGTCACTCTGCTTCTTGCCGCTGATGCTGGTGAGTGCTGGGGTGGGCCCAACCGCTTCTGCCGTCTCCAGTATCCCCGCCAATCCTGTGGGCTGCGTTGCTCAGTGGAGGGGGTTTGTGGGAAAGGGTAGAATGGGGGCAGGGGTCGAGCAAGGGCAGGAAGAGGTGAGGTGGGGCGGAGCAGGGGTGGGGGCTTGGGGAAAGGGGTTGAATGGGACAGGGCAGGGGCGGAGTAGGGGGGCCATCAGGGGGATGGGGCTGGCCACTGGAGCCAGTGCCACATACGCAGTATGCAGCTGCCTAGGACACCACAAAATTTGGTGGCAGCACCCCGCCAGCAGCAGCACAGAAGTAAGGGTGGCAGTACCTTACCATGTCACCCTTACTTCTGCGCTGCTGCCTTCAGAGCTGGGCAGCCAGAGAGTTGCGACTGCTGAGGGCCCCGCTCTGCAGGCAGCAGCGCAGAAGTAACGGTGGCGGTACCATAGCATACCATGCCTTACTCTTGCATTGCTGATGACAGCTCTGCCAGCATCAGCCCAGAAGTAAGGGTAGCAGTACTGCAACCCCCTCCAATAACCTTGCAACTCCCCCGCAACTCCTGTTTGGGTCAGGAGCCTACAATTACACCACCATGACATTTCAGCTTTAAATAGCTGAAATCATGAAATTTATGATTTTTTTAAATCCGATGACTGTGAAATTGACCAAAGGCTGGTGTACATCCACTTTCCATTGCTGAAGTGGTGAACCAGTTAATAAATTTGCAAGACAATGTATTCCTGAGGTACAAGGCTGGGAGCTGGCGGGGAGGTTGGCTGGTGCCTTTCTCTGTGTGATTCATGAGTGGCTCTGGGAACATTCAGGCAATCTGGCTGGGGGTGTGGGGCTCCACATGCGTTTGTGCTGAGTGATCACAGCGCCTGGAGGGGTTTGCTGCTGGTCACTAGCAGGGCATTGTGAGAGACAGCCCAGGCTGGAGAGAGTTAAGCCTGGGACTGGGGGACACCAGCCTTTGCAAAACCTGAGCAGATTTGCCACACACTTCATACAAACTCACTGGTAAAGAGAAACAGTTAATCACATTTATTGACTATAAACGGTAGATTATAAGTGATATTAAGTGATAGGCCAAAAGTCAGTTAGTTACCAAAAGAAAAGAAAATCTAAGCACGCAGTCTAAACTCTCAACCCTGTTAGACTGGGCAACATCTAGATTAAGCAGCTACTCGCCCCACTGGATGAGTCCTTAATATACAGGTTTGTCCCTTAAACCTGGGCCAGTCTCCCCTGCCAGAGTCTTCAGTCTTCTCAGTGTCTTAGTTGCTTGCAGAGTAGGTGGGGGCAGGAGAAGGGCCCAGTATGTGCCCACTCTGTCTGTTTTATACCCTCAGTCCATGTGCTTGGGGAGCACAAGTCCAGGCCTGTCTGGGGACATTGCTGAGTCTCCAGGCCAGGCTGAGCAATTCCCCTGATGTGGCCTCATACAGGTGAGCCACTGATTTGTAGCTCCCTTGCTGGTCAATGGTTGTTGATGGGTTGTTTGAAACCATGCCCGGGTGTTGGTTACTTTGTGGGCTGTTGCCTCTGGAGAGTTAATAACTGGCCGATTCCCCAATTTACAGCATGTTTTAGTGACAACCATGCAACACAATTCTCATAACTTCCTGTGAATTAATGATACACATCTATGGATAGAGAAATGACTTTCAGCAGATCATAACCTTTCCTGACACCTCACAAGGCCTGCTTTATATGTAGATCGAGATTATATAAAAACGAGGAATATGGGGGTTATAGGATGCTCCCACAAGGTAAGAAGAGCAAAAGCAAAGCTATGATTGTGGTCCATGTTTACAGTTAAATATGTACATTGTGTTGTAACAAATGGATTAATGTACAGATGGCAACAACTTTGTGTAATGCTGTGCAAGCATAACAGATTTCCATCAAAATGCACAGCACCCTCTGAGGACCTGATCTGTCTGGAGGAATCACCTTTGCTAATTATTCATCGCTGTGAGTAAACTGAGCACAGTGAGCTTTTAATTTTTTCCTAAATCTTCTCATGCCCTCGCAGGAGGGCCCACCCTCCAGTTTGAGAACCTCTGGCCTAGATCATCCCATGCTGAGTCACATATAGTGGAGGAGCCATCTGTGTGCAGACCTAATTTCTGTGAGAAATTAGGGGCAGAGTGATCTTTCTGGACATCTGAGAACTGGCACTTTGGGCAAGGGTGAAAGTAACTTAAGGGACTTACTGGTACACAGGATCAAGGTCCTGGGCAGATCCGGGGGCTGGCCCTTGGGTAGAAGAGGCAGGGCCTCAGGCAGAAGGGGCGGGCCCTTTTAATTCCTGGGCCCTTTAAATCACCACCACTACCCCGGTGCTACATCAGTGATTTAAAGGGCCTGGGGCTCCGGCAGCGGTGGTCGGGAGCTCCATGCACTTTAAATTGCTGCCGGAGCCCCGGGGCTCCCAGCTGCCGCCACTACCCCAGGGATCCGGCAGTGGGACTCTGGCAGCAATTTAAAGGGCCAGGGGCTCCAGCTGCTGCTGGGAGCCCAGGGCCCTTTTAAATTGCCCGCCTGGGGAAGCTGCCCCCTGCTGGTACAGGTGTCTGTGTACCAGCTCTTGCTGGTAGGCCGTACTAGGCCGTACCGGCTTACTTTCACATCTGACCTTTGGACACTTTTTTCTGTGTTTGTACGGAAACGGGGGCTCCTAGGCACTATGCTAACACAAAAATAATAATAAAATCTGGGGATATCTGGTGACAAGTTAAATTGTGACAAAACTTGACATGGCGTCATGACATGATGATACTGACTGAGATAAGGCATGGTTGAAGAATCCAGAACCCTCTCTCTGACACAACCTGCATAACCACACATTTACTTCCACAATTCGATGGTCCCTGCCTGGGCCTCTTCCTTGCACAGGGAGGATGGACAAGAACACCACTTGTGCCTCAAACTCCTTTATCCTTCTTCCCAGAGCCACATACTCTGCAGTGACCCTCTCAAGGTCATTCTCGGCAGTATCATTTGTGCCCACATCCCCAATAAAATAATGAGACCATATCTGTCAGCATGATTAGCCATGATATCTCCATACGAGCAGCCTAACCATTGTCAAGATTTATGTAGGCATTACGAAAAAGGTGAGTTGCAGTGGGGGAGGTCTGGACTGGATATTAGGAAAAACTGTTTCACTGAGTGTGACGTTATTGACATAAACTGTGACCATCTAGATCATTGTTGCAATCAAGGCCATGTAGTAGCACCCAATCTTGTACAAAGGAGGTCAAGTAAGGTGTCTATGACACAGTTATGGTTGGCTGGTTATGACTGTGTGCATGTATCACTTCTGTATTTAAAGTTATAAGTATTGGCTCTATACCAGGGGTGGCCAACCTGTGACTCTGGAGAAGTTAATATGCAGCTCCTTGTATAGGAACCGACTTTGGGTCTGGAGCTACAGCCGCCAACTTTCCAATGTGCTGGGGAGTGCTCACTGCTCAACCCCTGGCTCTGCCACAGGCTCTGCCCCCACTCCATCCCTTCCCACCCCCTCCCTTGAGCCTGCCATGCCCTCACTCCTTCCCCCAGATCATCCTGCATGCCATGAAACAGTTGATTGGGAAGTGCAGGGAGGGAGGGGGAGGTGCTGATTGGTGGGGCTCCCAATGAGTAGGAGGCGCTGGGAGTGGGTGGAGGAAGCTGCTGGGGGCTGCTGACTTATTACAGTGGCTCTTTGGCAATGTACATTGGTAAATTCTGGCTTCTTCTCAGGCTCAGGTTGGCCACCCCTGTCCTATACTGTCTGTATTTCAAACTTGTGCCATGCTTCTGGGTTACACCCCAGACAATTTGGCCTCAGCACTGCCTAGCCTGCTTGATGGCCCATTAAGGACCATCAGCTGCACAATTGCTCCATTGAGAGAAGGCAGATACGCCTTGTCACTCAGCAAGGCAGGCAGGGTTAGGTTAGAGTTAGGCTTGCGGTTGGAACAAAGAAAGCACAAGCCACATGGCAAAAGGAGTATAAAAAGCAGCCGCAGCATCTCCATCTTGTCTTCAATCCTGCTTCATACCTCTGGAGGGACTTTGCTACAGACTAAAGCTCTGAAGAAAGGACCCTTCCCAGCTGTGGATATTCCAGAGACTTGATTTGAACCTGCAGTTTATTCCATCACTGCTACAAGCCTGAACCAAGAACTTTGCCATTACTGCATGTAATTGACTCCATTTAACCAATTCTAGCTCTCATCTGTATTTCTTTCTTTTCATAAATAAACCTTTAGATTTTAGATTCTAAAGGATTGGCAACAGTGTGGTTTGTGGGTAAGATCTGACTTGTATATAACCAAATACCAGCGTCCCCCCATACTCTGTATGTTGCCCCCGATGACTAATGACTGACATGCCAAACTCTGTGTATCATCCTTATTTAAATATTCTCTAATAAATATATTGACCTGGGTCTGGGGCTTGGGCCTTTGGGATCGAGAGAACCTTTTTCTTTTACTGGAGCATTGGTTTCCATAACCATTCGTCCCCATAACAAATGGCACTGGTGGTGATCCTGGGGAACTGGAGTGTCTAAGGCAGTGGTTCTCAAACTTTTGTCCTGGTGATCCCTTTCACATTGCATTCCAAGGCTTGCTAACCGCGCCCCCCCCCCGCCCAATTAAAAACACTTTTAAAATATATTTAACACCATTATAAATGCTGGAGGCAAAGCTGGGTTTAGGGTGGAAGCTGACAGCTCATGACCTCCTGAGGGGTCCCAACTCCCAGTTTGAGAACCCCTGGTCTAAGGGAATTGCTTGTATGCCTTATGTTTTGCAAGTGGGGTGAGAGCGAAGTCCTCTCTGTTTGGCTGGTTTGATGCCTTAGAGGTGGAGAACCACCAGCTTGAGGTTGTGACTGCCCTCCTCTAAGCAATTTGTCCTGAATTGATACTCTCAGTTGTGTCCCACCAAATGCAGCATTGTTACACTAGGATGGTGGTGAAGCACTGGAATGGGTTACCTAGGGAGGTGGTGGAATCTCCTTCCTTAGAGGTTTTTAAGGCTCAGATTGACAAACCCCTGGTTGGGATGATTTAGTTGGAGTTGGTCCTGCTTTGAGCAGGGTGTTGGACTAGATGACCTACTGAGGTTCCTTCCAACCCAAATCTTCTATGATTTCTTTATACTCCCCATCTCTCTGTATCTACCTGTTCTTCTTTGAGGAGTGTCTCTGGGGGTGCTCTCCTTTAGATGTCCTGACACCCTATACTTGTAATTGGAGATTTGTGGTAGTAGTGCCCAGTTGGGCCATACACATGCAGTAGCCATCTCACACCACTCCAAGTGGTTACATAGCACTGCATAGCCAACCATCCCCCCAGTTCCTTCCCCACTGCCTTTGGCTTGAGTCGGAGCAATCAGCAGCACCCTCTTACTTAAGAAAAAAATTATAGTGGCTAATTCATAGTGGTAATATTTGCTTGTTTGTAATTAGCTTCCCTATCCCCTTGCCGTACTCTCATTTCTTTAATTTCATAAAAAAAAATGTTTTCCGTCTACTCCCCACCCCCACCTGTCTGACAGGGATACAGCCTTAGCCTCAACGTTTTTCTCTAAAGGACCAACTCAGTCAGGCATGCCAGGCTCACCTGGTTTTAAACGCTGCCTGACCTGCAGACTCTCCATACCAATCTCTGATGGCCATACTCAGTGTGTCCGCTGCCTCGGTGAGAAGCACATTACTTATAAGTGCCCACCCTGCAGAAAGCTAACAGCCAGGACAAGAAAAGTCAGGGGTCTCCAACTGAAGCTCCTCATGATGGAGAAATCCCTCAGGCCAGCCTCCAACACTGAGTCCAGGTCACTCCCTGGCCAACGGTCACCAGTGGCAGCCTCTGACATGGGCTCTGCTCCAACAACGGCAGCCAAGGAGCCTGTTCCAAGGCTACAAAAAGGGGGTCGCAGACAACCCTGCACCAGGAGTAGCCCAAAAGAAAGCAATCTCCTACTGAAAAATCTGCCCTGGTACCGACAGCACTGAGAGCACTAAACCATGAGGCATTGGGCACATCTGGCACCGAGAGTGCCCAACGAGCTAAAGACCCTACGCAGGCAAGCTCTAATGGCGGTTCACACACTAAAGTGAAAGCTGCCAACTCGGCACCCACGGAGCTGAAGATCGCAGCACGAAGTGGTACAATGGCGCCACCTGCTGTACTTGTGACACAGCCATAAATGCTTGGCATCGGAAGTTTCAACTCATGCTCCCACCGAGCCTTACGGTACTGCAGCAATTTATGAGGCATGTGGACCTGATAGTGGCTTCAATGCCAGAATCTCCTCTACTTGGTACCGAGGGCACCCTATCCAGATCGATAACAAGTCAGCTCACTACTCCCTGCAGATCAGCCCCTACTATCTCCAGTAATGAGAAAGAAGAGGATTATGCAGCAATATACACTCCTCGGCACTCCCCACCCAAGCCAGGACCATCTCATCACCCACCATCTGCGGATATATGAGGATGGTATGGGCACTGCCCCCCTATACTGGAGGAAGGGAGGGCAAAAAGCTGTGCATAACTCCCTCCACATTGAGGGAGGGGGTGGTTTGTATGAGTTTGTGCTGTACAGATCTCTCTATACAGTGCAAGACATTATTATTTTGGGTTTACACCTCAAAGGAGGTAAGCACGTGAATGCTGGGAAATCCCCTAGTTGAGTCCTCCCAGAGAGAGCTCATCGCAGGCTCTGTGTGATTCTATAGCTGGGTGTGTTCCTACCTGTGCGTGTGCTGGAAAGGGGCTTGAGAGCCGGTCACAGCAGCACAGAGTGAGGGAAACCCAGTTGGTGAGACAGGTGGGCTCAGTGGGACCCCAAAAAAGGGGGGTCCAATCTGTCACAATCATTCTGAAGTTGTGGTCAAGGGCATGAGACCACCACACTCTCTCACTCCAGAACCAGAAATGGTCCCCTGCCCATTCGGAGACCGTCTGTCACCATGCGACTCAGCCTGGAACACCATCAGGACAGACAAATGGGTTTTAGAGATTATCCAGAAGGGCTATTCCATCTCCTTTACATCTATCCCACCCACCTTCCCCGTCCCTCTTCAGGGTCCCTCTCATGAGCATCTGTTCCAACAGGAAATAAATCGCCTTGTACAATTAGAACCCATACCATTACAACACAGGGGAGAGGGTTTTATTCACATTACTTTCTAACTCAGAAAAAGACCAGCAGGTGGAGACTGATTTACAAAAACTCAACAAATTCCTGAGAATACAACATTTCAGACTGGTAACTCTAACCACAATAATTCCGGCATTAGAGAAAGGAGATAAGCATCCCAAAGGTCGAGGGCCGAGAGCCTATTTTCATATCACCATCCACCCATCACACAGAAGATTCCTGAGATTCACCTGAGGGAAACAGCATTTCCAATACAGAGTACTACCCTTTGGCCATTCCGCTGCTGCAAGGAGTTTTTCCAAAGTTCTCACTGTTGTTGCAGCTCACTTCCGCAGACAAGGAGTGATATTTCCACACTTAGATGACTGCCTTATAAGCACACCAAAGCAGCAAGAAGCAATAAACTCCATGCAGAACATGATAACCCTGTTCACGGACCTCAGGTTGCCAATAAATGTACAAAAGTTCACATTGGCTCCTGTCCAAGAGTTTGAATTCATAGGAGCCTACTTCGATTGTCTCACAGCCACAGCAATATTACCTCAACAACACTTTCTCACTCCAGTGACCTAATTTCAGTGGTGATGGCAGCCCACAAACATCCACTAAGACTGCCAGAACATGCTTACATCTCTTGGGGCATATGTCAATGACAACGTTTGTTGTAAAATATGCCAGACTCCACATGAGATGCTTGCAGGCCTGGCTTCAAACAGTGTTGTGATGTTATGAGTCTGATCTAATATCTCATTAAAAGATGACCGGGCCAGAAAAAGTTAATTAACTCACAGACTGACCTGACCCATGGATGAACCTCAAGGACTGGTTAGGAAGATATATAAATAAATAGATCTTTGAAATGCAAGTCTGCATTGTTAGAGATCTCAAGGGTAGATGTTTGCTCAGGTCTTGTGATGTAAGCAAACAAGTCTTGTCTATTGCTATAACTTTAATGCAAAGATCAAAAAAGAAATATTAACAATTATGATCATACTTGAGTAAAATAGTGTTATTGTCTCTGTGTCTCTTTGAAGGTTGTGATAACCTGTATCTGAACTGTTTGATGGATAAATTACCCTGTGCTAATTGCCAGGATGTTTGGAAGAAGAATTAAGCCTATTGTTTTCTCAGGCCGAAAGGCTGCAGGAAATGTATAAGAACCCTGGGACATGATCCTACTTCATCTCAGATCTGCTTTTGGTTTCAAGAAAGGGAAACCTTAAGTCATAAGGATTGAGATCCCCAGTCATTGACTGGAGTCACCCTGAATATGGACATTGGACTATAACCTATGGCCTATATCTAAAAGGACTTTTGGCAAATACAAGCTCACCTCTGCTATGTATCTGAACCTCAAGAAATGAATTCAAGTCTGTCTGTATATTGATCTTTTAACCAACACTCTCTCTCTTTTCTTTTTTAATAATTTTTAGCTTAGTTAATAAGAATTGGCTGTGGCATGTATTTTGGGTAAGATGTAAGTTATAATTGAACCTGGGTATGTGGCTGATCCTTTGCAATTGGAAGAACCTTTTCTTTTATATGATGAGGTAAGATTTTCAGTAATCATCATCATGTCTGACAGGTGTGTCTGGACAGAGGCCTGAGGCTGGGCACTTTAAGGGAACTGCATTGTTTGAACTTCTGAATAACCAGTGAGGTACTAGAGAAGCTGTTTTGTGCTGGTTGGTAAACCTAAGTATTGGAATAACCACCAGCTTCTGGGGTTTGTCTGCCCCGTTCTGTTTGCAGTTCACCCTAATTGAGTGACCTCAGCTGGCTCCCATGGGCAGCACTGTCACAAGTGTATATACCACATAGGCACTCTCTCAACAGATGCCTCACAATGCCGTGCAGAGCAAAAGACTCACTAACATGGTGGACACAACCAAAGAATATCTGCTCAGGAGTCCCTTTCCAACAAAACTCCAACCATGACAATCATGACAGACGCTTCCCTAATAGGTTGGGGGGCACATCTACACAACAATATGATCCACGGCCGCTGGTCCCCAGCGAAGTCCAACCTGCACATAAACTTATTGGAGCTAATGGCAGTCTGAAATGGATGCAAGCACTTTCTCCGTTTAATCAAGAACAATGCCATCAAGATCCTCACAGACAATATAGCCTGTATATCATGGGTTCCCACAGGGGCATCTTAATGTGCCCACATCCCAGCCCCCGGGAGAGCACCCGCCAAAATGCCACCGAATTTCAGTGGCATTTCGGCAGGGACACCTCTCGATGACGCCGCTTGTCGTTGACAAGCGACGTCATCGAGAGGCGTCACCCACGAATTTCTGTGGCGATGCCTCCTGATGACACTGCTTGGCATCGACAAGCGACATCATCGAGAGGCGTTGCTCCCGAATTTCGGCGGCGACGCCTCTCGATGACACCACTTGCCATCGACAAGCGACGTCATCGAGAGGCGTCACTCCCGAATTTCGGCGGCGACGCCTCTCGATGACGTCGCTTGTTGACGGCAAGTGGCATCATCGAGAGGTGTCACCGCTGAAATTCAGCATTTCGGTGGGTGCTCCACCGCCGCAGTAGTCCTTCGTCTGGAGCCTGCCAGACAAAAAGGTTGGGGACCACTGCTGTATGTTTTATATAAACTGCCAGGAGGGAGTGCAATCATACCCCCTATGTACGCAGGCAATATGCCTTTGGAATTGGTGCATCACCAGCAACATTAATGACCTGGAGGATGGTGTGGACTGTACCCTCAGCAAGTTTGCAGATGACGCTCATAGGCGATGACTCCGTGGGTGATCCAGGGCTGGAGCACCCACGGGGAAAAATTGGTGGGTGCAGCTCCCTGCCCCACTCCCCCTACGTCAGCTTACCTCCACCTCCGTTCCACCTCCTCCCCTGAGCATACTGCCGCATCCTGCTTCTCCCCACTCCCTCCCAGTGCTTGCCATCTGTGACGATGTGGTTCTGGCGGGACCCAACTGAGAGTGCCAAATCAGGACCAATTGCTCAGACAGGGCTGGGGTTTATCCACCTCTAAGGCAAACCAAACCAGCCAGACAAAATGACTTCGGTGTCACCCCTCTGGCTAACCGCAAGTCACACAAGCAATTTCCTTAGACACTCCAGTCTCCCAGTATCACCACCAGTGCCACACGTCCTGGGGATGAATGGTTATGAAGCACTTGGCTAACGCTCAGAGTCACCACCACAAGCAATATTTCCTTAGAACACGTCCAGTTCCTCTCAGTATCAACCCACCAGCTCGCCATGCACTTCCTGGTACATGGGGATGAATGAGTTAAGTTATGAAACAACACCCCGAGTATAAGAAAAAGGTTCTCGTCGGATCCCAAGACCGAGCCCCAGACCAGGTCATATATACACATCAGATCTTACCGCACAAATCACGGGCTGTTGGCTATCCTTAGGAATCAACATTCTAGAAGGTATTCGATACAAGGAAAAGGTAGAGATTGAGAGCCTAGAATTGGTTAAATTGGAATCCGAATTACATACAGTAATGGCAAGTCCTTAGTTCAGGCTCGAATGTGTAGCAGTGGATGAAGTAACACTGCAGGTTCAAATTAAGTCCTCTGGGAGAACATCCCCGGCTGGGATGGGTCATCGTCCGTTGTGCAGAGCTTCTCAGCTATGTAGCAAAGTCCCTCCAGATGTAAGAAGCAGGATGAAGACAAGGATGGAGATGAGGGCCTCCGCCTATATAGACTTTTCCAAGGTGTAAGAACACTCCGTAGTTCCACTGTAAATTACAGCAAGAATGGAGTGGCAGTCACTGGGCCAGTTTCTGCGCCACCATGTCTGAGTTCGAAGGATTCGCCTGCGCTCTCACATGGGTCAATTGTTGTTGGTGATGGTCCTTAAGTGGGCCATCCAAGCAGGCTAGCTGGAGTGACACCAGCTTGGTCTGGGGTAGAGGCTGATATGATAAGGTGTCTCCCAGAACTGCGGAGCACGCAATTTGAATTACATGACAGCATACAGCCAATATTCATAACTTCAACTACGAAAAGAAAGACAGCAAATCATAACCAGTAACCGCGTAACCTGGTCTTATGACCCTTATTATGACCCCCTTTACGTAGGATTTTTGGTGCCACTACAGAACCTTGGTTGCAACCCATGTATCTGGATAATGGGTCCATGTTGGTATATCTAAATAATCACACCCCCAACTCAAAACTTGTATGCAGGAAGGGATGACACAGACATCGCTGAACTGCATCCCAAAAGCTCCCCATCCCGGGTTCTGTGCTCACTATAAGCGAGTGTGGGTCAGGAAGCCATATCTAGTGTAAACAGCGAAATGGGTTATCAAAGTCATGTCTGATGATAAACGATATTGAATCTCTTTACAAAAGCTCTAAGAGTAAAATCTTAGGAGAACTATAGTTGGTTTGGGATCTGCTGTCTGCGCCAGCGATCCTTGTATGGTCTCATGGATGATTCTTGCCAGAGATCTAAAGAAACTAGTCGTGATTATTTCTTGTAACAAGCTTTTGGGCAAATGTTTGGAACCAAACTATATTTAATATGAACAGGTGTGTATATAATGTTGTTCATCTGGGTAGAGGGAATCTGGCATTTACCTGATTGCAATCAAAGTTATGGTAGGGGGTGTGAGTGTGCTCTGTTTCCCCTTTCCGGTGTCTACATACAAGGTCTGAATCTCTTTCCTTTGCAAGTTCCAATACTGCCAGGCATACATCAGTGAAACATCTCTCATCTTTCGTAGCTCCCCATTCTTGGGTCTGTCTCCCTACAGCCAGTGTTGGGTTAGAAGCCATATCAGTGTGTAACAGAAATAGTTTATCAAAGTCATGTTAAACAACATGACTGAATCTTTTTACAAACTCAAGGTAAAACTTAGTTTGAACAACGGTGGATTGGATCTGCTCTTGCAGCAGGTTTCCTGTATGTCTCATATGATCTTGCCAAGAGCTAAAGAAACTAGCTATTTTATCTATACAAGCCCTGGCAAATGTTTGGAAACCAATTAACATTACATTAACATAGATATGAATGTTGTTCACAGTAGAGGAATTGTGGCATTTAGCCATGCAATCAATATGGTAATGTGCCTCAGTTTCCCCTTTCCTAGTGCACATCAGGTCTGGAATATCTTTTCCCCTGTGAAAAGTTTCATTACTGTTTACAGGCATTAACTGTGAAACATTAGCATAGCAAGGCCTTTTAACATAAAGTGTGTTTTTATGTACTGCTTTTAACATGTTTAAGGGACTTTCCAAAGGATTGGGCACATTGTACATTTTTACAATTTTTGGTAACAGCAACACATTAGTTACAAAATTTACCATTAGCAATAAGAACAAATTCATTGCAAATGTCCATTTACAATCATGTTTGTTATGCCAGACCTTTGGATCAATACCATTGGAGTTTTGACATTTTAGGGTTAACCTGTGGCTTTCCTTTGCAAAATTCAGTTTTCTCTTTCCTCCTTGTCCTGCAGGATTAAACCCTGATTTCTCTTGCTTAACCAAATTCCCTGGCTGATGGGGTGGGCTCTCTTTGCTAGCAGCTATTAGCAAGTCTTTCTTCTCCCTGCCAGTCAGGTAATTTGCATCAACACAGACACTATCTTTTAGATTTTCAGCTGCTGCCCATTCCAAGGCTGGACTCTGTTTTACAGAGACACCACACAAATCCAAAGGGTTTGAGGGTGGGAGTTTGTTTGCTCTTCCCTGCATCCTCAAGCGCTTAGACATAAAACTGTTTAGCTCTGAAACACCAGCAACCAAATCCGTTCTTAGATCCTGAAGCACAGACTGCTCACTTACAGAATTAGCATGGAGACATTCCTGTCCCAATACCATAGTTTTCCCAACAAGCTGGCCACACACAGCCACGGGGTTATAGGGCTGCTCAACGTTTTTAACTACTTCTACTCCATCTGAGACCTTTTCAAAGCT
>NC_133769.1:257987-300389 GCF_003597395.2 Chelonoidis abingdonii
TCAGTGGTGGCAGATGACAGAACAAGGAGCGATGGTCTCACGTTGCAGTAGGAGAGGTCTAGGTTGGATATCAGGAAACACTATTTCACCAGGAGGGTGGTGAAGCACTGGAATGGGTTCCCTAAGGAGGTGGCGGAATCTCCTTCCTTAGAGGTTTTTAAGGTCAGGCTTGACCAAGCCCTGGCTGGGATGATTTAGCTGGGGTTGATCCTGCTTTGAGCAGGGGGTTGTACAAGATACCTCCTGAGGTCCCTTCCAACCCTGATACTCTATGAGACTAACAGAAATATCAGCACCCGAGCTGCCTGGACGTCAGACTCCAGCACTGGCCCTCCCAAGCAGGGGTTTCTCACAAACCCACACCTGGGCGATGGAGCCTGGAATTCTCCAATCCATCTCCAGACTACAGGGGTTCCCCTCACAGATCTATTTGCCACAGCTCGGGATGCCCACTGCCCACACTACTGCTCCAGCGCGGCACTGGGACCCCACCCCCGGGGTGACGCTCTTCTCACTAAACGGGCGGCAGCAGCGCTGAGATCCGCATTCCCTCCTGTTGCAGACACCGGAGGTGCCCAAGGCAAACAACAGTGATTCGTGCCCAGAGTGCTTCAGCTCCAATAAACACACCAGGGGGAGAAGCAAGCAGAGTTTATCTGAGATCTCAAAGCGGGGCTGGGAGACTTAGTACGCCTCAGACCCAGCCCAGCTAAAACAAGCAGTCTGTTGCTTTATATCCAGGACAACTGTTCTCGCTGACCAGCAAGCCCCCGTTTCCCCTCCCTCTTCTGTCCGGCTGCAGCGTTCTTTTCTCACACGCTTCTTTGTCTTCCCCCTCCCGCCTCCTCGTCCCCCTGTAGCAGTTACGTAAGCGCAGGTGCAGTACGTAAGCTTGGCCGGGGGAGCTCGTTGGTAAGTTTTCCTTCTGCAAGTTATCTGGTCCTTCTGCCAAAGGTGCACAGGCCTCGTTACTTCTGCTTTAGACCAATCAGAACGGTTGCACCTGGTAACAGCTGTTACACCAGGCCTTTTAGGTGGATTAAAGTTTAAACATGGAAGGACTCTTGCTCATCTGAGGCCTAAACAGGGAGACTTTATATCCTTGTTACCTTTTAAGTTACTTTAGTGTTATGCTTAGTGACACCAACACTCTGACTGCAGCCTCAGCCGAGTCACTCACAAGCTCAGGCAGGCGCCCAGGGCTCCTGGCCTCCCAGACACGCTCGCCCCTCCCACTCAGACAACGGTCAGAGTCTGCTCTTCCCGCCCTTTCTAACGGTCACTCCCTGCCCTCGCGCCCCTCCCATTCCTCTGCGCTCGTGGCAGCCGCAGCTTGCGCAGAGAAGAGACCCCCGAGCCCGGCGAGATGAGAGGAGCCCCGAAGTGGGCGGATCTGCGAGCCGGCGCGCGCCTGAGGACGTGGCGCTTTTCAGCCAATCCAGCCGGAGGCGCCGTAGCCCTGCGGCGCCGCCGCGCGGCGCGAGGGAACGGGAAGGGGCGGCCAATCCGCGCTCCGCGCGTGGCGGCGAGGGAGGCGGGGGCCATTCCTGATTGGGTGGCCGGGGGGAGGGGGTGAGGTGGGCGGTGCTGGCGCCGCTGTTTCCGGTCTGTGCGGCGAGCTGAGGGAGGACGGAGCCGGAGGGCGCCTGGCGGGAGAAGGTACCGGGCGGGGGGGGGTTGTCGGCCTCTGTCACTCGCTGGCGCCGGGGCCTGTCTCCCCCCGGGAGGAGGGAGGTGACCGCCTGGGCCGGCCCCGCACGCTGCGCCCCTCCCCGGCCGCGGGGCAGGGCAGTGCGGCCCCCGGCTGAGGGGAGCCTCGGCCTCCTGCAGCGGCTCTTGGCTTTGAGGGGCGGCCTGAGTGCGCGCCCGCGCCCTGCCCCGGGGGGCGCGCGGCGGCTTGGCCGCGACGTTTCGCCGCCTGAAGCGGTGGGGGGAGGGGTAGCGCCTTTGTTCCTCGCCCCCGCCTGGCCCTGCCTGGGCCGCCCCCTCAGCTGCACGTCTGGGCCCCGAGGCGGGGCCTGCCCGTGTGTAACTGCCCGGGCGTGTCTGCGCGGCGCGGCCAGCCGGGGTCGGTGAGGGCAGCCCAGTGGATGGGCGGGCGGTGGCTTCAGCACCGCAGCGCGACGGCCACCGCTGGGGGGAGGGGGGTCCTGAAAGCGGGGGCTGATGGCATGAGACTTAATTCAACAAGCGCCTTCATTGTTTACAAGGCTTCATTTGTGTGTTGGCACTGGGCAGTACATTGAGAACACAAGACTGGCCCAGCTGGGCGAGAGCAGAGGTGCAGTAGCCCAGTGCCCTGTCTGCCAACAGGTGGTATCAGGTGCTGCAGAGGGAGTGACCAGAACAGGGCAATTACTGAGTGATCAATCCATCTTCTGTTGTCCAAGCCCAGCTTCTGACACTCAGAGATTTAGGGACACTCTCAAGACTAACCCTGCCTACAAGACCCTTACCTGTGACTTGACTTAATAATAATTGGAGATGTACCTATCTCCTAGAACTGGAAGGGCTGTCAAAAGGTCAGTGAATCCAGCCCCCTACCTTCACAGCAGGACCAAATACTGATTTTTGCCCCAGATCCCTAAGTGGCCCGGTCAAGGATTGAACTCACAACCTTGGGTTTAACAGGCCAATGCTCAAACCACTGAGCTATGCTTATATGAGTTGTAAGGGCTTGAAGTCTGTCACTCTTTAAAAAAGCTCTTTATACATAGAGTGTGACTCTGTATGTGTATCTGGAATGGCCTGTTACTCGTTGGATGGTCATTCATGCTGGTTTATTGCATCACCCCTTGAGAGATTGAGAGGAGGTGTGCCACTTCAAAAGAGAATCTGTTATTTCATAAAAACTAGCATGTCTCATTGTTCACTGAATGTTAACAGAAGAGCCAAATAAGATTTGAAACTGTCAAAATATCAGCTGTGTGGCTGAATGAATTTTTTTCATACACAGTAAATTGCTGTACTGTTTCTCACCATTACTCATATTGATGTTTACTAAAACTAAGAGTTCAGATACTGAGTTGATAAAAAAAAAAACCCCATATAAATGCCTTTAAATATGTAATTTTGCATTTCTATGATACTTTCTCCCAGAGGATCTGTGACTTGACATACTAGCTACATGGGGGGCATGTGAAGTAATCTCTCCAAAATAGTCATCTCTATGAAAGCACTGCAGTTGTATACTACAGCTGTTTCTCCATGCCTCATGCTGAGGGTTACTGCATTCTTTTCCCCTTGCCCAGCCTGTACAGCAGTGACCTTCGCTGTAACCATCTGCTTTTGAAATGGAAAAACTTCAAAGCCAGTAAATATTTTTTTGTATTTGACTAGAGCAGTCATTTGAGCAATGTTAAGCATTCCCCCTCTCTCCACCACCAGCGGAGTACGTATGTACCACGCCTCCTGATTTTCAACCAGAATCATGAGTAAAGACCTGGTGTTTCTATGTGACAAGACAAATCAATTGGCCGTGGGCTGTTTCCATGTCAATATTATTAAAGGACAAACTTGAGCATAGTTTCACAGTTTATTGAGCTGTTGTGTCCATGTTTTTTCTGTGTGGTGGAAGAAAGATTTTTTTTTTTTTTAATGTAGCAGCACCTAGGAGCTCTAGTCATTGGCACCTAGTATAAGGGGGTCTTGGCCTAAGAGCCATTCAGGTGTTGCACTGTTGTGAGTGACCTCTTGCTGCAAATGCAAGAAAAGAATAACATGAAATTAGCATTCAGAAGGTTGTAAACAAGTTAAGATTGCTATGAGCTCTTATTGTTGCAAGTACAGATCTCTCAACTCCATTAATTACCACTTCCTAGTACTTAGCAATGAACCCCAGTACACATTTATGCAGGTAGCTTAACAGAGTGGGCTGGTGTTGATTATAAACATACTGTTAGTTCATGGCTTGCTTATTGTGACTTCGTGGAAAAAACTTACATCAGTGAGGTAAATGGTAGCTTGATTTTCCTATTGATTGTAACATAATTTAGAGGGTCTTTAGATGTTGCAAAAGTTTTGTCATATTCTATAAACGGAACTGTTGATGACTTGTGGAAAACTTTCTCATTAGTAATAACTTTACCTAAAGATTTTTCTCTTGTTTACAACATTGAGTTGGAACAAAATCTCTGATCATGGGTATGAGATTGTGTCAAAGAGTCTAATATTTGGATAGTGTGAAAATGCTTCGGAGTGGATTTGATTAAATCACTAGTCAGGAAGATAATTTAATCATGGTTTTCTACATAAATGTGAAGAATATGTATAACCAACAAAAATGCACAATTCAGAGATGTAGGTTTCATTTGTAGAAGGTACGCCCTATACATTTTTAAACAGTGATTTATTTTGAAAACTTTTTAGATTAGTTTTACAGCTATATGAGAAAATGAATGATTGTTTGGTTATTTCATTTACCAAAGGTAATTAATTGAAGCAGATAGTTCACCTCCAAATGACTTCATAAATATCTCCAGTTTAACAGGTTAATCATTAATATTTGGAGGATTTTCTTGCCATGCTGTATTATGAGGCGAACATAACCAGACAGACGTTTAAATTGTTTTATTTAATTAAAACAATGTTATGTGTCATAAACAGATTGTTAAGGGTTAATGTCTCTTCTACCTGTAAAGGGTTACAAGCAGGGAACTGGAACACCTGACCAGAAGACCAATCAGGAGACAAGATACTTTTAAATTTGGGTGGAGGGAAGCTTTTGTGTGTGTTCTTTGTCCGTTGTTTTTCTCTCGGGGGTCTGAGAGAGACCAGAGGTTATACGCCTCTAGTTTACTGTTCAAAATAGTGAGTAAACAGGCGGTTTTTTAGGCTTTTTGATTGTTGTTTTACTCTATTTGCAAATTGTGGATCGGCTGGTTAACTTTTTTATGTGTGTTATGTTGCTGGGGGAATATTTTGTTTGTTATTTGGTTACTGGGGGAAAGTTTCCTTCTGTGTCTGTAAAGCTATAGGACCCTGTATTATTACATCTTGAAGTTACAAGATAATTCTTTACTTTTTTCCTTTCGCTTTAATTAAGAAGATCTTTCTTTTTAGAAACCTGACTGAGTGAATTTTTCCTTTGTTCCCTTGTTTTATCCAGGATCTGGTGGGGGAGAGGGGAGAGGTGGAATCCTCTCTCTCTTTTTTCCTTGAATATCTGTTGTCCTCTTTGTGGAAGGGACAGGACATGCTTCTCTGGATTGTGATTTAAAGAGTTTGGATCAGTAGTCTCTCAGGATAGCCCAGGGAGGGAAAGTCTGGGAGAGGGAAAGAAGGGGGAATGGTTTATTTCTCCTTGTTTTAAGAACCCAAGGGATTTGGGTTCTTGGGGTCCCCAGGGAAGGTTGGGGAAGTCAGAGTGCCCCAAAACACTATATTTTTGGGTGGTGGCCATGCTATCAGGTCTAAGCTGGTAATTAAGCTTAGAGGATTCATGCTAGTTTCTCATTTTGTGAACTCTAAGGTTCAGATCTGGGCAGGAATGCTATGACATATGTATTAAGCATATTTTTGCTGTTGAAGAAAAAAATCCAGGTTTTGTTAAAATATTGTATGTCCCTCACTTCTTACACTTATCTCCAGACTTCTTCCCCTTGTCCAGATCTAGTCCGCCCCGAAAAATCTTCTAGTTGTTGGACTTTTTGAAACTTTGCACTTTTAGAGAGAAGTAAGGGATTTATGCTGTGTACACAAATTTGCAGAGGGACAATAGAGCTGAGCTCTGTTATTTCTCACCTCTATATATTATTTATTCAAAAACATTTTTGGTGTTAACAAGCATGTTACCTCTGGGGAGACACGTCCATGGTTTGAGAACTACAAAACTAAGCATTTCTGATGGTCTCTTCCAGAGTGAGCACGTGAGTCCCATTAGGTAGATAGAAAGATTAACCTAAATAATCTATACAGAAGCCCGTGGAACCCCATAAGATTGGGACCCTAATCCATGAACTATTGAAACTCATTTACAAAACTTTTCTTAAACATTAAATGAATATATTGTCTCATACTATAGAATTAGAATTTATGATCCTTATTCCATGATGAGATATCTTTCAGCTATAATGTATCTTGATCTTTAGATAGGTTTTTCCTCAAAAAGCATTTTATCAAACAAAATCCAGTTTAAATAAAAAATCAATTAAAAAAATATTTTTAAATTGATTTTTATCCACCCTGAAATGATTACGGTCCTGTCCATGCTACAACATTACAGGTTAGAACCAACTAACTATTTCAGAATGTCATTTGTGTCCACATGCAGCATGGATGAAACTCTGCAATTGTGGCATCTAACAGCATCATCCCTACCAGAAGACTAGTCTGACAGATGGTTGTCTTCCTGTAACCAGTCTTGCAAACCTGTTGTTTTTGTGGGTATTTTTCTGGTGTGGATAGGACCCCTTAACAGTGTTTGGTTTTGCAGGTTTCCCTTAACACTCTGGTGTGTCCTAACACAGAGAGCTGGGACTATTATCTACTTGAAACATTCTGTGTGCATGTCATTAGAGTGCTCTGAGTTTTCCCAGAAAATGCTGATTAATGCAGGGTAGGCTGCATCTGAGGAGTGGGCTCATAGATGATTCAGGCATCTCTAAGGGAGAAAAACTTCAGTGGACGCAATTCTGCCTCTGTCATTGTAACAGTGTTGTATGAAACCATTATAAACTGGTTTCAAAACATAATTGTAATATGGAGACACCTTAATACAGTGATCCCCGACCACTGTGGCAGTGGAGCACCAGCTGAAATGCCGCTGAAATTCGGCGGCATTTCGGCAGCGACACCTCTCGATGACGCCGCTTGCCGTCAACAAACGACATCATTGAGAGGCGTCCCTGCCGAAATTCGGGAGCGATGCCTCTCAATGATGTCACTTGTTGACGGCAAGCGGCGTCATCGAGAGGCGTCCCCGCCGAAATTTGGGGGCAACGCATCTCGATTACATCACTTGTTGGTGACAAGCAGCGTCATTGAGAGGCGTCCCCGCCGAAATGCAGCTGAAATTTGGCAGCATTTCAGCGGGTGCTCTCCCAGGGGCCAGAACACGGGCACATTAAGATGCACACGCGGGCACGACGGCACCCGCAGGCACCACGTTGGGGACCACTGCCTTAATATGATGCTCACTCTCCACCTGAATACTGTGGTTCTGGTCATCCCAGCTCATAAGGTTCAGAGAAGGGCTATAAAATTGACTAGAAGCATGGAAAGACTTTTACATAAGGAGCAATTAAAAAGGTTAGGACGCTTAAGTTAGAGAGTAGAAAAAATCATGGCACAAAATAGAGAAATATAAAAATGACATAGCATAGAGAAAGTCATTTGGCTGTTCCCGCTTCATCTTTCTCATAATACAAGAACACAAAGACATACAATAAACAAAAAAGCAACACATTTAAACCTTATAGAAGGAAATGTGATGCTTAGTTAACCCATAGAATGAACTGAACAAGATACCGAGGTCAACAGCTTATGGATATTATTTGCATTATGATAAATATTCATAATAGATAAATATAAATATTCATAAAAGATATAAACCCTCATGCTTCAGGAATTAAGCCAACTGCTAACTTCCTGCGGTTGGCGAAAAACGTCCTTTACCAGGAGGCGTTTCTGGAAATTTTCAATTTCATTATAGAACATTAAAATTTTTCCCTGAAGCATCTGCTATCACATTTCTTGTGTTTGTAAGAGCTTTGAAAATGTAAAGCAGTATATAATTACTAATAATTTTCATAACCATAATGTCTATGGCTGGAGCAGTGTTGTGAGACCTGAATTAGTGTTTGTAAAGCATTCTGAGATCTTTACAGGCAGAACTTTTTGTTTAAAGTAGTACGGTTATGTTCCTTGATTAGCATATCAAAACATGAAATAACGAACAATAATGTTGCAATTGTAGCATGGTCCCAAAATTAAATTAAATCAAACAGAACAATTGCATGAGAGTCTCAGTGGCAAGTCACGTTTGCTGGGTGTTATCTCTCTTCAGAGTAGATATGTTCATGCACTGTTAAGACTGCCCGAATGCTTTATGTAGCTGAGGAATCCTAGTTTTATGGTGATACATGTTTCTGTTGCAGAAGCTACCTGAGGACTCCTGACAGTCTTGGAGGATTCCAGATGATATTCCTCTCCCTCCTTCCAAATGTTCCAACATTCAGCTTATCAAAAATTCTTTAACTAAACTACAATTTAAAGCGTTGTCTTTGATGTGGAAAGGAAATTTAATTCTTTATAATTAAGCTAATTTTTTAGTCAGTCATGTCTTCTCTTACTAGTTATTTGCATTTCAGTAGCCGCCAGTGCCCCCTGTCAGGATTGGGGCCTCATTGTGATGGGCTCTTCACAGAAATGATTCCCGGCTTCAGCAAGTTTACAGTCTAAATTGAGACAAGATGTGAAGGGGAGGTGGGAGGGAGAGGGAAGACTAGGGTGACAGTACTTAGTTTTGTTTGTTTTGTTTTTTAACAATCAGTGAACAAAAGATAAATCACTAACTGGCCACCTGCCTACCCACCATAATTTCCATGTTTGATCGTCTTGATTATATAGCGGTGAGGGAGGAAATGCTTTTATGTGTTTGTTTTCCATATAGACATCTGAAGTGCAGTTAAATTTGATCAGAAAGTATGTTGGTTGTCTTTCTAAGGCCTTGGCCACACTGGCGCTTTACAGCGCTGCAACTTTCTCGCTCAGGAGTGTGAAAAAAACACCCCCCTGAGCGCTGCAAGATACAGCGCTGTAAAGCGCCAGTGTAAACAGTGCTGCAAGCTAAACCCCATGAGGAGGTGGTGTACGTGCAGCTCTCCCAGCGCTGGCGCTGCAACCACACTCGCACTTCAAAGCGCTGCTGAAATTTCAAGTGTAGCCATACCCTAAATCTTACCTTCTTTCTCTGTCTGCTCCTTGTTCTGATAGGCAGGATCGGTTTAAGGCATTTATAGGAAACACAAGATTGGCTACATGGGATTCAACTGGTGGTTCATCAAATCCTGTGACTTTTCTCTGGCAACAGCCAGATGCTTCAGCAGAAATAAAGGAAACCCTACAATGAATAGTTATGGAATAACCTATTCATAAAAGTTTCTTTCTTAACCTTGTTCATTTCATGTTCGATTTAATGCCCTAAGCATAAGGGTTTACATTAATTAAGCAAAAACCCAACCCTTTTGCTGTGGGTTAATAAAAATTGATGATTTGTTTAAAAAATCCTGTTTTCTATTTAAATTGGATTTTTATAAAATTTAAATTAAATACAGGTTTATTTTTTTTGAAACAAACCTATTTGCAGTTGATAGCCTATATTAAAGCTTAAACTTACCATATATTAAAATCATTTAAATTAAACACAAAAAAATAGTATTGAGCAGTACATGTTTACCACGAAGTTTTAAAGAAAGTCATACCACTGAACTAATGGAAGTCAGTGGCTGAGCACCTGGAACCAGAGTTTGATGAAGTGCTAAACCAGCTTCTGATAGCAGTAGCTTCTTCTACAGGTACAGAGAGAATATTTTCTTCTTTTCAGTTTATTCAGCTAATTCAGTTCAATTACTACTAGTTCCTTGAAAGTTAAGAAACCAATTGAGAATTGAAAAAGCTGGAAAGCTTATTTTCTTCTTCCAATCTGTGAATAAAAGCTAGGTGTGATAAGATGAGATCTACTGGTTCTGAAATTGTGAAGGACATGGTGACCAGAAACCATTAGTTCAATTCACTACCTATAGATAATATTTCTTTGTTTCATAAATCAGTTGTTCTGCATTTAAAATTATTTTTGATTATCCTTTTCTTATGCATCCAGCACATTTAAGGTACTTAAATTTAAAAAAATGCTGAGCTTGACACACATCACAAGTAAGTAAATTTGTAAATAAGAAATACGTCATTCACTATTTTCTGGCATCATAAATGTAAAAATTAAGAATCTGAATGAATGTAAATTAAGCTATATAATTGCTTAAATGTATAGCTATAGTGTATCCTGGTTAGTAAAAAGAAGCACCAAATTTAACATAAAAACCTATATTTAATTGCAAATCAACATATTTTAATGGTTACTAACCAGTAAAAATCAAACTTTCTTTAAGAAAATAACTGAAGTACAAATAAATAATTAAAATTAATTATTTAAATCAAGGTTTTCTGATTGCTGATTTAAATCATGATTAAAATCAGTCACTTAAATCACTTTGATTTAAATCAGTCTGTTCTGGTAACATAATTGTAGATGGTCATATTATCCACAAATATCTAATTCTCTTATAACCTTCGTGAATCCCCAGGCTCAGTGATACCTTGTGATAATGAAGTCACAGATTAATTATGAATTGTGTGTGTATATAAGGGCACAATTAGTTACTTGCAGCTTTTAGATTTCATTTAATGTCCCTTTGTCCCTGTATTATGAGTAATTAAATATGGGCTCCTCTTTTGCCTTCTCTTTACCATGCATTGTGCTGTATGTCCTCTGTAATATTCTTTCTTACACATCTCTGTAAGCAAAACAGTCCAAATCTTTGAAGTCTCGCTCTACCTTTATTTTATTCTGCCACTCTGAGTACCTACTGATTCTTCTAAATCTTCTCATAGATAAGAACCAGAACATGAAGACATACCATGATTGAGATATAGGCTTTGCCATTTATAACCATTATACGTCTAACCTCAATATCACAAGTTATAATGTGATCTGCTTTGAGACCAGCAACTCCAAATACAGAGCTCTTGCTTAATATGAATGGTGGAGCTCTTTGTCAGGGCTGCTCGTTCCATCTGTTTTAACTTCATATCCTCTGGGTGTCATGGAGTATGGGGGAGTCCGGTCCTGCTCCCCTCTTCCTGGGACTCACAGTGACTCTCAGCCAGCCGGTAAAACAGAAGGTTTATTGGACAACAGGAACGCAGGGTACAGCAGAGCTTGTAGGCACAGCCAGGACCCCTCAAACTGGTCCTTCTGGGGGTTCAGGAAGCTTAGTTCCCAGATTGGGATTCCTTGAATTCCAACCACCCAGCCCAAAACCGAAACTGAACTAACTCCCTCCAGCCGGCCCCTTCCTTTGTCTGGCATCCTGGGCAAGGGTGCTGACCCCCTCCCCCCTGCCTAGCTCAGGTTACAGGCTCAGCTTCTGTCCCTCACCTAAAGTCATCCCCAGTTCTCCCATCCACTACACAGATAGTCCCTACTGCATCACACTGGGTATTAATATTAGTTACATAGCAGGATTATCTTCATCTGATTATTTCTTCTGTCATAATAACCTCTAATCTCTTCCATGTCCTGGGAAACCTACATCTGTGTCAAATGTGGCATTGAATCTCATCCTAACAATTTCACATTGGTTCATGTGACAAACAGACTGCACAGATCCATTGGATGTTATTTCTTATTGTGATATTTACATCATCTTAAACTAATATTTGTAATGTGGTTATGCTCCACTTACACAACAGAAATACTGTGACATTACAAGAAGACTCAAGTAACTGTTTAAGTATTTATTTAACTTTTCCTACTTGTTTCACTTGCTTAAAGGATGGCAAACTTTCCTTTTTATTGTTGGCTTTTTAACCTCTTGAAGTAGTTTAAACTAATATGGGAGGCTTTTTTCATGACTCCTATTTCTGTGAAATAGAATTTAGTTTTATAAAGCTCTTCTTGCAGGACTTTATTCTTTATGTAATCGTCTCCACTTGCACCATAGTGGGTGAATGTGAGTGCCTGGGATTTAGATATTTCGTATATGTATGTTACCTACTCATACTTCTAAATCCATTTATGACTAATTAAATCAGATAATCAAAGGTAATATTTGTGTGGGAGATGGGAGAGACAATTGCTTACCGGGGGAGACTAGAATAGTTTACCCTTCGTGAGTCCATTTTTACGTAATATCTGTCTCCTAGAAAGATGTGGGGTGTAGGGAAGAGATGTGCATTTGTAATCTGATGCTAGGGTTTGAAGACTACTGAACTAACTGATCAGGATTCAAAATAAATAGTCTACAGTTGCTGTTACCTATTTGTATTGGATGTGTTGTGCTAAGGACAATTAGGGATATGATGGCTGTAAAAAGTTGAATCTTCTTACTGCATAAATCTAATAAATCAAACTTTAATATTTGAACCGTGGCAAGTTAAACATAAGCCTTCAATGTGTATTTGCACAACTCACAAGCCATTCATTGTCTTTTAATCCAGGCTGTGCATCGTTGTAGTACCTGTCTGCAATGTATCATTTCTAATTTGGCTGCAACCTTCAACTTGATCAATTTTGGAGATAGCACCTATGTTTAATCTGCAGGCAATAAAGTAGCATCGAGGTCAGGGATCGGCAGTCTTTGGCATGCAACCCGCCATGGAAAGCCCCTGTTGGGCTGGGCTGGTTTGTTTACCTGCAGCATCCGCAGGTTCGGCCAATCGCAGCTCTCACTGGCCGCAGTCCCCCGCCCTCGGCCAATGGGGGCTGCAAGAAACGGCACAGACTGAGGGATGTGCTGGCCACCCTTCCTCCACTCCCCATTGGCCTGGGAAGACAAATCGCGCAGTGGGAGCTGCGCTGGGCCGAACCTGCAGACACTGCAGGTAAACAGACAGGCCCAGCCCGCCAGGGGCTTTTCCTGGCAGGCTTCGTGCCAAAGGTTGCTGATCCTTGATCTAGATCAATGGTGTCAAACCATAAGGCTGTGTGGACAGGATGTGGCATACATGGAATGTTAAAATCTTAGATTCTGCAGAATTTTGTTTAAAAAACAGTTTCTAACTCTCACAGTTGCCAAATTTGCTTTGCAAAAAGCAACATTGTCGTCTTGAGTGTGCAGACAGCCTGAAACAGTTGTGCTCAAGTGTACCTCCCTGTCCCTATTAATCTTAACTGGTGTGTTAACTCTAAAGCTTAATGATACATTTTTAAATGTCATCATTAACTAATTTGTTTCTGATCATTGCAGATGGCATAGGAAAAGAGTAGGAGTGAAACCATAGTGGGTGGATTTGGGAGTTACTTCAGTGAAGGAAATGCAGAAGGAAGAAAGGAGAAGCAGTATAAAGACCCAGGAAGTGGAAGAGAAGTAGAGAAAGGAGGTTGAAGTGAGAGTTTTCCCACTGAGTGATGCTGAATACAAGATGTTAGTGAACTAAACATGTTTGTTTTCTATTTTAAGACTACATTTTACCATTAATCTTTGTGCAGAGGTTACATTGACATCAGTAGGAATTCTGTTGTAGATCAAGAAGAGTCTTAAAATTATATAGTCTTAAAATTTTCCCAAAATTTTCCCCAAAATTTTCATTTTAAAGTGAAATTCAGCCTTCTGCACAGAATGAGTTTGACAATGGTGAACTAAGTGTTTGTCTGGAGGGCTGTACATCTTTGGGGTTTTGTTTTTGTTTTTATTCAATATTGTTGCACCTCCAATAGAGGTGATGCTAATATAATTCCTCACATTTGAAAGAAATGGAGCATCTTTTTAATAGACATTAAATATGGTTAATCATAGGATTAGAATAACTTGATTGTGTTTTGATTTAGTCCTTAACACTGCAACTTTAAGGTAGTAATGTAGATTTTTGCTGCTGGTCCCTGGGGATTTGTTAAGGGGGAAAAAATGTTGCAGAGAATATCCTAGTTCTGTGACCGACAGGACCCAGGTGACAGTTGCCTCTCTGTCATTAGTGCACTATGCATTTGTAGACTTATGGCTCATCAACATCTAAAACTTAGATCAATCCAATTACGTTCCTCAGGGATGTGAAAAATTCACACGCCCCAGGAGATGTAGTTCTGTCAACCTAAGCTCTGGTGTAAGTACCAAGAGGTCGATGGAATAATTCTTCCATCAACTTAGCTATTGCCTCTGGGAAGGGTAGATTTACTACATGGACCGAAAAGAATTCTTCTGTTGCTGTAATTCTTCTGTTGCTGTAATAAGTGTCTGTGCTGCAGTTGTCACTATAACACTTGTAGTGTAGGACCTATACTTAAAGCAACCATTTGCCAAAGGCTTAATAGTGTCTGTTTGTCTGGTAGGCGAAGGACCCAATCCTTAAATGGGATCCACTAATATGGAGTCCCATTGACTTCAGTGGATTCCTTATGTCTGCAAGACAATTGTATATCCTGCTGATGGGCATAATATAAAAACTTAAACAGAACAGAACAAACCTGTATGAGATAACAATTAACCAAGATTTGTCGATTTTAAATATTAATAACTTCAAAATTATTGACCCAACTGACTTCAGACTTGGCTCAAATTGTTTACGTCTAATTGTGAGCTACAAAATAAGACAAGCTTATAAGAAAAGTGGCTCTAATTTAAAAGGCATGGACAATTGATATGAGCAAACCAGTTTTGAAGACTGCAGACTTAATTAGTGGTGTGTGCCTGCATGCATAACATACTTGTGTGCACCTGGAAACACAGCAAAAAATAGTGCATGTTCAGTATGCAAGTTTCAAACTCCCATAACTTTAAACAGATTCAGTTGTATTTTTTAAACCATATGAAGACACTAGTTGTGGACTTGACAACAAAGGTCTTGGAAGAGCCTTGCTGAAGGCAGGTCTGCGGGGTGTGGATAGCCTCAGAGGGGGCCCTATTGAAGTGCAGTGGCTGCTTGTAATCTGTGTGTGAGTAAGGCAGAACAAAATAAAAAGTTGGGCAGAAATTCCAGGTGTCTGGATTCATCCAGCCTTCATTATTGACACAGAATATTGAATCTGAATGAGTATCTTGGGAGAAGCAAGGGGGGAGGGATAGCTCAGTGGTTTGAGCGTTGGCCTGCTAAACCCAAGGTTGTGAGTTCAATCCTTGAGGGGGCTACCTAGGGATCTGGGGCAAAATCAGTACTTGGTCCTGCTAGTGGAGGCAGGGGGCTGGACTTAATGACCTTTCAGAGTCCCTTTGAATTCTATGAGATAGGTATATATCTCCATATATTTTAAGTAAACACCTAAATGATTTATCTGTTAATATCCCAAAGGTTCATCTTGAATCGTCATGACCATTCAGCAGTTTCTTGTGTACCTATCCCTTTGTGCCATCTGTGTCCTGACCAAACCCACGGACAAGAAGGACCGTGTTCACCATGACCCGCAACTCAGTGACAAAGTCCATGATGATGCACAGAACTTTGAGTACGACCATGATGCTTTCCTTGGTGCAGATGAGGCCAAAACCTTTGACCAGCTGACACCAGAGGAGAGCAAGGAGAGACTTGGGTAAGGAAATTAACTAGCTTTTTACTTCGTGTCAGAAGAACTACCTCACACTTTTACTCATCTGGAATTTTGCAAAATAGTTTTCCCATTCTTTGAAGTGTAATCCTAAAACTCAAGTATATTGATATTTCTTCTATACTAGATGACTGGTACAAATGTTCTAAATTTAAAACTATAAATGGGGTTCAGAAGTCAGTAGTGCTTCAAATGTGACTCACAAATCAAATGTAGCCTTGTGAAGTCATAGGTTGTCTGCAGCACTTCTCATCTTTAATATGGAGCTGTTTCTTTAGAGGTCTCATCGTGCAATATGGTCTTGCCTCTCATATCCAGTTATAACATTGCATGCTGGGCTAAGTTCCCTCTAAGTTACGTGGCCATGCAGTAGCCTGTTAAGATGCCTCTCCCCAGCCCTGCCCTGGACCTGCTGTGGCTGGCGGGAGAGGTGCCCCATCCCCGGCTTCCAACCCAGCCCAGCCCCGGACTTGCCGCAGCCAGTGGGGAGAGGCACCCCTCCCCTGGTCCCCCAGCCCAGACTTGCTACAGCTGGAGGAGAGGCATCTGTCCCGTGGCTCCAGCCCCAGAGCTGCTGCAGCAGGGAGAGATGCCTGCCCCTTTTCCCCCCAGGTGCTGCTGCAGGGAGAGGGAACTGGGGGGAGTCCTCCCTCCCCGGCGCAGCCTGTACCCCAAACCCTTCATCCCTGGCCCTACCCCAGAGCCCACACCCCAGCCAGAGCCCTCACCCCCCTCGCACTGCAACCATCTGTCCCAGCCCTCATCCCTGGTCCCACCCCAGAATTCACACCCCCAGCCGGAGTCCTCACCTGCCTGTACCCCAACCCTGTGCCCCAGTCCTGAGCCCCCTCCCACATTCCGAACCCCTTGGGCCCACCCTGCCACATGAATTTTGTTATGTGCCCCAGTATGGAGGTGATGTGTCACGTGCATCACCTCCGTATTGGTTTACATAACAAAATTGATTCCACGCACGTGTGGGGAAGAATTGGAGGGAACACGGATGCTGGGCTTATAATATCCAAGAGTCTAATGAGCTACAGATTGGTACAATGTCTAAATCAAAATAAATAGCTTTGCTGTTTACTCCACTCCATACAGTTTAAGGTAACTGGGTGCTGGCAAGCTGTCGTTATTTGAACAAAGCTTGGCTCCTATCGTAAGGAAGAACTGAAACCCCCTGGCAGCAGCTGCGCTCTCTAGCCATATTAATTCCCACCTAAGAGGCAACTGCAGCACAAAAAAACACGCCCATTGGCACAAGCTAATGAAAATAGCATGCTTTTTAATTAACTTTTGTCTTCCTATTTTCAATCTAATTGGCTCCCATTGATAATGCCAGGGTATGACCTTGAGAAGGATACAGTAAGAGCTGAGGCACAGCAGTCTTTTGCTCTCCAGCATAGCAGGGCATTCCCCTCTGTCCAACTGCCACATAGCTGCACCTGTCACCACTGTGATTTATATTTGGCTTTACACTTTGAAGCATAAGCCTACCCAGCACTAAAAGCTCTTGCTGAAGTAGCTCTTGTGAGTGCCCCACCTACAACAGCTCCACACACAGCCTTCCTAACTTGCCAGATACTCTAATATAAAATTTTTCTGCTTTATTTTAGGGACTATATCAAGTTAAAAACTGTAAAACTTACTTAAATGTCTTTTTATGGTATTAACACTAAAATTATTACAACATAAACTGTTTTTTGCAATTTAGTTTTTACTTCCTGTTTTTTCCCCTCAGAATGGCAATTAAATTAGGCCAATCAATTTCACTTTTTAATTCTCATGCACAATTCTTGCATCATAAATGTAAGAAGGTGCTCTGTAAACAGACAAGACAGGGCTCCTGCCCCAAAGTGCTTCTAAGTGACACAAACAAAAGCAAATGCAGGACAACTGGTTTTGGAGACATTACTGAGGTGACGATATGTCACCTTCACTATATTTTTCTTCTATTCTCCGTCTCAGTTCCTCCAAGTTCCTAAAGGAATCCTGATGGTAGGAACATAGGCATTGTCATATTGTATCAGCCAATGGTTCATTTAGAGAGACAAGGTGGATGAGGTCATATCTGTTGTTGGACCAACTTCTCTCTAATTTCCTGGGACTGACACAGCTACAATTACACTGCATTCAGTGATCCATTTTAGTCTAGTTTTCTGTCCCTGACACTAATATCATATGCTTCAGGTGAAGGTGTGTTTTCTTAAAAATGGACCGTTATGTCCATGGAGTAAGTTTTTCCTAACTTGAAAATATACACCCACAACCTCAAGTGCTTGTTACAATCATACTCTTTCAGGCTGAAGAAGACTAGATTAGAAGGTTATTGAAGGAGGAATAAGGGGTTGTAATTGCTTGACATAGGAAAATGATTGCCTGCTACCTGGAATTAATGTTTCCTCTCTGTGGCACACTCAGCTTAAGGAGCAAAAGACTGCCGTGGAAATCACACCTGGGTGTTCACTGTGCCAACCAACATTTTTTTCATAACTTCCAAAGTGCTTGGCTCCCAGTGCTGCTGAGGCAATGAATGAATGAATTTTTTCAGAATGCAAGTTGCTCTTCATGCTTGTGTAACAAGCTTTTGTTGGGCTGTCAGTTGTAAAATTAAACAAGCTTGTTTTTATTGCTTTTGTGAAGAAAATGTTCTAGTGGGAAAGATCAGGAGGTTCTCTTCTAGTGCATGAGCATGTGCAAGAGAGATGTGCAGCTCAGAAAACTGGTTACAGAATGTAGAGATATGCAAGAGATCCTCTTTTCAGGTTGCTTTGCTTTTCTAACGTTTAGGTTTCATCATTGCTTTGCATTTTTAATTTTGCAGTTCTGCTAAGTTATTGGCTGGAAAAAGCTGGCAATGGGAAGAGTGGGGACTAGGGTAAAATTTTGCTCCTTTAAAATGTCAGAATGGGTATTCAAACCCACCCCTCCCTCTAACCTGCCATTTTTCTTTGTTTTACATGTGAAAGGCACTTTCATTACTCTTTTTGAATCTGAACTGGTATTGTGCTTGGTCAGTTGTAACACACTACTAAAGCTGATTCTTGTGGCTGGCATGTTTGTGTGTCTGCTGTTGAAAGAGCACAGCCTTCGGAGTTGAGACGGTTCTTGCTCCAGAGCTTTTACAGCACTGCTTTTGGCTGTTCCCTGAAGTCACTGTTTTTCTGTTGATCTTCACATTGTCAACTGAACTGGAGCTCAACCTTTGATTAGAGCCACATGCGGTCTAACATGCTGTTCTTATGGACTCCTCGGATGTATTTGGAACAGGTCCTTGTGCTCTGCCTGAGCTGAAAGTGAATGGAGTGTTGACTCAGGGAGCATTCCATAAGCTGCCAGACATGAGGCAATGAGGGGAGTGCTGAGGAAATGGGATCCTGGTGAGGTCTGTCCTTCCCAGCAGGCTGGGCATTAGAGGTGGGAAAGAAAGGAATGTATATCAGAGTTGTAAGGAATCACAAAATAGACCTCTACCCCGATATAATGCGACCTAATATAACACAAATTTGGATATAATGCGGTAAAGCAGCACTCGGGGAGGGGAAGGGGCTGCGCACTCCGGTGTTTCAAAGCAAGTTCGATATAACACAGTTTCACCTATAACACAGTAAGATTTTTTGGCTCCCGAGGACAGCATTATATCGAGGTAGAGGTGTAACTGAAGCATCATGTCTTAATTGTGCTGTGATGCATTGCATTGTGCATCAATATGTGATGAAGCTGCATTTTTCTTGTGGCTATGATGAGTTCCATGACTCATGTTTTTAAAATATCCATGACTTCTGATTTGGGAGTCTTGCCCATAGGTGGCTGGATGTGGTATCAAATAATGGAACCAACTTTACGCAAAGCCTTATCAGATGTGTGGCTTTTTCTGTAAAACCATGCTTTTTACCTTTTGTCCTGACAATACTGTGACTTGGCATATCATATCGCAAACCACTAGCCCTGAGTGATGATGCAACATCTTTAGGCAAGTAGAACTTCAGGGCATTATGCAGCTGCTATTTTACAGCTCTCTGCAACTCCATTCAGTGACTTCATTCTTAGATTCCTTAAGGCTGAGTGCCTCTGACAGGAGGATTAAAAATTATTCTAGGCTGGACCAATATTGCTGGAATTCTAGGAACCAACCAAATGGCACAAACCTGACAGTTAGATGCTCCAAAGTTTAGAGCAGAGTCCCACCACCGCTTGGATATATTGCACTGAAAGCTGTTCGACAGCTTCATCTACAAAAATGAGTCACTGGTACAAAGGTATTCTGGTAAGTTAGTTTTACTTCCATTAAAGTAGGTGGAAAGTCTCTCACTGGGAGCTGAATGAGGCCCTTAATATTCCCTCTGGCCAAAAGGTTATGAAGGCTAATGTTCATAATTTCCAGAAGGAATATAGTAGATGATGTGCTGAGTATTGTATGACTTATGAGGTTAAACAATGGATGCAGCATTGCTAGTTTTAGACCAGCGACTGAGCAAATCTACTAGTATGTTTTATATTGACTCTGAATCCACATATTGTTCATAAAACACTAGTATGTTTATCCAATTATGCTTCTTTGGGGAGGGGAAGTCAGTCGCTTGCAACGTGTTGCATATCATTGGAAAGTGTTATCACAGAATCATAGAATATCAGGGTTGGAAGGGACCTCAGGAGGTCATTTAGTCCAACCCCCTGCTCAAAGCAGGACCAATCCCCAGCTAAATCATCCCAGACAGGTCTTTGTCAAGCATGACCTTAAAAACCTCTAAGGAAGGAGATTCCACCACCTCCCTAGGTAACCCATTCCAGTGCTTCACCACCCTCCTGGTGAAATAGTGTTTCCTGATATCCAACCTAAACCTCCCCCACTGCAACTTGAGTTTGTGTCTCATAGTTCTTCACAGCTTTGTCAGTGTTTATGAGCCTGTTATCTATATACTTTCTAGACCGCTGATACTGATTACACCTGTAGAGAGTGGAGTTGATGTGATGTTTATAAATGAAATGGCTGAGAACGTTTAGGACTGTGACATGCTGTCTGGACACGTCTGTCTGCATGAAAGAATAGAAATGTTATAATGGAGTTCAGTCATCATGTGTATCGTCCCCTCCCGCAGACAGTTACAATGTCTTGCTGGAGGTATTATTATGCTCAAATATTATAGTAGCTTTGAAGTAATGACATTTAAATTTCATACATTAAAAGTGGCTAGCTTAAACTATACTTTGTTACATTTTTGTTAAACAGGTGTCCTTTATTAAAGTAAAACACTGATTTTTGGGCAGTCCTGGAAATAGAAAAGCCCCATATTTTGTTCTAAACCGTGCTTCTTCTGCCATCAGACTTTCTGTTTTTAAAACACAAGAAGTTCTGCAATAAATAACTTAGTTTTAAAAGCACTATCTTAAATTCTAGTACAACTAGTTGCAAGTGAAGCAGTAATAAAAGACACAACTGCATGGATTCCAAGGGAGGTTTTGAAAACAAAGCTCTCTTCTCAAGAAGAATGTGCTGTATCTTGGCTTTGTTAAAAAATAGTTAGGTGCCACTGCTTGGGACAATGGCAGGAAGGTGGGGAAATTTTTCATTTGATTTATAATTCTGGTGAATAATATTAATAACAAATGGTTCATCAGCTATGTACATGCTGTTGAGAATGGATACTGCTCAGAAGGTTAGAGCTTATCTTGGAGGGGTGGAAAGGGGAAGGGATTCTGATCATATTGAACCACTCCAAATTTAACTCTTGCTCTGTTATCATAACTTCTCTTTGCATTAATAACACTGTAATTAATGTACACCTCTACCCCCTGTATAATACAGTCCTCGGGAGCCAAAAAATCTTACCGCATTATAGGTGAAAGTGTTATATCAGGGTAGTGGTGGCAGGGCTCCGACGGTGATTTAAAGGGCCCGAGGCTCCCCGGAGCCCCGAGCCCTTTAAAGCACCATCTGAGCCCTGCTGCCAGAGCCCTGGGGTAGCGGCAGCAGGGCTCCAGCGGTGATTTAAAGAGCCCCGAGCTTTGGCTGCTGCAGGGCACCCCAGCCCCTTTAAATCTCCACCCAAGCCCTGCTGCTGGATATAATGCAATAAAGCAGCCCTGCCCCGCAGAGTGCTCCTTTACTACGTTATATCGAAATTTGTGTTATATCGAGTCAGGTTATATTGGGGTTGAGGTGTATTTGCACTTACACAGCAAAGTGCTGTACAGACATTAATCTTCAAATTCCATCTAGGGGAAATACACACATTTGTGAATGTATATTTGCGTTCCTTCAATGGCTTTTCTTCACAGCTGTCATTGAAAAAAGTCTGCGGTCTCAAACCATGTTTTATAAACCACACATCTTTAATTTCTTCCTTTATAGAGTGGTGAACATCACACTCAAATGTGCTGATCAGTGACCGCTGTGTGGTAGTTTTTCATCATTCTGTGGCTGTAGGATCTTTATTACATGGTTTGCTTGAGCATGTAAATGAGCTTAGGACTGGGTATAGTGGTTTTTGTATTTCTTCGGCAGTGGAGTCTTTTCATTTTGTTTCAGTTACACACAAGTCGTTGCTTAACAGCTTTGCAAATTATAATTTTGCTGAAATGTGCAGCCAGGTTTGTTCTAGACTAATGATGGATGCCTCAGTAGTAGAAGACATACACTTCATGAAGAATACAAAAACTGAACATCTTAGGAATGAACAAGTCAGTATTCCAGTAGCATATGACATACTGAGGCTGAACTGTGCACCATCCATTTTGAATCAAGTGTTCGCTACATCAGTCTGGTAAATCACTTTCTAAAATTGTGTGACTGGCAAAAGCGTATAGAATGACACCAGCTGGAAAGCAGTGTTTGGTAGCTTGCCGGGTTACAGTTTGGAATTGACTTGTTCACTCTTGCCTAAAGGTGCAGTGTGCCGCCTATTAAAATGTGCTTATTTCCCTTAACTTTTTTCCTGCATTTCTCTGCATTTTCTACAGAAAGATTGTAAGTAAAATAGATGAAGACAAGGACGGGTTTGTAACTGTGGAGGAGCTCAGAGACTGGATTAAATTTGCACAAAAACGCTGGATTTACGAGGATGTAGAGCGCCAGTGGAAGGGGCACGACCTCAATGAGGACGGCCTCATTTCCTGGGAAGAGTATAAAAATGCCACCTACGGCTACATCTTAGGTAGGTCTTTATTCTTGAGGTAAAAGCTTTGTGGAGCTGGCACCTTGAAACTTGCTGTTTTGTCTTGTAGAATGATTGTAGATAAAATAGACACGGATAAGGATGGGTTTGTGACGGAGGGGGAGCTGAAAGCCTGGATTAAGAAGGCCCAGAAGAAGTACGTGTATGACAATGTCGAACGCCAGTGGCAGGAGTTTGACATGAATCAAGATGGATTAATCTCCTGGGATGAGTACAGAAACGTGACATATGGCACTTACCTGGGTAAGGGGCGAGATGTCAAACCTGCGGACACCGTAGTCTCTAATCAATAAAGCAGAAGTGTTGTGTAATACAGAGCATGGAGAGCTCTTTCAACCGGGAACAATCTTTTCCTTCATATTAGTAAGAGGTCCATGGGAAATTGGCAAGCATGCAGAAAAATCTTAAAAGCTGAAGTTTGTATGAAGATATGGCTTTGTAACTCTGCTTTATTGATTCATTTTAATTTTAAAATCTAATTTAAAATTCAATCTGAGCAGTAATCTTGACAGTTTTATTCAAGGCTCCTGGGAAAACCCTTTGTTTAATATTTAGTTTAACTTTCCATTGCTTCTGATATCCCACTTGGAGCTCCAAAGCTTTTCCCTAGAAATAGTTATCCACTGGTGGTCTTCAACATCTGCAGAAATATCTATGTGGCTGTGGACACGCAGCCATGCTGTAGCAAGGTACAGTATGTTGTCTCTGTTTGTACAAAGTGTGGTTCACTTGGCTTTTAACAACAGCTACGCTTCTGGAATTTGAAGCTCTTGAATAATGACATCAACTGTCTTTTCTTAACCTTAGGATGAAAAAATAAAATGTCTTATCCTGTCCGCTCCACCTCCACTTCCAGTGAGGGCCCGCCCTTTTTTTAGCCATGCCCCTGTGACAGGGCCTAGATCTGGTACAAGAAGCAGAGACTGGCAGTAGCTGTGGAGACTTTTGAAGGGGGGGAGCTGGTGGGAGAGGAGCTATTTTGTGTAAGGGTGAGGGAGAACGAAGACTAGCAAAGGGACTTGTAACCTGATTGCGTACAGGTGTGGTATGATGGAATAAATTTTGCAGAGCAGTGTGACTATTTGTGGGTCTGCATAAGAAATTTATTACATGCTTTCAAAATGTATGCTGCATCTTGTCTGCTCTCTTCTGGCTAATCCATGTCCCTCCAGGACTGTTTCTATCACTTTACTCTGCTAAGCAGTGTTAGACAGCTCTGAGATCTGGGGCTCTCCTTCCTCCCCTTTAAATAACCTGTTAAAATTCAAGACTGGCAATGACTGGTTAAGAACAAAGATTCCATGACCCTGTAGAACTAGAAACAAGTCTTATCCCATGAACTAGAAAGGGAAAATACCAGATTTCTGATGGGATCCACAGCACTTGTTTCTAGCCCTGGGACATCCCAAGCTATCTGATCTCTACAATTAGACAATGTTAAGTGTAGAAAAACTATCTGGGTAATCTTGAGGGGTTTTATGGCTTTCTCTGAAACCCATGCAGTTGGATCGAACACCTGTCTCTTCAGGTATATTTTTAAAATGTCCTAATGAAAAAGTAATATACTAAAATATTTCAAGGTTTTTTTGTAACATATATGGCGCATACCATCTGAGTGGGTGGTATGCCATAAAGATCTCAATCCCAGAAATTTGGGATGGGCATATGACTCACCAGTCCCCTGGGCTAATGCTGATTAAAACCTTCAGAATGTGCTTGCACCACCTTTTGCTCACTTGGTTATATACAATTTATAAGTACAGATATATTTCTCTACTAAATAGTTAATATATTGAAACTACTCTGGTCTTCCTTTCATAACGACAATGCTGATCAGTCCCTGACAAAGCCATGTATGTGTAATGGCTTGGCTTTCCATTTCTGTTAAAAAGTAAATACTTTGCCATAATACATTTCTGGTGAAAGATCTTCATGTATGTTGTGAAAAGCTGTTTTCCCTTTCTCTGGCATGAACATATTTGGAAATGCCCCTCAAATGTTTGATGCCCAGCTAGGAAGCTGACAGATCCCTTTACCTGATGGAGAACATACATCTTCCATAGTGCAGGAGTGGAGATACCATCCTGTTTCACTGCAGCTCTTTTTGGCTGTTGTATGTAGTATTTTTAAAATTAGATTTTTGTGATCTGAATGGAACCACGTGTTAGTAAGCTCGAAGACCATGCTGGTCACTTCATTGCTGCATTTGAATAGTGTGTGTAAGCCTCTTGAGTACCCCCATGCTTTAGCATACCTCACCAGAATGCAAGAGGAATTTGTGGACCCAAGCTGTGCACAATACAATAAGCAGGCATAGCTCTCTGTGGAAGATTTGCTTAGATTATGATCTGATGTCCTCTTTAAAGAACAAAGCCATTATATTCTTTGCTTAAGTTTAATATTGGCTCTAAATGGCACCAACTTCATATGCAGGCTTCAGAACCTGGCACCTGGCCTTGCTGGTATGTTGCTCATAAACAGTGATTCTTTTTTTTAATACTCTGGATCGGTATTCTCTTCCTTCTGTGGTTCTTTAAGCCCCAAGAGCAGCTTTCTGAATTTTCCCATATATACCGTCAAGTACTCCATGCTGTGGTGAGCCGGAGGTATTAGATGTAAGTGCTCTTGAGCTGGCCAGATGAAGTACTAAAGAGCAACCCTGGATGCTGCTGCTGCTACAGTGTTAACAGTGCTACTCATTAACCTGAATTTTAGTGAGTACCTTGAACGCTTTCTACATCTGTTTCCGTTGTGGTCTTGCTCTGTGAAGTTCTATCGAGCTGTGCAGTTGAAGCCATTAACTGCAAATCACTAAGGGTATATCTACACTATGAAATTAGGTCGAATTTATGGAAGTCAGTTTTTTAGAAAGTAATTTTATACAGTCGATTGTGTGTGTCCCCATTAAGCACATTAAGTTGGCGGAGTGCGTCCACAGTACCAAGGCTAGGGTCGACTCTCAGAGCGTTGCACTGTGGGTAGCTGTCCCACAGTTCCCGCAGTCTCTGCCACCCATTGGAATTCTGGGTTGAGCTCCCACTGCCTGATGAGGCAAAAACATTGTCACTGGTGGTTTTGGGTACATGTTGTCAGTCGCCTCTCCCTCCATGAGAGTAACGGCAGATAATCGTTTTGCACCTTCTTTCCATGCAGACGCCATACCATGGCAAGCATGAAGCCTGCTGAGCTCAGCCGCTGCTGTTGTGTCCTGGGTGCTGCTGGCAGCAGATGGTGCAGTAGGACTGCAAACCATCGTCACGCTTCCACTGCCACTCTGCTGTCCTGCAGACACTATACCACGGCAAACATGGAGCCCGCTCAGATCACCGCGGCAGTTATGAGCACTGTAAACACCTCGCACATTATCCTGCAGTATATGCAGCACCAGAACCTGCAAAAGCAGGTGAGGAGGCGATGGCAGCATGGTGACGAGTGATGAGGACATGGACACAGACTTCTCTCAAAGCATGAGCCCTGGCAATTTGGACATCATAGTGATAATGGGGCAGGTTCATGCCGTGGAACGCTGATTCTGGGCCTGGGAAACAAGCACAGACTGATGGGACCACATAGTGTTGCAGGTCTGGAATGATTCCCAGTGGCTGCAAAACTTTCACATGCGTAAGGGTACGTTCATGGAAGTTTGTGACTTGCTTTTCCCTGCCCTGAAGTGCCAGAATACCAAGATGAGATCAGCCCTCACAGTTCACAAGTGAGTGGCAATAGCCCTCTGGAAGATTGCAACCCCAGACAGCTACCGGTCAGTTGGGAATCAATTTGGAGTGGGAAGATCTACTGTGGGGGCTACTGTGATCCAAGTAGCCAACGCAGTCACTGAGCTGCTGCTATCAAGGAGAGTGACTCTGGGAAATATGCAGGTCATAGGGAATCCCATTGCAGCAAAGTCATCCACTAACTGTGGTGGGGCGATAGATGGAACCCATATCTCTATCTTGGCACCGGAGCATCAAGGCAGCCAGTACATAAACCACAAGGGGTACATTTCAATGGTGCTGCAAGCGTTGGTGGGTCACAAGGGACGTTTCACCAACATCAACATGGGATGGCTGGGAAAGGTACATGACACTTGCATCTTCAGGAACTGGGGTCTGTCTGAATGGCTGCAGCAAGGGACTTACTTTTAAGACCAGAAAATAACTGTTGGGGATGTTGAAATACCTAAAGTTATCCTTGGGGACCCAGCCTACCCCTTTATGCCAAGGTAGCCCAGGAGGGGTGGTGGAAGAGGGAAGGACAAGGCCATACTGGACTTCAAAACTTATTGAATGCCAGCCTTCTGTTGCTTGGGCAGTCCTCTGGGATGGAGTGGTTGGGTGCCCGGAGGGGGACCCTCCCCATTCCCTTCCTCCACGTTCTTGGGCATCAGGGTGAGACGGATATGGAACTTGGGGAGGAGGGAAATTGGTTACACAGGAGCTGCAGTGGCGGTCTGTGCTCTTGCTGCCTTTCCTGCGCCTCAACCATACGCCAGAGCATATCAGTTTGATCCTCCAGTAGCCTCGGCATTGCATCCTGCCTCCTCTCATCACGCTGCCACCACCGTTCCTCTTGCTCCAGCCATCTGTTCTCTCACGCATCCCTCTTGTCCTTGCCTTCATTTTGTGTTTTCCTGGACTCTGACATTGTCTGCCTCCACACATTCTCCTTGGCTCATTCTGTGGGAGGATTGCATGAGCTCAGAGAACATTTATTCGTGAGTGCATTTTTTTTCGCCTCCTTATCTGCACTAGCCTCTGGGACGGAGATGATAGGGGGAGCATTGAAACATTTGCAGCTACGGGAGGAAAAAAAGGGAGAGTTGTGTGTTGACCATTTAAAATGGGTTGGCCATTTAAAAGGAGGTGCTGCGGTTTTCGGGTTAACATGCAGCACAAACCTAACTAAACCCCCCCTCACACCCAGTTCTCTCGGATGATCACTTCACCTCTCCCCCCACTGCGTGGCTAACAGCGGGGATGGTTTCTTTTCAGCCACAGGCAAACAGCCCGGCAGGAACGGCCATCTCTGAATGTCCCCTCAATAAAATTCCCTTGTTTCAACCGGGTGATCATGAATGATATCACTCTCCTGAGGATAACACAGAGAGATAAAGAACTGATGTTGCTTGATGGCATTCCAGTAGCTTTACTGGCCGTGAATACATCCCAAATCTTCAAGGCAAATTAATCATTAAACTCGCTTGCTTTTAAACCATTTATTATATTTACAAAGGTACACTCACCATAGGTGCCTTCTCCGCCTTCAAGGTCCGGTAGCCCGGGTTGGAGTGTAATGTCTCCAGAGTGTTGGGGAGAATGGTTTCTATGCTTGCCTGCTGTGCACTATCTTCAACCTCCTCCTCCTCATCTTCCTCATCCCCAAAATCCTCATCCCTTTTGCGTTAGACTCCCTTGCAGGAGTCCATGTACAGGGGTGGGGTAGTTGTAGGGGCACCCCCTAGAATTGCATGCAGCTCATGATAGAAGCAGCGTGTCTGGGGGTCTGACCCAGAGCGACCGTTTGCCTCTTTGGTTTTTTCGTAGGCTTGCCTGAGCTCCTTAAGTTTCACACGGCACTGCTGCGGGTCCCTGTTATAGCCTCTGTCCTTCATGCCCTTTGAGATTTTTTTCAAATATTTTGGCATTTCGTCTTTTGGAACGTCTTTTGGATTCGTCTCCCCATACAGCGATCAGATCCAGTACCTCCTGTTCAGTCCATTCTGGAGCTCTTTTGCGATTTGGGACTCCATGGTCACCTCTGCTGATGAGCTCTGCATGGTTACCTGTGCTGATCAGCTTGCCATGCTGGCCAAACAGGAAATAAAATTCAAAAGTTTGCGAGGCTTTTCTTGTCTACCTGGCCAATGCATCTGAGTTGAGAGCGCTGTCCAGAGCGATCACAATGGAGCACTCTAGGATAGCTCCAGGAGGCCAATACCGTCAAATCGCGTCGACACTACCCCCAAATTCGACCCAGCGATGTCAATTTCAGCGCTAATCCCCTCGTCGGGGAGCAGTACAGAAGTTGATTTTAAGACTCCATTAATTCCGCAAAAATGGCTCCATCGTGTGGATGGGTGCAGGGTTAAATCGATCTAACACTGCTAAATTCAACCTAAACTTGTAGTGTAGATCAGGGCTAAGTCTTGGCTTGGTTCATAGCTCTTTAATACCAATTTTTTGGAGAGTCTTAATCTTTTGTAAACAAGCATAAGAATTTTTCTGCCACATATGCAGGTATTTTACTAAAGCACTTAGTTTAGTCTAGCCTGACATAAGGACACAGGAAAAAAAAAGTTAGCTTCCTTTAATTTACCCTTAGTTAATTCACATGGTTATTACGGATGTGTTTCTCTAAGCAGTTATCCTTGTCTTTTAAATTACACTGAAAAGGGATTTATTCCTTATACATCTGCTCCATGTAAAAATGAACGTGAGACCGGTGACCTCACAACTTGAATTCAAGGTGCCATTGGCAGCAGTTGTAGCAAAGGAGTGTGAACCAGCCTACTGTATAGCTTGGGTGCTAACTTACCCACAGAGAGAGAGTGGTTTTGCTTTAGCAGATAAATGGACAATAATATAGCCCCAAGCTGTCACAACTGAACATGTATTCACCAGATCAAAAAGCTTTTTACTGTTTTATTTTTAATATTTGCTTAATGTTGGGAATTTTAAAGTGACTCTATTTAATTTAGTGTTTCATATTCACAAGATGGTAACCACATTCTGGACTAAATAAATTCTGACTGGGCTTTTGGTAGCCCAGGATATGATTATTACTCTGCTTATAAAGGGGCACCTGTATGTTATTACTATTTTAGTTGTTAAATGTACTTTGTCCTCAAGTATTCACTGTTAATTAAAAATACCTTGCTACAAACATGGGTCCTATAAATAGATATATAATTTTTATTTGAAATTACTGAAATCTGCTTCAATTTAATCACCTTAACAGGCTCTCAGATAGTTTTGGGGAGCATATAAGTTTCTAGATTTGGACAGTCAGCAGTGTTGCTCTTGCTTTGAAAATGCGTGTTGCACTTCAGCGGGAGAGCATTATCCCATTACATATTCTACTCCAGGAGTAGCCAAATCTAGCCCACAGTCTCTCTTACCTTTAACACAGAGACCACGAAGCCCAATGAGATTACAGCTGTCAGAATCAATGTTTATCTTAGTGTCCTCAGCTGAGATAAGCTTGGGAGCATTTCATGTTGACACTTCTCTCTTCAAGATGCCCTTCTGTTAAAATGTAGAACCAGTGGAGACCTTTTCCACTTCATGCAAAATAGGTGCAATCTCTGGAGTCCTAATGAATTTTCACTGTGACCCTTGGATGTGCAAGATTTGGGCTCTCCTGACACACACATTGTGATGTTTCCCTAGTCAACAAGAAAAGGAAAATCTGACATGCAGTACTGGTGCAGTTGTTTTGTGGATGAGCTTTGGAGTCTAAAATGGGTATAACTGTCTGTGTCTGCCCAGATGACCCAGACCCTGATGATGGGTTCAACTACAAACAGATGATGATGAGGGATGAACGAAGGTTCAAAATGGCTGACAAGGATGGAGACTTGATTGCTACCAAGGAAGAATTCACTGCCTTTCTGCATCCAGAAGAATATGACTACATGAAAGATATAGTAGTACAGGTGGGTGCCATTTAGAAAGCAGATTGAGATGATAGAGTTTTTGTACTTGCTATTCAGGCTAGTAAGAGTCTGGCACCTCCCACTTACCAGTGATCTCACAGGAGCATATAGTTGGCCTGTTGGGTGAGGGGGAATCATGTGTAAGGTTTACTTACTGGTGGGCACAGCTTTTTGTAAGGTTTCACTTTTTTATCCTAAAGTTTTGAAGTTTTTATACAGTATTCCAAATTTTTTTAAAAAATCTTGCCTGAACCCTCCTCCTCATAAGCAGCAGTTCCAGGCAGCAACCAATTCTGTGATGGATAGTGTTGCAAACCTGATGAATGCCCTGATGGGACATCAGGGCAAAACATTGTTGGGCGTTGCAGGAACTAAGAGAAGAAAAGATGCTTCTAGTCACATGCTGAGTGGCTTCTTTTCACTTGGCTAGTTGTTGAAGGGGGCAGAATTATGTTTCACTTCCAAAGCATGTTTAAACTCCTTTGTCAGTCTGTCCTCTTCTGCTGTGCACCAGGGCAGACCTTCCATACGCAGCTGCATTTGGTAGCTGCTTTTGGAGAGTTTTTTTCCATTTAGCAATTGCTGTTTTCTGAAGTACAAGTGTGTCAGCTAACCTTTCTAGAAATAAAGTATGTATAGTAACTCCTCGCCTAACGTTGCAGTTATGTTCCTGAAAAATGCTACTTCCAGTTTCCCCATAAAAATTAATGTAAATGGGGGGGTTAGGTTCTAGGGAATTTTTTTCGCCAGACAAAAGACTTTTTTTATTTATTTATTTATAGATACACACACATGCTCTATGAGTTTTAAACAATTGAATACTGTACGTGGCAGTGATGATTGTGAAGCTTGGTTGAGGTGGTGGAGTAAGAGGGTGAAATATTTCCCAGGGAATGCCTCACTGCTAAATGATGAACTAGCACTCGGCTGAGCCTTCAAGGGTTAACACGTTGTTAATGTAGCCTCCCACTCTACAAGGCAGTAGGAATGGAGGGAGGGGAGACACCGTGGCAGAGACAGAGAGAGACACCGTGAGAGAGAGCGAGAGAGAGGCATTGCTCCTTTAAGTACGCTGACCCCACTCTAAGTACATTCCTTTTTTAAGTAGCTCAGTAAGCTGAGACAGCAGCTGCTGCCAACAAGCTCCTCTCATGTCCCCCTGCTGCTCTGTGAAGATATGGTACAGGAGCAGGGGGAGGGGGAGGGAACACCCTGACATTAGCACCCCTGTTGCCCTGTCCTCTGTACTGCAGAGTGGGAGCCGCTCCAAGGCAGAGAGCAGGAGCAGCACATGGCAGTGGGGGGAGGGACAGCTGAACTGCCCGCAGTTGATAGCCTGCTGGGCGGCTGCCGCATAGGGGAGCGGGGAGCTGATGGGGGGCTGCCAGTCCACCCTGCTTCCAAGCCCCCACCGGCTAACTCCAACGAGCTGCTTTTTCTGTAAGCAGTGGACAGAGCAGGCAGCTGCCAAATAATGTTATAAGGGAGCATTGGGCAACTTGAAATAAGTATGTTCTCTAATTGATCAGCAATGAAACAATGTTAGCTGGGATGACTTTAAGTGAGGAGTTACTGTACTTAGGCCTGGTCTATACTGGGGGGGCGGGGGGACGATCTAAGATACACAGCTTTAGCTACGAGAATAGCGTAGCTGAAGTCAACTTATCTTAGATAGAATTAAAATTGTCTTGCGTCCTCGCGGCGCTGGATCAACAGCCGTGTCTCCCCCATTGACTTTGCTGCCTCTTGCACTGCTGGAGTTCAGCAGTCGACGGGAGAGCAATCGGGGATTGATTTATCGCGTGTAGTGTAGATGCGATAAATCGATCCCTGATAGAGCGATCGCTCCTCGCCGATCCGATGGGTAGTGTAGACGTACCCTTAGATAGCATTCAGTTTAGTTCACTATTTGATACTGCATAATTCATGGAGGGTTTTTTTTCCTGGCGCTCATGTTTGGCACCAAAATTAGTATTTATGTGCTTGGCTGCACAGAGATGAGAAGGCATTAAACTGAACATAATCTGTCTAAGCAAAACACTTTCTCTTGCTGCAGTAAGCAAATCTTACCCTAAATCAAACCATACCTCTGTTACAGTTAATAAAACTAAACTTGACTAGTATGGGAGTATAGCTAGATTCTAGTTCCCTCAAGTGTCATACACTGTAACAAAACTTCAGCTCTGAAAAGTCATGAATAATTTGAGATACCCCATCTCCTACGACTGGAAGGGACCTCGGAAGGTCATTGAGTCCGGCCCCCTGCCTAAGTGGCCCTCTCAAGGGTTGAACTCACAACCCTGGGTTTAGCAGGCCAGTGCTCAAACCACTGAGCTATCCCTCCCTGCAAATAGGCGTAGTTACCAAAAATCATAGCATTTCAGTTTTTACAGTAATTAACAACACACAAAAAATTGTGCATTTCTTTCAGTAATAGGGTGCAAAAAACTTGAATACATACACATATCTCAAAAAGATGTGCTCTTTTAAATTCTTAAATCTTAAAATATATTTACTTGCAGTAAAAGCAAAAACTCGAGTTCTCAACTGGAATAAATTATCACACAGATTTTAAAGCTACCACTTTTCCTTTCAAAAGCTAGAGGGAAGTTTAAAAGGCGGCTTCTAATGGAAGCCTGGGTATAGCCTTTACAGTATGAAGTCACAACTGACGCTTCCTTAATAATGTGAATAGAAAGAGGTTGAGGTCTTGTGAAACTCTGTGAGATCCTTACTCTTAGAGTGGTGACCCAGGCATGGTACTCACCTCCATCAAAGTAGATGTGAGGAGACAACAGATTCACAGATTCCAAGACCAGAAGGGACCATTGTGATCATCTAGACTGACCCCGTGTATTACAAGGCCACAGAACTGTCCCAAAATAATTCCTAGATCATATCTTTTAGAAAACATCCAACCTTGATTTTAAAATAGTCAGTGATGGAGAATCCACCATGGCCCTTGGTAAATTGTTCCAATTGTTGATTACACCATTACAAATATACACCTTATTTCCAGTCTGAATTTGTGCAGCTTCAACTTCCAGCCATGGGATCGTGTTATACTTTTGTCTGCTAGATTAAAGAACTCTTTATTGAATATTTGTTCCCCATGTAGGTATGTACAGACTGTGAGCAAGTCACCCCTTAATGTTCTGTTTGTTAAGCTAAACAGATATAGTGATTGAACTCTTTGAGTCTAATAATACAGCAATAACTCAATTAACTAGTAAATACATTTTCTGTCTCATGTTTTCCTGTCTAAGTGGTAGAGAGCCATAAAAAGACCTATTTTGTCCATGAACTTTGAGGCTAACCTAGTCCTTTTTTAAATAGGAAACAATGGAAGATATTGACAAGAATAGAGATGGTGTCATTGACTTGGAAGAATACATAGGTAAGCAACTTGCTCAACTTCATTATTCTCCGAGTCTGATGTGTTCATTTCGCATCAGTGTACTGTAAAAAGATACTTCCAAAAGAAATTACATTGCAGCCTCTTGTGACTAGTCTTTGTGCCAAAGCAGCCGTGCTCTTTAATCTCTTCTTCCTTGTCTACTCTCTGGAGTTTTTCTAATGGGTCCCTCTTTGCTCCCTAACTGTGAAGCTGAGTTTGATATTTTTTTTTCCCTTGTCAATCTTTGCTATGTAATTCCAAATTAACTGCATAACCAAAATGACACATGTAACTGGACAAAATGCAAGTATGATCCCAGAACCCTAGGCAGACGGGAACGTCTGCTCTAAATCCATAGGCTGCTCTCTGATATATGATGGGGGCCTGCCAATTGCAAAACAGTGCTGCCGCTTCTCGTGGCAGTAGTAAGTAGCAGAGCAGCTGTCATTTTAGCTTTTTTTTTTTTTTTTTAATGGAAAGCTTTGGCATTGAACAAGTGTGATGATAAATGCATCTGACTCTAAAATATATGCCAATATAGACCCTCTGCACATTTTTCTACACATATTTAAAGTAACCTTTTTAAACCTAAATGTCTGGGCTAATCTTACTAAAGTAATGAAATCCAAGCTAGGTGGCCACTTGGACATTAACTCATGGGTGGAAAATCTGCAGCCCCCCAGATCTGTGATGTGGCCTGTGGTCACTGTCCTGTGTAATAGAGGGCTGCACCCTGCAGCAAATGCTTTAAGAAGGCTGTAGTACTGCGTGTGGGGATCTGGCTATGTGTCTGTATTGAAGCTGAGGGTGACTGCTGCAATTTCTCTACTTAACTTAGGTGTAACCAGCTTGCTTTATGATTTGCTTGCACAGTCCCAAGTGGAACAAAGAGATGAGGGGGTGTTCTTGCATCAGCAGCTGTCTTGTGTTCTTGTTCAGGGGATATGTACAGTCATGACGGCGATGCTGATGAGCCAGAGTGGGTGAAGACCGAGCGGGAGCAGTTTGTGGAGTTTAGAGACAAGAATAGAGATGGGAAGATGGATAAGGAGGAGACAAAAGATTGGATCCTCCCCTCGGACTACGACCATGCTGAGGCAGAAGCGCGGCACCTTGTCTACGAGTCTGATCAGAACAAGGTGAGAGGCGCTTGGTCCCCTTCAGTGTCTTGTCCTGTGCAGGATGGAGGCTTTGAAAGCCACTTCAGAATTGTCTCTGAGGATCACTTCGTAGTTTTGGCAAGAAGCCTGAGTTACTGTGAGCAGCTCCACTGATGCTCTCCCTTTCAGTAGCGATTTTGGGGCTTACCTCAGTAAACTTAACAGCCCTTTTTTCCTGGAGCTAGCACTGACATTTAAAAAGTTTGAAAAGTGCTCTTATTGAGCAATCTGATTAGCTTCCCCTTTCCTTGCCTGGAGAGGCAGCCACATCTCTGCCACGTTGGAGAACAAGGCATCAGCCCTTCTCTTCACCCCACCCACCCCAAAATGCCTAGGGTGAAAGCATGCAGTGGTCTCTACAATTGTCTCCATTTAACTAAGATGATGGGAGTATGACGTGGCGGCTGCTGTGAATCTGAGCTCACAGAACTGTGTGGGGAAGACGTGTACACATGCTCTGGGGAAACTAGGGCCCAAGTGGTGCCTGCTCCCTGTCATGTGGCCTTGGGGGAATGTTGAGAGAGGAGTCAGCCAGAGACTTCACCTGTAGGAGCAGACCAGGAATGCTGGGCCTTCAGCCATTCGGAGAACTCTCCACAGTTGTGTCTGGACACTCTGCCCTGCAGTAATTGGCTGCTTGATCCAGACCTCCTCTCTCCCCGCTTACTCCAGCTTCACTGAACACCAGTCCCTCTTACCTCCTTCCCTTCCCTTCCCATTCAGCTGATCCCCCCGTAAGGAAATCCCACCCAAAAAACGCACAGTACACAACCTGTGGCACTACTGTGACATTTACTACCATCACGTTGTTCACTCTGTTTGTGTGTTCCACCCGTCCCCCAACCCTGTGTTTGTCTGGTCTGTTCTGGGGACAGTCTCCTCTGCTGTGTTTGTCCAGTGCCTATGTCAAGGTGTCCCCCCCCACCCTCTGAATTTTAGGGTACAGGTGTGGGGACCTGCATGAATAACCCCTAAGCTTATTTTTATCAGCTTAGGCAAAACAGTCACTGCCACCACCAAATGTTTTAAAGAAACAATTAAGAGAGAGCCATTTGGGAACTCTGCCTTCCCCCAATTTTCCCCAATCCTTATCTCCTCTTTCCTGGCAGGATTTGACTAATTTCCCTCCCCCAAGTCTCTATACCCTTTTACCTGGGTAGGCTCAAGAAAATTCCCCCCACCAATTCCTGGTGAGCCCAGATCCAAAATCCTTAGCTCTTAAAACAAGGAAAAATCAATCAGGTTCTTAAAAGAAGACTTTGAATTAAAAAGAAAGGATGGGGAATACCTCTGAGATTGGAAACAAGATGATCTCACAGACAACAGATTCAAAACACAGGGGATTTCCCTCTGGGCAAAACCTTGAAATTACACAAAAACCCAATTTGATTCTCCCTCTGTTTGCAAAATAAATGACAAAGAAAAATAAAGAACTCTGCCACATTCTTATCTAAATACTCACTAATTTAAACAAGGGTTAGATGTTTGTTTTCTGGATCTCTGATTTCGGCAAAAGAACCCACAGAACAGACCAAAGACTTTTCCTCTTCCCTTTTTGAAAATATCTTTTCTTATTGGTCCTTCTGGTCAGGTGTCAGCTAGGTTATGTGAGCTCCTTAACCCTTTCGAGGTAAAAGAGGAATTAACCCTTAACTGTCTATGACAGCCTAGCACAATGGGGTCTGAATGCTTGGCTGGTGCCACCACCATAATAAACTTGACAAACATTCTTTCTAATTTTAGGATGGGAAACTCACCAAAGAGGAGATAGTTGACAAGTATGACTTGTTTGTGGGGAGCCAGGCCACAGACTTCGGAGAAGCCTTAGTACGACACGATGAGTTTTAAGACATGTACAGAGAAACCTGTTTCTTAAAAGTAATTTATTTTTTACAGTTTCTGGATTAACATGAGAAACGTTTTCGCTACTGAGACTATTATTTCAGGCTATAAAGTGAAAAATCCTGTCCTGTCCTCTTTCCCTTTCCCAAAGGGATGGGGACATGGTGTTCTGAAAAGTGACTCTGTAATGAGAACACTTGTGGTTTTTAGATTTACACTTTGTTTTATGTCTAACAAGTTCTGTTTATTTTTGTATTTGTTTGGGTTCTGTGTGAAATGAAGAATGCATATCCTGAAAAGTTAGCTGCAGAGCAATGTTAGTTCCTTCCCCAGTGCCCCACCTTGCTCTCTCCCCCTTACTGTATAGACATAGTGACAGAATTTTTTACAAGCCACGGAACAATAAGGCCAAGCAACAAAGCTATATGATGTTTGTTTAGACTGGGCCATGTAAATTCAGCCTGAGGGCGACAGAGGCAGCTCGTTCAGAGCCCAAGGGCAACACACCATTTGTCACAAGTGAGCACTTTGCAGTCATCTTCAGTACAAAAGACATTCTCCCAAAATGCAATGCTATATCTTGTCCCGTGAAGTCCAGAGCATTGCATGCTGGGAGCTGTCTATCTGGGCTGCACGGTAGAACTTGGCGATTATGTGTGACTGAACACTGCCTTTTGGCCATTCCTGCTTTGGAAACCTCTTCAAAATAGGGCACCATGGTGTATGGCGGCAGCAAGACAAACCTGTGCTTGCTCTTCTCCAGTGCATTCCTTTGTGAGGCCTTTGCTGTTCTCGGCGCTCCAGTAATTTGAACTAATCCAGTAAGTGTGATCTGGAGCTTTCCACCCAGAAATGTGTGGGAGATGGGGCTGTCTTGCACATGCTGCTAAAATCCTCAGTCTGAGTTTTGTGTTTGCCGCAGGGTCTCTGTAAATGCGAGTTACTTGTTCATTACATTCTTTTGAATCCATCTGGCTTCCCTGTAAATACTTAATCAAAGCCATGTGACCCTACTAGATGAGGCAAGAAACTGATGTCATGTGACCCTGTGTATGTTATACAGGGAAATCAACCAGGAAATGTGACCTGATCCTAAATTGGTCCCTTAAGGCAAGGAACAAAGTGGGTGAGTGCAGCTTGCTCCATGGGGCATGGGGATGGAAATGGGAGGGGCTCCCTTTGTATTTCAACCATTAGACTTCTGCAAATCATACATCATTGAAGTGCCTTTACCTGCCAAAACAGAAGCAAACTGGGGCTAGGTTGTCACTTTAGGAACCTCAAGATGAAATGCGCCAAAAGAGGAAAATTAAGAAAACAAGGCTACAGCAAAGCAGAGAATAAAGACGCTGAAGATGGAAATTAACCTTTGTGTGTTCTGCTCCTGTGCAGTGGTTAAACAGCAGTATTAGTAGAAATCTTTGCAGCAGTGTTCTTACCTTCTTGTGAATTTTTAACCATATGCTGCCTATTTTACCAGGGATTTTTTTTACCTCAGAAGGCAAACCACTTACTTTGTTGTATCCTGAGGTATTTCCTTGTGCTTTTTTCTTTAACCAGGGAGAACTGCTGTTAGAGAGCCAGAGATAAGTGATTGCCAAGAGCTGACTTCTCTACCTTACTGGTGACTCTTCCTTGGAGTGCCATTTTGCACAGCTTAGTGGGTCACTTGCACTTCTCGTGTGTGGGGCCTAGTGGGGAGAGGGTTGAAATTAGTCTAAAGCAATCACTGTGTTTGCAAACATAGGTCATTTCCTTCACTCTGTTGTCCTATGAACACTAATGCCAGGCTCTTCTGGCCCCTTAACTGTAATGAACTTGGGCCTCTTTTTCTTTCCATTGGTTTGTTTCAAGGGTTAAGTATGTGTACTCCTATTATTTCATGTAACTCTCTACAAATAACATGCTTTTGATATAACTTGAGACAATGAATCAAATCATAATCAAGCATTGTATATGAGATTTGTATGATATTCGTGCCTTCAGTGTTCACCCCTGAAGTATGGATGTTCTGACCCTTGGATGTGCTTTATGCTTTTGGGATAAAGCCAGGAAGAATCCTACTCTAATAAACATAACTTACGCCTAGCAAAGGAGTCTGGAGGGGATGAAGGCCAGGTAACGCAGCAGCGATCGGGCTCAGTACAGGAAGGCCTTACTCTCACATTTCTGGTGACCCAAGCTGCTTTTCAATCTCACTTTTAAAATTAATTCCATTTTCTCCTGACCTCCATTCGTCCCATCACAAAATCTCCATGTGGTCTTCACACAGTTGGGTGTCTGTGTGTGAGGCTCAGGACTTTGAAGTGGGCTGTTCAAAGTCACAATTGAGATGCATTTACAGAGCTATGTGGCGGAAGTTTGCACAGCTGCTGTCAGCACTAATGACTGGTGCAGACACTTTATAAACACTAAAATTCTTTCACCAGTAAAGTAAAACCTAGTTCATATGTTCAGCATCAGGAGAAGTTTGGCCATATTCAGTGCTCTGCGATGCACGTCTGTTTAATCTCAGCATGTTCCCACTTCTGCTGTGTGTTGTCAAAAGCAAATGTAAAGCTGGTGAAAAACAGATTGCACACCCAAGGTGTCTGTTCCCATGAATGCTAATCCTCTAGGTTTTTCTGTAGAGTGTAAACAGATTTTTATAATGTATGTCAGATGTAAATCTGTCTCAATAAAACTGTTTACATTCCCTGTGGCTCCAAATGTGTGGTGTTATCACTCAGCAACTGAGACTAGGAATGATCTACTGGTTGTATTGGAATGATCTGTGGTTTGTCATCACTAAGAAACAGTGCAAGTGGGATGCTGCAGCAAGAATAAGTACTTCCATAAACTGTACCTTGCTCAGTTTATGGACTTGCGTCCTGAATGGGCTACGGCAATGAGAATGTCCATACTGGCTCAGAACAATGGTCCATCTAGCCCAGTAACCTGTCTTCTGACAGTGACCAATGCCAAACACTTCAGGAGGAATGAACAGAATAGAGCAACTATCGAGTGATCCATCTCCTGTCGTCCACTCCCAGTTTCTGGCAGTTGGAGGTTTAGGGACACCCAGAGCATGGGATTGCATCTGTGACCCTCTCGGCTAATAGTCATTGATGGACTTTATCCTCCAGGAACTTATCTAATTCTTTTTTGAACCCAGTTATACTTTTGGCCTTCACAACATCCCCTGGCAATGAGTTCCACAGGTTGCCACTGTAAAGTTAATCAAAATACATGACAGTAGATTGCTTTGCCAGCCAGCAAGTTAAAATATTTTTATATTAGCTGAAAATAAAACTGCCTGTAGTGCACAACCAAATGAAAAAGTCAATCGAAGAACTTGCCATTGATGCAATTCTCAGGAGCCCAAAGCTGTTCAGAGGTCACTCTCCAATCATTGAGATGCTGTAACTGCTGGCATGGAGTGCAGCACCTATTCTTTGCTTTTAACATTGCAGGGGGAATGTCTCAAATTATAACTACTATTGCAGTTTTAGGTAGATACAATCTAATATTTACTGATGCTGGAATTCATCTATAATGGGGCGGTGACCTCCCTTTGGAAAATGCATCTATTACTGGATGTCCCTTTAAAAGCTGACCTGCAGGTTGGGGTCTAGGCACAGATGCAACATCTGATGTTATAAGCCTATGTTACTTCAGTAGCCTCCTGTGCGGGCAGAGAATACTTTCATTTGGACAATGTGAGATTGGAGACACTGGGTAGAATTGAGCTCTATCTCTTCTCCATCTTGCTTCTTGGCCTCGTCTACACTAGGAAACAGCAGCTTCTAGGTGAACTGGGGCTGACTGTGGTATGTCCTCATCCGCACTTGAAGCTAAATCATGATCAGCACAGGCACAGTGGATCCAATTGGTGCTATTTCCTAGAGTAGGCAAGACCCTCTGCTCATATCTGTGTAAGTGTGGGGTCATCTGTGTGGTTAGACACTGCATATTGCCACTTCTGCAGCATTGTCTGTGTGTATCACTGCTTTGGCTACACCAATCTTTCTTCTCTCTTTGGCTGGCCTGTCCCAGCTCTTGCAGCTTCCTTCCCTCTCGCCACATCTCCAGACCAGAGCCTGTGCACGATGCTGTGGCTTGGTTTCCTGCATGTGGTCTGCAGAGGTGCTGGTGTGTTCAGGGCTTTAGACCTAATCCCTGCCCTAAGTGTTATAAATAATGCAGCTGGCTGATGGCCTAAGCAGCAAGAGGCTGCAGAATTTCCCCTGTATAGGTCCCCATATTTCACCCACTACTTTAGGGACTTAATATGCCCACACCCATGGATGAGAGATCTGAAATAATGGAGGTTTCATTGTGCTGGGAAAGACTAGGACTGAACGTCCATAGCAGTCATGGCACGTCGCTCCCATTCTCAAACCTTTCCGCCACCTTCGCTTTTGCGGAGAGTCCAGCTCCGCATTCTACTCCTTGGTCAGACCCTGCACCTGCTCAGTAAATGGGGGCACCTGGCTATAAAAACTGCTCCAGAGACGTGCTTCAGTTTATGCCAGCGTCAGCTTCACGTTCTGCCTTCCCCCTCTGTGCTCAGTTGCCACTGGCCACCTTTCTGCCTGTTTGAGAACAAATGACTCCTGTTGATGCAAACACCTCCACTGCATTCGCTACCACTGGCATCATCTTGTGTCTCTGCCTCAGCAACTCCCCATCCCATTCAGATCTCTGCTGCTTGTGCCCCTCACTTCCCTTTGCCGCTCTGCTGACTTTGTTCTGTAGTCGTATTGTTTGAGGTGACCTGCAGAGGAAAAAGGTCTTTCCCTCCCACCCCTGCTGTGTAAAGGCTTGAAACTCTTGTTTAAAAGTCCTTTCTGCCTGTGTTTGTGCTTGAAATAGCAGCGTTTGTCTCTCCTGTTCTTGCTGGAGGACCAGAGGGATCGTGATACCACGTGAGCTGGGGCTGCAACTGATTCAACTGATCCTTAGTAAACTAGCCTTTTAACAAACACCTGCTGTGCATCCATTTTGGTTAAGGGTCCAGAGGGATCTTAGCACCCCCGCTTGGCTGCAATGCAGGGATTTTAAAATGTGCTGAAGGGAGCAGGGGAAAATGTAAAATCCCTAAGCATGCCAAGGATGGCGTTTTATAATTTCACCTCCCCACCTCTTTAAATCTGGGGCTCAGCTTCACATTCTGCTCAGCTCTGGGGGAAAGGAAGCAGTTGGCCATAGGGGGTTTGAGCTTCTGTAATTCTTCCACAGGGAGCCAGCCCAACCTTGCGTTAGGGCTGGTCCTGGAACCCTGGTCATTGCTGGGATGATTTGTAGCAAGGTTGAAGAAGTAACAGACCCAGCCCGTGGCTCTGCTAAGCTGTGGAGGTTTGTTACTCCCAGCGAAAAGCAAAGCGTATGGCTGCAGAGAGGCCGGCAGCCTCCTGGTTGAGGTGAGTGCCCTTGAAAGTAGCGATTGCACAAGGTAAATACCGCAGTCATCAAAGGCTTGGATTTTGTTTGGGATGGACCGTTGGCTCCGGCTGTAGGCCAGACTGTAAGTGCGCTGTGATCTGTGAACACAGGAATGCGAGATCGTGCTGAAGCCACACGCGTTCTTGGGGAAAGATCATTTGCCTTTTTTAACCTGATTGTGCGTTAATGGAGAAGTTTGTGGGTTTAACTGTGCACACAGGTGTGGTTCTGCAAGCGCGCACGCTGCCTGGAATGAAGCCATCGGAAACTGGGCCAGGCCCACCTAATCCTGGTCTGGGAGTCGCCACCGTTCCATCGCACGGGAACAGTAATTAAAGAAATCATCTGCAAACACTTGGAAGGTGGTACGGTGATAGGGAATAGCCAGCATGGATTTGTAAAGAACAAATCGTGTCAAACCAATCTGATCGCTTTCTTTGATACGATAACGAGTCTTTTGGATAAGGGAGAAGCGGTGGATGTGGTATACCTAGACT
>NC_133769.1:301425-336375 GCF_003597395.2 Chelonoidis abingdonii
TCAGGGATGGTCTAGACAGTATTTGGTCCTGCCATGAGGGCAGGGGCCTGGACTCGATGACCTCTCGAGGTCCCTTCCAGTCTTAGAGTCTATGAATCTATGAAACAGGGAACCCTGGGAGAGCCCTCCAGTTACTGGTACCGTAGCGGGCTGATGGGTACAGAACGGCTCACCACCATGCTGCGTTCAGCCCATTTGCATTATTTTATTGTCAGAACCGCTCCTACGTCCTGCCGCTGGAGTATTACCCTGCGCTACAAGGATGAATACAAGGCAAACGTACAAGCTGTGGTACAGGTTTTTGAAGGTGCTGTGCATGCTCTGTACATTTAAATACAAACGTATGTTAGGAGGTCAGCTCTGGGACTGTGTCCTAGCCCACAGCATCCAGGGCTTGAGGTTATCGCTTAGTGTAGAAGGAAAGAGTTTGGATTTCAGAGCCCGGACCCCTGCGTTGTAAGATAATGGACATTCCCCTGGGTAATGAGGGGGACTGTTGAGAGGTTCTTGCTTTGGCGGGTCTCACAGAGAGCCAGGTGGGGAAGCCACTGGTGTTGACCCCCACCAATGAGGGGAGGGAATGGAGCTAAGATGCCTCCCTCCCGTGCACACACTGCTTTTGATCGGCCGGGGTCCTCAGGTGTTTTATAAACCACACGTGCTCAGCCCTGCTGGGCTGCAGGGAGAGGCACTGTGGTCCAAGCTCAGCATGGCACACACCTCCCCAGAAGTGCGGAACGTCCACCCAGAACAGAAGGGACCTAGGGCGGAAGGGCTCCTCTCCAATGGTCCTCCGGAAGGGAGTGGGCTTCGGCTTGGGCCTGGGGTTTTTAGAAAAGACCCCCCATCCTTATGTCTGTGCCAAGTTAGTTAGAAGTACTGGGGTACGGGGAGATCCAGTGACGACAACCGATCTGGGGCCAGTGGTAGAGCTATTGAAATGGATGCACTGCCCAGGGGTGTTGGGGGGGCTGAGTCCCACGTGCCCCAGAGCTGCCTCGGGGAGTACAACAGACCCACAGAGGGAGAGCCAGGGCTGCCTGCCAGCCCCATGGCCTTGGGTGGGGGAGCAGGTACCCTCTCCATCCCCTGAGGGATAGCTCTCTCTCCCGAGCCTAGCTTGTCTCACCCTATCCTAGACAATGCCTAGGTGTAGCCTCCATCCTCTCTCCTCACCTCCCAGCAGGGGGTATATAAATACGGCCCCCCACCCACCCCCAAATACAGCTCTAGGGCCAGTCTTGGCGTGGCTGGAAGGTCTGTGTCTGTCTAGCCTCTTCTACCATGCTGTACCCCTCTCTGCGGTTTGTGGGTGCCTGACACTCCCTTACACCTGCTGACACCCCTCGCCACCTGGGAGGGGGGTTGTGTTGGTGGTCGAGCTTGTGATTAAGGCACTGCACTGGGATGCCAGAGCTGTGTTCGAGACCCAGCTCTGCTACTGATGCCCTGCGTGACCTTGGCCAAGTCGCTCTGGGGCTGTTCCCACCTGCACAGGGGGTTGAATGAGACCGCCCCGCCTCCCAGGCAGTTGGTGAGGGGAAATCCACTAATGGGGGAGGGGCATGCAGACCCTCACAACCACCTCGAAGGGGTCAGTCACAGCAAGGAGGTGGCAGCTTGGACTTACCCCTCCAGTCAGCTGAGGTTTTTTTGCTACACTCCTGTCTTCTGGCTCCTTAGCATGCAAATGAATTAGCCCCAGCTCAGGGGCAGATCCTAGCCCTCCAAGCCTGCTGCAAGCAGGGCCAGCGTTTCCATTTAGGCGGCCTAGGCAATTGCCGGGGGTGGCATTTTGCCGGGGGGGGGCGGCAGGCGGCTCCAGTGGACCTACCACAGTCGTGCCTGCGGAGGGTCCCCTGGTCCCGCGGCTCCAGTGGACCTCCTGCAGGCACGGCTGCAGCAGCTCCACTGGAGCTGCGGACCAGTGGACCCTCTCCGCAGGCCAGTGCACGGGGCGGCGAAATGGCCGTGCGCCTAGGGCGCTAAAAACACAAGCGCCGGTCCTGGCTGCAAGCCCCGCTGAATTCAGAGGGGTAAGACAGGGCACTCAATTCCCTGGCACTCAGGCTAAGCAGGACAAATTCAGGGGCGACTCAGGAAGTGGGGGCAATTCTCAGCTGAAGGGAGTCCAGGGGGCTCACACTGGTGTCCCAGGCACCCTGGGGGTGGGGGGACAGAAGACAATGTCAATCCCACCCTTTTGGCCTCTGGGCTCTTTGGGCTAGAACAAGAGGCTGGATCCGCTGCTTCTTTCACTTTCTCATCTGCCTTTTCTGTTGGAATGGGAGGATGCTGACAAAGGGCTGGGGAAGATTGGGAGGGATGTGGCACCCAGACCCTGCTCCTGGAGACTCCTTCTGCTGAGTTTTTGGGAGAGCAGAGGGGATGGCTCTGCAGAACTGTGACCACACGGCAGGGGAAGCCTGGGGAAGCATTGGGGCACCTGGTACAGACTTCAGATATGAGGGCTATTATAAAGAGGATAGAGATTGATTGTTCTCCATGTCTGCTGATGGCAGGAAGAGATGTAATGGGCTTAATCTGCAGCAAGGGAGATTCAGGTTAAATATTAGGAGAAACTTCCTAACTCTTGGGGTGTTCATAGAATGATAGAATCCTAGAAGATTAGGGTTGGAAGAGACCTCAAGAGGTATCTAGTCCAGCCCCCTGCTCAAAGCAGGACCAACCCCAGCTAAATAATCCCAGCCAGGGCTTTGTCAAGCTGGGCCGTAAAAACATCTAAGGAAGGAGATTCCACCACCTCCCTAGGTAGTTCAGCTCTGGAACAGGCTTCCAAGGGAGGTCGTGGGTTCCCTGTCACTGGACATATTTAGGAACTGGTTGGACAAACACCTGTCAGGGACAATCTAGGATTACCTGGTTCTGCCTCAGTGGGGCTGGACTAGGTGACCTCTCAAGGTCCCTTCCAGCCCCACATTGCTCTGATTTCCATAGGGAGTGGGTAAAGGGGGTGCAGTGGTGGAATGGGCCCTAGGGTGCTGGCCAGAGGATGCTGCTTGTCCCCAGAATCACGGGCTTAACTCCCAGAGGGGAGCAGGAAACTGCTGCTGCAAGGTGCCTTCTCAGCTGCCCTCACAGCACCTCTGGTGCCTTGCTCGACAGGAGCACCACTCAGCGAGGGATTTCAAAGCACCTGACAGCCAGCGGGGTGACCTCACCAATGTGAGGGGGGTCGGCTCCATCAGCCCATTTCTCAGATGAGCCCCAGAAAGTGCAAGTGACTTTCACACAGTCAGTGGCAGAGCCGGGGATAGAATCCAGGAGTCCTGACACCCAACCTTCCCCTACCCCCATAAACCACTAGACCCCACTCCCCTCCCAGAGCTGGGGATAGAACCCAGGAGTCCTGACACCCAGCTCCCCCTGCTCTAACCACTAAACCCCACTCCTCTTATGTACCCAACTCACCTTGCAGAGCCAGGGATAGAACCCAGGAGCCCACCCCTGCTCTAACCACTGACCGCACACTGCCTCTGCCCCCCTCCTCCTCCCAAGCACTGTGTGCTGCTTCCCGGCTGGGGTGGATGAAGGAGCGATGACGGCTGGTCCTGACGAGGGGAAGATGGAAGAAGGCAAAGCTGCCCTGCCTACTCCCCTCACCACTCAGCCTGCCCCTGCAGACTCGGCCTAGGGCAGCAGCTGTGGAGGGTCAATGGGGGGCTGCATGGTGCCCCCAGGGGCAGCGTGGGGTTGCTCTCCCCAGCTGGTTGGATCCATCCCCCCCTCGGGGGTCGGTGAGCACAGGCCAGCTCACCAATTGAAATTTACAGTTCAGTGTCGGAGGTGCAGCCGTGGGGCCTCAGAGCTTCTTCTCAGAGCCTGCCCTGGAGCCCGGTGCCTGCTCCCCTTGGGACGGGCCCCATGAGATGCCGCAGCCTCCTCAGCTGGGGCTGACCTGGCTGGTGGACACGGACGAAACCTCGGTTTTCTGGGCGGAGCTGGACATGTCGGACTCATCCGTGATGGGTTTTCCACACACCGTCTCCATGATGCAGGCGCGGAACTGTACGAGGAGAGAGCACCACCCCCCTGCCCTGTTAGACCGGATGGGGTGGTCCAGCTGGAGACCCCCAGGCTGCATCTGCCCGCAGAATGCTTCCGTCCAGCTCCCCCGACCACATCCACCCCCACAGCAGACCTGCTCCTGTGACGTTATAAGTGTAATGTCACATCTCATTGAAAGGTGACAGGGCCACAAAGAGTTAATAACTCCCAGACAGACCTGACCCAGGGCCCAGCATTAGAGCCTGGTTAGGCCGATCTGTAAATGAACAGAGCTTTGAAATGCAGCCTGCAGTGTTAGAGGCAGAAGGGTGGGTGTGTGCTCAGGGCTTGGGATGTAACAAGCAAGTCTTGTCTATTGCTATGGATTTGATTTAAAGATCAGAAAAAGGAGCATTAACATTTAGAAAGACACTGGAGGGAAAAAGTATTATTGTCTCTGTGTCTCTGGGAAGGTTGTGGTAACCTGTATCCAAACTGTTTAATGGATAAATTACCCTGTGCTAATTGCCAGGCTGTTTGAAAGAAGAATTAAGCCTATTGTTTTCTCAGGCTGAAAGGCTGCTGGAAATGTATAAGAAGCCTGGGACATGATCCTGCTTCATCTCAGATCTGCTTTGGGTTTCAAGAGGGGGAAACCTTAAGCCACAAGATTGAGATCCCCAGTCACTGACTGGAGTCACCCTGAACATGGACATTGGACTATAACCTATGGACTATTTCTAACAGGACCTTTTGGCAACTACAAGCTCCTCTGCTGTGTATCTGAACCTCAGAATTGAATTCAAATCTGTCTGTATATTGATCTTTTAACCAACACTCTTCTCACTTTTCTTTTTTAATAATTTTAGCTGAGTTAATAAGAATTGGCTCTGGTGTGTATTTGGGGTAAGAGTAAGTTTAATTGGACCTGGGTGTGTGGCTGATCCTGGGATTGAGAGAACTTTCTTATATGAGAGATAAGATTCAGAATGCATCCTCATATCTGAAGGTGTGTCTGGACGGAGGCCGAGCTGGGCACTTGAAGGGAATTGCAGTGTTTGGACCCGAGTACCAGTGAGTACTACAGAGGCCGTTTCGTTGCAGGTAAATCAAACTATTGTATAACCACCAGCTTCTGGGTTTGTCTGCCACATTCTGTTTGCATTCACCGGATTGAAGTGACCTCAGCTGCCTCCCCGGGCAGCACCGTCACAGCTCACAAAGTCCCGCGGAGGACTTCGCAGGCCCCCGGCCCCCACAGGATGCCGTTTGTAGAGCCTCCTAGCTGTGGGTTGGAGCACTCTAAAGGGGTGGGTTCTGCTGCGCCTGCCCCCCACCCCATCCAGGCCAGGCGGCTGCTACTACCCTTCTGGCTCAGCTCGCGAGCTCTAAGGAGCGCCACACGCATGGGTCCCTGGGGAGTCTTTGCATGCCATCAGCAGACCAGGCAGGGTAGCCCTGTGCTGTGAGGTGCTGCCGAGAACCCTCTCTCTCAATGCCCGCCTGGTGGGTCTGGCTCATCCTAGCCTCCAGCTGACCCAGAGCTGGGGTGGGGAGAAATTTCTCGCAGATTGGCAGGGACCTGGGGGGACGGGTTCACCAGCAGGATGGGGCAGGGTCTCCTGCTGGCATCACCTGGGCAGCTCACGCCTAATCAGCTCGGGTAAATCCACCTCTATGAGAGGTGGTAGTTAGGCTGAATGGAGGAACTTCTGCGACGCCTAGCACTGTCTACACCAGCGCTGACACCGGCTTAGTTACCTCACAATGCCTGGATTTTTTCACAGCCTGAGCAACGTGGCTGAGCCGACTCACTTTGTCACGTAGACCAGGCCTGTCTCCCGTTCTCTGCTCGTGGCTCACAACAGTTGTGTCACCTGAGGACCAAAGTCACTGCTCCCCGTAGGGATCTGGGGGCTGGTGATGGCTGTGCTAGACAGGAGTCACACTAGATAAACTAACAGGCCCTTCTGCCTTAAACTCTATGACTCCCCTCTGCTCTCCATCCAGGTACAGTGCTGGCCAGGCCCTCTGCCCCAGCCCTCCCAGGCCATTTCCTGGGGAACTCAGAGCAGGGACCCAGCAACCTGTTGTCAGCACAGCCCCCATTGCCCTGCCCGTGCTCTCAAGCAGGCCGGATGTGGCCCGTGATTAATATCATGGCCCAGTGACCGCCAGGGCAGGCTCCATGCACCTCTCCGGGCAACCGCTCACTTCTCCAGCTCCAATCCTGGGCTGCACCTGGGAAGGGACTGGTGCTGCCAGACCCTGCTCTCAGGGACCCCAGGGACTTGGGCCGGGCAGAACTGGTCTGTGGCGCACGTCAAGCCGCGCTGCCCACCGGGGAAGGAAGGAAACGCTCACCTGTTGTTCATGAAGCCGTAGATGATGGGGTTATAGACACAGGAGCTCTGAGAAGAAGGCAGGGCGGTGACGAGGCGCAAGTCGAGGCATGGTTGCGGTTGTTCACTATGTACATAGCCATGGCCGCATAGGGCACCCACAGATGCAGAAGGAGCCCACCATCACCACTACCATGCGGGACACCTCCGCTCGCCTTCTGGGTGGTGGCCGACTCTTGCTGCTGGGCCGCTACTGCAGGCAACCCACCAGGGCCCCCGATCATAAGCAGCAGGTCCCAGGCATCCTTCCCTAGCCCCCCCTCCACTGGGTAGCTCTGGAGAGCAGGGCTGCTGAACAGGGTGGAACAGCCGGACGGTCTCTCGCCTCGTGGCAGGTCTGATTCCCACCCGCCGTCACCTGGCCCCAGCTCCGACTCAGTGGGGAGAGGGTCGTACTGGGGGATTCCTACAGGAGTCACAACGCCCCGTCCACCCTGGATTTAGTTACCAGAAACGCATCCTCCCTCGGGTCCTTGGGATGGGGCAGTGCCTTCGAGCCCCAGCCTGGAGCAGGCCACTTGCAGCCTCTGGCATCGGGCGCTCTCCCTGTGGTGCATCAGGCCCTGACTATGTTACAGACCAAGCCCCGGACTGGTCCCTGCAGCCATGGGTGTTAGACAAGCAACTCTGAACTGTCACAGTGCTGGGGGGCTCTGTGGAGGACACCGTCCGTCGTCTGTCTGGGAGCCTCTTTGGCACAGTCCTCACTAGACGGACCAGCATTTCTAACATCAGAGACCAGCTAGAGGCAAAAAATCAACCCATTCAGATGGTCAGAGCTGGCCAAGCAATCACACTCATCAGCTTGCAACCTCCGTCTCACAACACACTGCACACTCACCAGTGTGCAACCTCCCATCTCACACACATACTTGCACTCACCAGCGTGCAACCTCCTGTCTCTCACACACACCGCACACTCACCAGTGTGCAACCCTTTCCGTCTCACACACACCACACCTCACCAGCGTGCAACCCTCCTGTCTCTCACACACACTGCACACTCACCAGTGTGCAGCCTTCCGTCTCACACACAACACTGTACACTCGCCAGCGTTCAACCCTCCCATCTCACACACACACTGCACACTCGCCAGCGTGCAGCCCCCTATCTACACACACACTTGCACACTCACCAGCGTGCAACCATCCCATCTCACATACACACTGCACACTCACCAGTGTGCAACCCTCCTGTCTCTCACACACACCGCACACTCACCAGTGTGCAACCCTTCCGTCTCACATACACTGCACACTCACCAGGGTGCAGCCCTTCCGTCTCACACACACACTGTACACTCGCCAGCGTTCAACCTCCATTTCACACACACACACTGCACCTCGCCAGCGTTGCAGCCTCCTATTCACAACACACACTGCACACTCACCAGTGTGGCAACCCCCATTCACACATACACTCACACTCATCAGTGTGCAACCCTCCCATCTACACACACCACTGCACACTCACCAGTGTGCAACCATTCTGTGTCTCAACACCTGCACGGGCTAACCAGTGCAACCATCCCATCTTCACATTTACACACTGCACACTCACCAGTGTGCAACCCTTCTGTGTCTCACACACTGCACGCTAACCAGCGTGCAACCATCCCATCTCACATACAGACTGCACACTCACCAGCGTGCAACCCTCTTGTCCCACACACACCACACACTCACCTGCATGCAACCCTCCCATCTCACACGCACACCATACACTCACCAATGTGCAACCCTCCTGTCTCTCACACACACCGCACACTCACCAGTGTGCAACCCTCCTGTCTTTTACACACACCGCACACTCACCAGTATGCAACCCTTCCGTCTCACACACACTGCACACTCACCAGTGTGCAACCCTTCCGTCTCACACACACCACACACTCACCAGCGTGCAACCCTCCCAACTCACGCACACACTGCACACTTGCCAGTGTGCAACCCTCTCATCTCACAGTGCACACTCACCAGTGTGCAACCCTCCCATCTCACACACACACCGCACACTCACCAGTGTGCAACCCTCCTGTCTCTCACACACACTGCACACTCGCCAGCGTGCAACCCTCCTGTCTCACACACACACTGCACACTCACCAGTGTGCAACCCTCCCATCTCACACACACACTGCACACTCACCAATGTGCAACCCTCCCATCTCACACATATACTGCACTCACCAGCGTGCAACCCTCCTGTCTCACACACACACCACACATTCATCTGCATGCAACCCTCCCATCTCACATACACACTGCACACTCGCCAGCGTGCAGCACTCCCATCTCACACACACATCACACATTCACCAGCATGCAACCCTCCCGTCTCTCACACACACTGCACACTCACCAGCGTGCAACCTTCCCGTCTCACACACACACTGCACACTCGCCAGTGTCCAACCCTCCCATCTCACACCACACAACTGCCAGCATGCAACCCTCCCATCTCACACACACATCGCACACTCACTAGTGTGCAAACCTCCCATCTCTCACACACACACTGCACACTCGCCAGTGTGCAACCCTCCCGTCTCTCACACACACTGCACACTCACCAGCGTGCAACCCTCCCATCTCACACCACACACTCACCAGCGTGCAGTCCTCCCATCTCATGCACACCACACACTTGTAAGCAGACAGGTGTCCTGGGAGCCGGCAGCATGCCCTGGCTCTCTGCAGCGGGTACTTACGGCTCGGAGGGCGCCCAGCAGCTGGGAGTAGGAGAAGCAGATGAGCGAGAAGGGTACGATGAAGCAGAAGATGAAGAGGAACCAGGTGTAGTATTCGCTCCTGTATTTGGTCCCCACCGTGTACCAGTCTGGGCCGCACGAGCACTGCAGGCCTTCGGGGATGAACCTGCAAGACGGAGGGCACAGCACTTCCCCAGAGCTTGCTCGGCCTTGTGCAGCCAGCACAGGCCACCACCTCTGCTGGCCAGGGCCGGGGGATGGGCAGGGCCAAGCACCCCCCGGCCCCATTTGGCGTGGTTCGTTCCCCAGCAGCAAGCAGTCCCGCTGCTCCCAGGAGCACAGGCAGGTGGGAGAAGGCTCCTTGCTCCCTGGCCGATCATGAGCCTGGCTACTGCAGCCACGTGCGAGCAAGAGGGAAATCAGAATGAGGAGATTTTGAGGCCTGGCGGCTCCTGACCTCTCAGGCTGGGAACGCTTCCCGAGGCTGGTGCGTGCCCTGCCCAGCCTGAACTCGAGCCCAGAGATCAGACCGAATAGCCCAGCCCCCCGCGCTGCAATCGGGGCCCCAAGCCGGCAGGTGGCAACGCTGGTTCTGAACCAGTTCGGAGCGAGAGGCTTTGCACACCACCAGCTCCCTGCAGAGCTGGCTAGCGGGTCAGCTGCCAGACACTCTGCCATGGGGCTGGGGAGGCCCCCCAACATCTGCTCCCTCTTGGCAGGGGCGTTTGCCAGGCGATGCCATAAGACTGGGCAAAGGGATTGGAAAGAGGCAGGCCCAGGGCACGCTGGGGCGATGGGGGGGGCTCCCTCTCTCCTCTAGGACGCCCCAGCCCCCAGCCTGGCTCCTACCGGCTCCACCCAAAGTAGGGCGGGATGGAGACGCCGATGCCGATGACCCAGGTGGCTGCCACCGCCATCAGAGCGTGCTTGGAGCTGAAGCGGAAGTTCCCAAAGGGTTTGCAGATGACGATATAGCGCTCAAAGGCCAGGAAGGCCAGGGACCACCCGGTGACCAGGCCTGGGGAAGGCACAGGGAGATTACCCCACACAGCCCCTGCACCCTCAGCCATGCCCCTCGCCCAGCTACTACCCCGAGGGACCCCCGAACCCACCTTGCTGGCGTTCCTGGGGCAGGAGGCTGAGAGGAGCTCAGCCAATGTGGAACTGGCCCATTGAACCTCTGCCCCATGTTCCCCCTGTTCCCCATTAGCCAGGCCCCCTGCTTCCCCACCAGAGACGCTTCTGGACACAGGTGAGGGGCAGGGGAATGGCCCTTTCTCTGCATGCATTTGTTGCAAGCAGAGTGACCCGGGGAAACAGCTGACGGAAATGCCCCTCGCATTTCAGCGGGGCTTGGGAGGCTGGTGAGGTTATTTGGGTATGGGTCGCAGCAGAGGCTGCCTGGAAAGTCATTTCGTCCCCGTTCGCCTTGTCCCCCTGGATAGTGGCGCATCCACCAGATCCAGGGAACGTAGCAGAGCCTGCAAAGTCTCTGGGTTCAGCTTCGGTCACCCCAGTTTGTGAAGGAAGGTGAAAATCTACGGCCCCGCTCCTGCAACTGGATCTGCAAGGCTGCCACAGTCACCTGGTCTTCTGCAGCCTAGTGCAGCGCCCCTCCCAGCGCTGCTGCCTGTCTGCACAGGGCTCCCCCGGGACTGGCTCTGTCCAGCCTCCGGTGAAGGCAGTGGGAAATTGCCCCTCACGGGTCCTGGGCCCTTCAGAAGCTGTGACACTGCCATGCATCTGGAGCTCGCGCCCGCTCTGATGCCTGGCACTGCAGGGGACCGGAGAAGGTGCAGTAAAGGACAGCGACAAGATGGCTAAAGAGGGTCCCCACCCTGGGGCTTCCCTGGGAATATGGGGGCGCCTGCTCTCCTCTCCTGACAGATTCCTCAGCTCTTCTCCTATCCCCTCCTCCCCTGAGTTCCCAGCTCCACCCGGTGCCACAGGTCACACAGGCATGCCGGGGGAGCCCCAGAAGGTCGGCCCAACACCCTAAGCCTGAGGGCCTGATCCCCACTCACTTCCCGCCAGCATCCCCCACTGTTGCTCTTGATTTCCTTGGGGACAGCCCACCCCCATTCGATTCTACTTGGGCCTGATCAGTAAAAGAAACCACCTGTCTAATTGTGCTCACAAGAACATAAGAACAGCCAGACTGGGTCAGACCAAAGGTCCATCTAGCCCAGTGTCCTGTCTGCCGACAGTGGCCAATGCCAGGCATCCCCAGAGGGAGTGAACAGAACAGGGCAATGGTGAGTGATCCAGCCCCTGTCACCCATTCCCAGCTCCTGGCAGGCAGAGGCTTGTGATCATGGGTGCTGATAACCCAGAGCAGCTGTGTGCTTGGCTCTCCCCCCTCGGCTGCCCAGCGCTTCCTGCCTCCGCTTGGATCTGTCTCGCCCCCAGAGCAGCCCCCGCTGCGGAGCGTGGCCCTGGCAGGGGAAGGAGAGGCAGATCCTAAGCTGGTGCAAATGGCTCTGGCTTCACTAGGGCCCCACAGTGCCCCCGGCAACCCCTTTGAGCCCATGCCGCAGCCCTCAGCTACTGGGCCCCTGCCCGGCTCGCCCATGGGGCCTGCCCTCGGCCCTCCCCCCTCGTTACCTGCGACGGAGCCTAGGAAGGCCTCCAGGGCGCAGGCTTGCCGCCCGAAGATGAAGTAGCCCTGGGAGCTGGAGATGAAGACCATGAAGACGGAGAAGGAGCAGAAGATGAAGCCCCCCAGGCAGATGTTGACCAGGATGTAGTTGAGCGGCTGCCGCAGCTTCTTGTACTTGATGGTGACCACGAGGACGATGGCGTTGAGGGGCACGCCGGCGAAGAACACGAAGCCCATGAAGGCCGTCTGGAAGTAGAAGGCCCAGAGTGGAGCAATGTGGTACTGGGGCCCGTCCCAGGGCCCCACCGAGGAGATGTTCTCAAAGAGGTAAAAGTCTTCTTCCCCCGACATCCTGCTGCACAGAGCCTGCCCCGGCTCCCTCCCCCCTTCTAATATACAATCCCCGGGGGGACAAGCCACTTAAGGGCTCATGGGGGGATCAGGAATTAAGCCTGAGCATCCTACGGACAAAGTTTGGGATTAGGGGCTGTAAGCCCCTTACCTCCTGTCCCCTAAGCCCCCTGAGAGGGTAATCTTGTTGGCTGCGCAGCCGGGAGCCGATTGTGTGGCCTCTAGGGGATTCCGGGGGGTGAAAGGGCAGGGGGCAGCTGGCAGCCTGCTCCCGTTCAGTGGGGCTGGGTGGGTCATGGGGGCCGTGAATCCAGAGACACTCCAGTGGATGGCTGTCACCTGCCTCCCTCCTTTCCACCAGGAGACGGAGTGGGTGACTGCCCAGTGCACCCCAGCGCATTCCCCCTTGGACCCTGTCCCAGCCCACTGGAAAAGGGGCTCCCAGCCCTTCCCTTGGGGTCTGTGGCACCGCCGGGGTCTCGTGGCAGGAGAGATTTGGAGTCTACATTTCCCGTTGCCGTCTTTCCTCTCCTCCCCTGTCCCACCAGGCTCAGGATGTGCCTAAACCGCTGGAGGGTTGGCTACACTGTACATGGCACCAAAATGGAGTGTGCGAAGCGGGTCAGCATGGAAGGGACGTGACGGGGGCATTGGGGTGCCCAGCATGGCAAGGACGTGACAGGGGAGCGTGGCTGCCCAGCGCGGCGGTGACGCGACTGGGGCATATGGCTGCCTGGTGCTGTGGGGACGTGACCAGGGCATGGGGCTGCCCAGCGCGGCGGGGATGTGACTAGGGCACGGGGCTGCCCAGCGCTGCAGGGATGTGACCGAGGCCCCCGGGCTACCCAGCATGGCGGGGATGTGATGGGGGCATGAGGTTGCCCGGTGCTGCGGGGACGTGACCGGGGCCTGGGGCTACCTGGCATGGCGGGGATGTGATGGGGGCATGAGGTTGCCCGGTGCTGCGGTGATGTGACTGGGCCCGGGGCTACCCGGCATGGCGGGGATGTGATGGGGGCATGGGGCTGCCCGACGCTGTGGGGACGTGACTGGGGCATGGGGCTGCTCGGTGCGCCGGGACTCTTATGACCCTGGTATAGCACAGCAGTGCCCAAACCTGGCTTCCAAGGCCACATCACAGCTCACGGGGTCACCTCTCCTTTGCATGTTAACTGGCACCAGCTGAAACATTCCCACCTGTGCGATCGGCTCAGATTTGGCAGCTAAATAGAAATAGTAGCGGAGCCAGCGATGGAAACCAGCTGCCTGCAGTATGGGGTGTCAGAGCAACCTGGGGGTGGAGGAGGCACTTAGGGACTCTAAGGGCCACCCAGGGCTTTTGCTCTAAGATTGGCCAGGCAGGAGGAGACCCCAAAACATTTGCAGTGGGGGAACATTGATCATCCCCATCCAGCTGGAATGTGGCCTTGGCAGCCAGGTGGGCACTGCCGTGGATTTTAGGCAATAAAATTTCTCCTCCTTGTCACTGAGCTTCTCTTCTTGGGGGAAGTGGCTTCGTTCTGGCAGATCCCCCCAACCATTAAAAATGGGCTTGTCCGGGATTTGAACCCGGGACCTCTCGCACCCTAAGCGAGAATCATACCCCTAGACCAACAAGCCAGCTTGGAAATGTGTTTGCCACATGTTGTCTTAGAGGAGACCTTGGCAGTGCTGGAAACCACAAAACCATGTGGCCTCTGAGGTTCAAGCAGCTGCACAGTTCTTCCCCAGGTGCCTTGGCACTTTCCACCTTGGGTGGCTCAGACACAACATCCACTAGACCCTGAGTCAAGCCACTTCAAGCAAAGCAGAGCCCCCACAAACCCAATCCCTGCCTGCTTAAGGGGCCCGCTGCTTGCGTCTCTCTTTAGGAGCGATGCTGCGTTTGCGATGAGCCGGGCTGCAAGGGGGGAGCTGTGGCAGAATACACCCTGCACACTGCTTTGCATGAGGAATGCCTTGTGAGGTATTTGCCGATCAGGAACAGCCTGGCGAAGTGCACGGAGCAGCCTGACAGGTGACATTAGAAACGCAAGCAGAAATCAGGGCGAAAAGCAGGTTTTCCAGAGAAGTCTGGAAAGTGGTCAAACCTGTTCCTCAGGGCAAGCCGACACCTCAGCCGGGTGTAAACAAGGCCCATGGGTCATTACCTGCTCAGTTCCCATTCTTGGGTGGGGGCAAAAATCTACATCTTAGCAAAGAAACAGCACTGGGTTCCCAGCCTCACCGAGGGCCTGTCATGGGGCTCCCAGCTGGAGGTGGGGGGACAGTGCTATAAAAAGGAGGGGGAGATGCACCCTCTCTCCCCCTGCCCATCACATTCTCTGCACCAGAAAAGACAAAGGAAGCAGCTTCTGGACTCTGGAGGAGGCGTCCGGACCTCAAGGGGTTGGTCAGGGGGCCTGCTGGAGGCACCTGGCCACGCAGCTTTGCTTTGACTCTCATAGAGTTTGGGAAGTTGGACACCTGTGACTGGTTTATCTTTATTTTTCTTGTGACCGTGTCTGACTCTTACGGTCACTGCTGGGACTCTCTGAAAACCGCTCTTTGTAGCTAAGACACTTGGTTTGTTGTTTTAGCTAATCCGGTGTGTTAAGCTGAACTGTCTAGGTAACTATTTAAAAGCTGGGATATTCTTCCCTTAGAGTAATAATAGCTTAATATGCTTGTATTGTCCAGGTGAGGGCTGGCCATGCAGGACGTACATTTCTGGGGGGAATCTGAGGACTGGGGATGTGTTGGGTCACCCTGCAGGATAACCCAGGCTGGGAAGAGCCTCGCTGTGGCTGGCTGCAGATCACACACAGACGTCGCTGGGAGTGACTTGCATGAGGGAAGCTGTTTGTGAGCAGTGCAGGACTGGAGGCCAAAGCCGTATAAAGAGCACCCCAGGTTAGAGGGCAGACCTAACACAGCTACTCCTTGGTCTGGGTTGTGCCCTGGGTACGTCACAGGAGCCCATTCTGCAGCTGGGGGAGGGAAGTCAGGTGCCCCAGGTGCAGCCCCGTTCCTGTCCAGCCCACCCCAAGAGCAGAACATTCCCAGATCTCAGGGACCCTGGCACTTGTGACCGGCTGCATTGTTCCCCTTGGTTTGCAGAAGCTGGTAAGTGAGCGGCGTTGGGTGGGAAGAGGTGAGACCTTCCCTCGTCCGTCTCAATGTGCTCGCTGCACGGGTGGGGCAAGATCACTGGGGCAGCGGAAGTGCTGACCCCTAGACAACTAACCAGGTCCCAGCTGGGGGCAATGGGAGGTTTTCGGTCAGTGGGTTGGGTGTTGGGACAAAGTGGGAATTTACTGTAATATTTTATTAAGCCGATATGTGCCTCAGTTTCCCCTATATTGTGCTTGACTACCCAGTGGGGTGGTGGGGAGGACTGTTTGCTCACGGGGCAGGCTGAGAGGCCTAAGCTTGCATGTTGCCCAGCTGTCTGAGCTGGGATGGGTCATTAAAAAGGCCTGGCCGAGGCTGAACCTCTATCAGTAGAGGATCCTAGAAGTCACTGGCAAATCCAGTCGGCAGGACATTGGCCCCTGGCAGCCAGCGCCCCCAAGAAAGAGGGATTTCCCGGCCTCTCAGCAGGGAGCTGAGCAGAGACCCCAGCTGGCGCACAAAGGCCTGGGAAGGGGTGAGGTGCCGGGTAAGAGCTGGCTGCTGCAGGGAGACGGGGCTCTGACCTGGGACCCGCCCAAGGGGGTCAGACAGAGCCGGATCATGGTGTTCACCGCAGCTTGGCTGGGCTCTGCACTGGCCGGATGGACTTGGGCCATGCTCTAACCGTGCCAACCGACAGCCCCTGTGCCCTGCGCCAGCGGCCTAATGCCCCCGACTGGTGTGACAACGCCATGCGAGTCACTGCGAAGGCTCGGGAGGTGCATCAGTCCCTGCAGAGTGGCCGGGTCTCTCCAGGGTCTGTCTCCGCGGAACTTCTCTGTAACGCTTTCACCCTAAGAATAAATGGGGCTGCTTCGAAGGAGCTGGGGGGTAACATAACCACAGGCGATACACTGGGCATAGCCTTTGGGGAGAGCAAAGTGCAGACTCTGGCCTTGCAGGCAATCTGGCTTGCTGGGGATATTACAATCTAGGGATGGAACTTTGCAGCCTGAAAAACCCCCGGTCAGGAGGGAGAGAGATGCAGCCTGGCACCGTAAGCAAGAATCACACCCTACACCAACAAACAGCCCTGGGAACCAAAAGCACAAATGATTCTCTGTGTATACGGAGCCTATAATTCAGGCTGAAGGGCATCAGTCCCAGCCTCAGCGCAGACTGTTAAGAATCTGCCCACAAACCCCAATCTGATGGTGAGTTCTATCCTTCAGTCTCACCAATTATCAGTGTAAACTCCCTCACGTGGGGTCACAGACAGTCCTCGGGGGTGCGCCAATCTGTCTGGCCACCCCAGTGAGCTGTTTGTGACAGATGGTCCCTTACGTCAAAGATCCCAGCAATATTCGGGTCACTCCCCAGTCGCTCGTCCCAGGTCAGATGCACCTTAGATCTCACGCCTAAGACAATGCTTGTAGCCAATCCTACAGTAAATGGTCTCGAGGTTTATTCATTAGGGAAAGGAAACAGGAAAGTGAGTTACAAGGTTAACGCAGGTAGATACACAAATGGGTTCCAGTATGAAGTTTCACAAAGGAATAGAAGCTTCTGTAATAAGCGAGCTCTGTCTGTCCTTTAGGGCAAACGCAGGCAAAGCAGCTGGGGATCCCTTGCTTATGCCTAGAAACCTTAGCCCCAGAGGAATCCAAGCAGCATGAGATTCAGTTCCTCCTTGTTGGGGGTTTTTATTCCCTTCCCCCCATCTGCTTTGAGTTGCAAACTCAGCTGAGAGGAGGGATTCACTTCCACAGCTCATCTTCATGGGGGAGGGAGCAGAGGAAACAACACAATCTTTTGTCCTCTTTAACGTTCCACTATCATCTGTCTGGCGTTGCGGGGCCGCCTCATGGTGCAGGGCAGAACACCTTCTGCCGGAGACCAGCATTTCACACCAGTTAACACCTCTCTCCTGTCTGGTCAGTTATACTCTTGCACAGGCTCATAATGCAAACGCTCAGATATGACCTGACGATACGGGAGACAGAGGTTACAGGTGAGATTAATGCTGGCAGCAACTCACAGGCCTTTCCTAACGTCTCAGTACATTCTCATAACTTTAATACCTCTGCAGCATGGGGCACAGGTCACTGCAGGATTAAACTAGGGTAAATGGTGGATTCGCTGTAACTTGAAGCCTTGAAACCATGATATGAGGGCATCAGTAGCTCAGCCAGAGGTGAGGGGTCTGTTACAGGAGTGTGATGAAGAGGTTCTGTGGTCTGCGAGGTGCAGGAGATCCAACTATGATGGTCCCTTCTGACCTTAAAGTCTATGAGTCTAACACTCATTGAGCCAGACTGATCCTAGCCATGTATGTGTCTGTGTTCACATGAGAACGTCGGCAGGAGCTGGTACCTGGTCTGCCAGCGGCACAAGAGTCTCCTTTCTCCAGCTCCAGGCTACGGCGTACAGAGCTCGGGACACTTCAGATCTACTCTTTAGCCTTTACTATCTACTAGGCTACTGAGAAATGTTGCTTTCAACATCCAGTTAGTCTCCCTCTCCCCACGCGGCTGCAGGTTTTGATGTAAATGACGCCTTTAGTGCGAGGATATTGACTGTGTTCCAGGTATCGGGCCAATGCATGGGAACCCTCCTGTGCCTCTATTGAGCACTTCAATGTGTAGCGTCGGTCTCTGCATGGCTTGCGGGACATTCAGAAAAGCCACCAGTGCCCTGTCTTCCTGGATAGCTTGTTGGTCTAGAAGTATGTGTCTGGGTTTGGGAGGTGCCACCCGAGCCTACAGCTTTCCTTTCTTCCCCGGTTTAAACAAGGCGTCGCTCCCTTTGGGTAGGCGCGATGCTCTGCCGCTCGCCCCTCTGAACGGAATCCCACTGGGGGCCAACGCTATCTTATGTTCAGATCCTGGGACACTGGGCCCAAAGCGTCTCTGTTGCTTGTGCCGAATAGACGGAGCCACCTGGCTAGATCAGAAACAAATGAGCTCTCCCTTGCCATGTGCTCCTCTCCGGGAGGAAAGTTTTACGGCTGATCGGCAAGTGTTTGGTCATGGACCCGACTTTTTTTTGCTGCATCACAGGTGCCCCTTCCCCTTCAGCCAATGGTGCTTGGCCCCTGCCCAGGGCAGGACATGGAAAACCCATTCTCGTGGGCAGCTAGCAGGCAGCGCTGCAGGGTGGGGTTGCAATGGGGTTGCAATGGAAAAAGGTGAGTGTTTTAATCCAACTTCACCACTTTTCTGTCGTCGGGGAATTGTAGATAAAAAGTCCCACTTACTTTCCGTACATTACTTATGTGGGGAAAGTCAGTTTGTTCTGCAAAATCTTCATCCGTCCCACTGCCACTATGTGCTGAAAAAACAATGGGCTCGTGCGGGATTTGAACCCGGGACCTCTCGCACCCTAAGCGAGAATCATACCCCTAGACCAAAGAGCCAGTTGAGTATAGGTGTTCTTCCAGATGTTTTTAGAGATGAGCCATTGGCTGGGTTGGCACTTAGGGATCATATTACTTTCCACACGCATCTGGCAGCAGGATGTTCCCTAGACTCTTTCCCCTGCCTCCTAGACACACTTGAGGAACAATTTATGGCTTCGCTACACTGGGATTTTCACCCTGCTGAAGCTGCCAGGATGGAAAACTCCATAGTAGATGTGATTTGCCCAGCTATAGTTTAGCCCCTTCACAAAACTGGTGATGCTACGGTTTTGAGCCATTGCAGCTGCTGGGGAAAGGTTTCCATCTTCAGCATCTAAAATCTAGACTCGAGGCCGGGCCAGTTCCAGAGCAGGTTGCTGTGGAGTGGGGGGACGTCTATGTGAAGGGAAATGTCACTATTGTCTCCTTCTCTCTGCCTTTGCGTTTGTTCTTTAGGCCAAATCTGAGGGCTGGTAAAAGGCCACGCTGGCCTGGAGGAGGAAGGTGCATTTCCAAGGGCTGGTCCCTGGCTCGCAGCTATCTGGTAGGCAGTGAGAGCAGCACCATGTGTGCGCCCCCTTGCCCAGCTCTTTGGGTGCCAGCCCCAGGGGCTGCTTCCAATCACCTGTACCGAGCCCCACAGAACTCAGCAGTTCTCAGGCTGGGGGCTAGTTTTAGGACTGCCCTCCAGGAGACACTGCCTTTCGGGCTAGAGGAGGTGTTCGGGGGGGGGAGTCACTCTGCATTCTCCTGCCAGCCCAAGAATCTTCCTGCACCCCCCAGTATACCCAGCTCGAGGGCCACAACTGCCCCTTGCTCCTGGCCAGAACTCAGACCCCCAACACGGCTGCACAGGTCTGTCAACTTATCAGCCCATGCACTGCTGATAGGCAGCTCCTGTACCCAGGAGCAGCTCCATTCTCCCCAGCAGGGGCACAGGAAGAGACTTGCCCCAGTGTCAGAGCCAGGACTAGAACCCATGTCCCTTGGCTGCCCTTGGCTTGTTACCACCCTGTGGTGCATGGTGCACTAAGGCGGTGCCAGAGGAGACTGTGCTAGTTCTGTGCTGTGGTGTAGTGGAATAGGCACAGGGCTAAGAGTTGGGGGAACTGGATTCTAATCCAGCTTCTGCCACTTCATCTTCCCCAGGTGTAAAACTGCTCTGCTTCCTGAACTCAGACAGCTGCTTTCTGGCCACCAGTGAAATCATCACTGCTCTGATTGTGCCCACTGCATGACTAACAGAAGCACTTTCACCTAGTGGTGGTTGCTACAGGGTGGGGGGAAAAGCAAGCAGGAGCACAGAACTGCTGTGAGGGGGGAAGCAGCTCCTCTAGCCACATGGAGCACAGAAAGTGGCCAAATTTGTGTTCACCTCTGGGTGGTGCTTTGGGGAACATACCTTATGAACTCACCCTCAGGCCTGTGGCCTACACCCTCCTTGGTAGCTGGCTCTGCCCCCCCTGAGCATGGGACCTCACTGCTGCTTTGTCATGGGCATGTTGTCTTCCCAGGCTGGTTTGTTGTCCTGGGCTCAGTCCTGCGTGGCAGAACCCCCAGCTGCCCTGCTGATGGCACATGGCTCCTGTGCCCTGCGGTGAACCGGACACCCCTGTTAAGCTACAGAAACCCATTGATCTCTAGGGACCAGTGCTGCACAGAGGCTTTGGGGGGCCTGGAGGAAAACCATGGCCCAGTGCAGCTCTCAGCAACATGAGTGCTGCTTATCAGTGGGGCAGACAGAACTGTCTCTGGGGGAAGTCCCAGACCACAGAACAAAGTCCCCCAAGAACTAAGGACCATCACAGACCTCACCACCTTCCCTTCTCTACCATAAACACAGGGCAACAGGTCTATTTAACAAAACGAATGAAACCCTACCAAAACAAGACAATCCCGACCACGAGCGTCTCCCTCTGGGCCTGGGGAGGGGATGAGGGAACCAGAGTGTGACAGACGTGTAGTCCCAGTGCTAAATGCATGACGCAAGGTGCTCAGACTACACTGGTGATCACACTATTAAAACCCATGTCAATTAATAACATTGCTTATAAACCATCTTACAAAGGCCCTAGGGACAACCTGCTTCAGCTGCGCTCTGTTGCTTTAGGGCTCATGAGTCTTGCTTTGGGTATATCCAGATCAGCCTATCCCCCTGTGACGTTATTGATATAAACTGGACCATATAGAACGGTTGCAACCAGGTCCTTAGTGGCACCAAATCTTATGTAAAGGGGGTCATATAAGGGTCTCGGACCAGGTTATGGTTGCTGGTTATGATTATTGCTGTTGTGTGTCTTGTATCATTTTGTAGTTGAAGTTATAAGTATTAGCTGTATACTGTCTGTATTTCAAATTGGTGCTGCAGTTCTGGAAACACCCCAGACAAGCTGTGTCAGCTCAGCTTAGCCTGCTTGATGGCCATTAAGGACCATCAGCTACACACTGACCTCTGAGAGAGAGACAGATACGCCTTGTGACTCAGCAAAATGCTAGGACTGGCCCATGTGACTGCAGACTCCATTTTGCTGTAATTTCCACAGTTAGAACAAAGAAGTGTTCTTACACCTGGAGGAGCTATATAAGGCTGATGCCTCATCTCCATCTGGTCTTCAATCCTGCTTCCTATCCTCTGGAAGGACTTTGCTACAAGCTGAAGCTCCACGGACTGATGACCCATCCAGTGGGGGATGTTCTCCAGAGACTTGATTTGAACCTGCAGTTTACTCCATCACTGCTCACAGCCTGAACTAAGACTTTGCCATCACTGTATGTAATTAATCCATTTAACCAATTCTAGCTCTCATCTCTACCTTTTTCCCTTTATGAAAACCTTAGGATTTTAGATTCTAAAGATTGACAACAGCGTGATTTGGGTAAGATCTGATGGTATATTGACCTGGGTCTGGGCTTGCTTCTTTGGACCCAGAGAACCTTTTTCTTTTACTGGGTTGTGGTTTTCATAACCATTCATCCCAGGACAGGTGGCACGGTGGGATACTGGGAGACTGGAGTGTCTAAGGAAATTGCTTGTGTGACTTTGGTGAGCCAGTGGGGTGAAACCGAAGTCCTTTTCAGCGTCTGGCTGGTTTGGTTTGCCTTAGAGGTGGAAAAACCCCAGCCTTGGGCTGTGACTGCCCTGTTTGAGCAATTGGTCCTGATTTGGCACTCTCAGTTGGGTCCCGCCAGAACCGCATTGTCACCCCCACCCCCGCCATGTAAGTAGCACACATTTGTGCATGACATAACCCCGGCCTGCTCTTCCCCACCAGATAAAAAGGGAATGGAAGTAATCGTACAGGGAGACCAAAAATATTTTGGCAGCTGCTCCTGGAATGTTGGTGCCCAAACCAGGTCAGATGGGCTAAAACCGCCATGGCCCAGTGAGCTGAACGTTAGACGGAGCCGGTGACGTGCCGAGAGGGACTTAGCATTGCATCGAGGCAGCTGAATATTTACATTAGCTTAGTAAGTTTGTTTCTTCCATTGTATAATTCAGAGGGAGAATCCGAACTCAGTCGATGGGCGTCTGCAGCATGTGGTAGCCGTGTCGGTCCCGGGATATTAGTGAGACAAGGCGGGGGAAGGAATAGCTTTTATTGGACCAACTTGCACTGGTGAGAGAGAAGAGTGTTAGAGCCCCGCAGAGCTCTGCTGCGGGTCCGGGACTGTGTCGCGTGTGCATGTCATCCCATAGGTAGATATGCGATACTTTGCTGTGCAGGCTGGTGGGTGCAGGGTGGGCGCAGGCAAGTGCCCGAGCTCAGTAGGAAGGGAAGTGAGAAGCCGGGTGCTGGGTATGAAAAGCCTCCATTGCCAGCTGCAGAGAACCCTTGCTCAGCGGATGCAGGGAGGCACAAGGCTTGTTTGTCCGGGCTGCATCCGCAGCTGGCAGTTCCCGTCTGCTCTGCAGACTCCCTGGGCAGGAAGGTGGGGTGAGGCAGCAAACAGCCCCGAGCGCTGCTGGGTAGTGAGACCTCAGTGTAATGTGATTGCTGGACTGCTGCTTTGGAGAGGTGGCACCTACAACAACAACAGCTGGAAGCAGTAATGTAGGATGACTCATTGGTCTAGGGATATGATTCCTGTTTAGGGTGCATGAGGTCCTGGGTTCAAATCCCAGACAAGGTCTGTTTTGCAACTGAGTGTGGGGAGGGTTTCCCAGAGAATTTCCCCTTTGGACAAGGCTGGGTTGTGAGAAAACCCCCCAGAGGTCAGTGATGATGCTTGAATTGTTGGGTCCAGCCAGCCAGAGGCTATTTGAGACAAATCCACACCCCCCCACCCACCCGCTCTTGCTGGGTGCTGCTGCAGCAGGTCCACATATGTCCCTGTAGCAAAGTGGGAATTTCCTGAGACACATGGTGGCACTGACCTCCTTGCCCAGCGATCGCGCCCCACTTCATGGGGGGGAAAGGGCTCAAATGCTGCTTTGGGAGCCGAGTGGGGGCTGTCGCTTGACTGTCTGTGGGGAGGGGATGAATGGGCGGCTGAGACCTACCCGGATCAAGGGAGAGTCTGGAAAGACACTGGGAAATTCCAGCAGGCGGAAGGTGTGAGCTCAGCGTGGGGCTGCAGGAGCAGGACAATGGACCCAGAGGTGACAGGCAGCTGGGATCATGGGTGCCAGCTTTGTATAACTTTTGGTGGTGCACAGAACAGGTCTAAGCAGAACTGTCCCCTTCATAGGACGGACCAGGGCAATTGCCCTGGGCCCGTGCTTTGGGGGAGCCGTGAGTCAGGAGGACACAGAGTCCAAGGTGACCTGGTGGGCTAGCGGGAGGCCTGGTACCAGCATCAAGCGAGCGACCCAGACCCAGCCTTCCTGCCCTGCTGGCTCCCAGCATAGCTGGGGGAGGGGCAGAAGCCTGAAAGAGGCAGGGCAGGGGTAGGAACTTGGGGGGAGAGGTGGAATGGGGGTGGTGGGGCAGAGCAGAGGTGGGAAGAGGCGGGGCAGGGGCAGTGACTTGGGGGAAGGGGTGAAGTGGGGGCAGGAAGAGGTGGGGTGGGGCGGGCTGGGGCTGGGGCTGGGGCTGGGTCGCTTGCTGCTGCCAGCACCAGGCCCCTCGCTAACCCCCTAGGCTGCTCTGGACCCCGTGTCCCTCTGAAGCACGGGGCCCCCCAAAGCATGGAGCCTGGGGCAGTTGTCCTGGTCCATCCTATGGACAGAACAGCTCTGAAAATATAGGCCCAAACATTGGTGGAGCTGGGTGTGATGTTACTGACATACTCTGTGATCATGTAGATCATTGTTGCAACCACTGTTATATATTTGCAGCAAATATTGTGCAAAGGTTGTCGTGTGAGGTGTCTCTGGCAAGGTTCTGATTTGCTGGCTGTCATTACGCTGTCTGGGTGTGTGTATCGTTGTTGTGGTTGAAGTTATGAATATTGGCACGGGACTTGCATCTCAATGCGATTTGATTCTAAGGAGCCTTAGTAAAGCATCTGGCCAGCTTCTTGAGAAAGGAATTTGCAAGTTAAGTGCCCAATCAAGAAACATGTAACTGACAATGCACCTTGGGAGACTCCAATCCACATAAGAAGTCTACCTGGGAACGTTCAAGATAGCGTGTGGGCAATGGCTGCCACCCTTAAAGAACTGAGCCATGCATGGACATGTGACTTGCCCATGTGAGTCCAAAACTCCATTTCCTGTAGTTTCCCACAGTAAGAACAAAGAGGCATCCTTACTCCTGGAAGAGACTATAAAAGGAAGCTGCTTCATCTCCATTTTGTCTTCAATTCTGTTTCTTACCTCTGGAGGAACTGTGCTACAAACTGAAACTCTGAACAAAGGACTGACTGACCCATCCTAGCTGGGGATGTTCCAGAGACTTGATTTGAACCTGCAGTTTATTCCATCACTGCTACAAGCCTGAACCAAGAACTTAGCTGTTACTGTATGTAATGGATTCCATTTAACCAGTTCTAGCTCTCATCTATATTTCTTTCTTTTTATGAATAAACCTTTAGATGTTAGATTCTAAAGGATTGGCAACAGCTGATTTGTGGGTAAGATCTGATATGTATATTGACCTGGGTCTGGGGCTTGCTCCTTTGGGATTGAGAGAACCTTTTTCCTTTTACTGGAGTGTTGGTTTTCATAACCATTCATCCCCAGGACGAGTGGAACTGGTGGTGATCCTGGGAGACGGGAGTGTCTAAGGGAATTGCTGGTGTGACTTGTGGTTAGCCAGTGGGGTGAAACCGAAGTCCTCTCTGTTTGGCTGGCTTGGTTTGCCTGGGTGTGCATAGAAACCCCAGCCAGGGGCTGTGACGGCCCTGCTCTGAGCGATTTGTCCTGAATTGGCGCTCTCAGAAGTGTCCCACCATCGTTATGCTGGGCCCAGGTTCCTGAATATTGGTGGAGCTTGGGCACGACGGGCCCATATAACTCACCGCCTATGGCTGGGATCAGACCTGGCCTTTGGGGAGACTCAGGAGCTGTCACCTAGGGCTGGCAGAGACAGGGGGCAGGGAGAGAGTGCTGGAAATGGATTCCGTGGCCGCTTGGCCGGATAGCGCGTGGGCTTAGCCTGCACGGACTGTCTTCTCCTTCATCTCTCTGCACTGACCTATGGACTTCCCAAGGCCATGTCCAGCTGACTGATGAACCCTGCTCTGTTTGGGAAAGGCTGCCAGGCACACCTGCAAATACTGGCTGAGGTGCCCTGGTCCCTGCAGAGCGGACAAGTCTCAGACCGGGCATCTGGCTCAGCTGGACGCACTGGGCAGAGCTCGCGGCATGAAACAGGAGGGCTGGCTGGCATCTCAGAGGCCGCGTGGCCTGCCCTGAAGGACGAGACAGGGGTCAAGTCCACTGAAGGGTTCTTCCAAGGGCCTGTTTAAAAGCTGTGGGATCTGCAACAGGCCCATATTATTATAGTCCAGTCATGCCCACAGAACCCAGCCAAGATCAGGACACACACTCGCTCCTGTCCCCTGTTCCTCCCCACCGAAGCAGACAAAGGGTTTAAGGAAGGGAGCCTTAATATCCCCATATTACAGGCAGGGCTCAGAGATCAGTGGAACGACTCACCCGGCGTGTTTGGGGCAGGGCTGGGCCGTGACTGCAGCTCTGCCACGTCAGAACCTGGCAGTGTACGGACCAGCCTGGCCTAGCTGTCCGTCTGGTGTCCCCTAGAAACACAGCTCCGTGTTACAGCCTCGTGATCCAGGCCATTCACCACCACGCTGGCTCCTGCCTTGTTTCTGACGGGGCCAGAGCGCACTTCCAAAAGGACGTTGACGAATTGCAGAGGGTCTGAGCCCCTTGGGCTACCGGAGTCCCTCACTACCCAGATCTCTGGGCACCTTAGAAACCTCCACCCCCAACAGCCCCACATCAACCCTGGGCTCTGCCCTGGTTGCTCGCAGTGCTTGTCTCATTGGGGGCAGTAAGGGCTGAAGCAGCCAGGTCCCGGGTGAAGATGGCTCTAGGAGAGGCCTGAGCGTCGTGTGATGGGCCCGCTCAATGGCAGCCACTTTCCTCATCCATTCCCCTCATGCAATGCTCCCCCAGCCCACAGTGAAGATCCCAGCCTGGCCAGGCCAGGCAGACGCTGACCTTTCAGGCTGGGTTGCTGGGGGAGCCCTGGAGCTGGCCTGGTGCCCTGTTTTCCACGTCCCGTCCCAGGGACAAGACCGGGCTCAGCGCTAGCGGGGATGCGGCAGGCAGTGGGGAGCTGCGAGGCGGAGCGGCCCCCTCCCAGGAAGGATGAGCAGGTGAAATCAGCTTAATGAGAGGAGCTTGGCTCAGCCCCCTGACCCCTTTGGGGGGGAGGGGATCGAAGGAGGATTAAGGACAAAGGGCTCCCTTGAGCTGCTTACCCCAAACTCCCATCTCCAGCCCAGCAGGCTAATTGGAGCCCGGAGCAGAAACGGACCCACAAGAGCCGCACTTGGCCGAACCTGCCCAGCCCCAGAAATGACCCAATTCCACAAGTTCCCCGCTTCCCTCTCTTTTCCCCCTGCATGGCGCCAAGATCTCGCTCGGCTGCCCGCGTGGGGCTCGTCTCTGACATGTTCCTCTGCCTCGGGGGGGTGTCTGCGTCTCAGCCCCTACGGCTGGCCCGCCTCGGGCCTTCAGCGCACCGTCCTCACTCTGGCTTTCAGTCTCACCTTGTCACCCTGGCAATGGGCACTCTAGAAAGGTCAGAGAAAGCTAGAACAGAATCGGAGGATGCTACAGAATAGCCTGATCTCGCATTGTGCTGGACGGAAATGGAAAGGACAGCCTTGCTCCCCCCCGCATCCAGCCCCATCTCTAGTTAGTAACCATCCGAGTGTATTTCTCTAACGTTGTTCTCCACCTAGAATGTCTTTCGAGAGCCTCTTGGTAGCCTGTGTGTCTTTCTAGAGCACCTCTCCATGTGATCAACCAGCATTGCTCTAAAGGATCTCTCCTCCTATTTGCCTAGATGCTTGATTGTTTGCAAATGTATGGCTTTCTGGATTGTCTGCCTGGTTTTCTAGAGCACATGGGCAGAGGTTCTTAGTGACTGGAATGGCAGAGGGGCACTGATCAGTATGGGAGCTGCTGGCCCCTGGCATTGCATAGCACTGTGATGAGATGAGATGCAACGGTCTGTTAATATACCATCATGTGCATATTCCATCCATAACTGCATTAAGTGACTAGTATGGTTGCAAGGATAACGGTGCAAAAGCTAGGGAAGGCCAAAGTTAAGGTTGCTCACTTAACCTTAACTCTGCCTCCTTTGCACACATGCATTGTTATGGTGCAGGCTTTAATTTCATGATCACCTTTGGGTACTCAGAAAAGAAAATAGAATGTCATAGGTAAGTGTATGCAGCATTTCATAACATGTTTTCTATTCTTTTATCCTGGCACTAGTTTCATTATCATACCGGTCATTGTCTTGGTCTGTGCTGGGTTATCTTCACTCCAAGGTACGTAGCACAGTCATTACCTGAGCAGATAAGAACTGTGCATTTTCTTCTCCACCCGCAGCAAGGCCTTTCTAGGGTGTGAGTCAGCGGAGCAGGAGGCTAACTAGGGTGGCCTACATCTGCCAGCCAAGTCTGTGTTGGTCCGCGTAATCTGTCGTATGTCATATAAGAACATTACCCAGTGTACTTAACTATAAATGACTTTTCTGGGCACTCTGTCATACAGAGTAGGATGCAGCGCTACAAGACACTACCTGGGTACCTAAGGTTGCAGTGAACGAATGTCTAACATTGTCATAGCTGAGAAATTGTATGTGATCACCTACAGGCTATAGCATAAAGGATACCTGCAAGGGGGCAGTGTTAATGTTGCCCATGACTTGGTTGCTCAGTGGTGCCAATTCAGATATTTCTTGCGGTAAGGGGGAAAATTCTGGTCTGTCCCCCTGAATCCGGGTGTCCCTCAGTAGGGGAGCCTCCCCTCGCTCTTGCCCCCACAGTGCATGAATCAGTGATCCAGGAGTCGAGGTCTCGGCCGAGTCCCCTACTCTGAGCTGTACCAGATCATCACAGTGTCCGTGCAGCAGGTGGTAGCGCCATTTCGCCCAGCCGCCCCTCCGTCTGGTCACAGGGGTGGCTAGGTCAGATTTCAGTGGGACCACGCAGCCAGAGTGACGGTCCAGAGCCCTCCGGCAGCAGCTGTACTGGGTTAGTTTGGTACCATGGCTTAAAAGCAATTGAGCCATGCCCCCTGTGACGATGTGGTTCTGGCGGGACCCAACTGAGAGTGCCAATTCAGGACCAATTGCTCAAACAGGGCAGTCACAGCCCAAGGCTGGGGTTTTCCCACCCCTAAGGCAAACCAAACCAGCCAGACAAAAAGGACTTCGGTTTTACCCCACTGGCTAACCACAAGTCACACAAGCAATTTCCTTAGACACTCCAGTCTCCCAGGATCACCACCAGTCCCACACGTCCTGGAGATGAAAGGTTATGAAAACCAACACCCCAGTAAAAGAAAAAGGTTCTCTCGATCCCAAAGGACCAAGCCCCAGACCCAGGTCAATATACACATCAGATCTTACCCACAAATCACGCTGTTGCCAATCCTTTAGAATCTAAAATCTAAGGTTTATTCATAAAAGGAAAAAGATAGAGATGAGAGCTAGAATTGGTTAAATGGAATCAATTACATACAGTAATGGCAAAGTTCTTAGTTCAGGCTTGTAGCAGTGATGGAAGTAAACTGCAGGTTTAAATCAGTCTCTGGAGAACATCCCCCGCTGGGATGGGTCATCAGTCCTTTGTGCAGAGCTTCAGCTTGTAGCAAAGTCCCTCCAGAGGTAAGAAGCAGGATTGAAGACAAAATGGAGATGAGGCTCAGCCTTATATAGGCTTTTCCAGGTGTAAGAACACTCCTTTGTTCCTACTGTGGAAAGTTACAGCAAAATGGAGTCTGCAGTCACATGGGCCAGTTTCTGCTGCACTCCTGCTGAGTCACAGGGCGTATCGCCTTCTCTCAATGGGTCAATTGTGTAGCTGATGGTCCTTAATGGGCCATCAAGCAGGCTAAGCAGAGCTGACACCACTTGTCTGGGACTTTTTCCAGTAACACAGCACAAGTTTGAAATACAGACAGTATACAGCCAATATTCATAACTTCAACTACAAAATGATACAGACATACAGACAGCATAATCATAACCAGTAACCCGTAACCTGGTCTTAGACACCTTATATGACCCCTTTACATAGGATTTGGTGCCACTACAGAACCTTGGTTGCAACCCATGTTCTATATGGTCCCAGTTTATATCAATAACGTCACACCCCCAACGCAAAATTGATGCAGGAAGGGATGACACAGACATCACTGACTGCATCCTAATGATTCCTATTCGGGACAATGCATCAGCTACAATATTTTCCTTCCCCCTTATGTGGATTATATCCATTTCATATTCTTGAAGGGCTAAACTCCAGCGCAGCAACCTGGAGTTGGTACCTTTGGCCCTGTGCAGCCAGACCAGAGGGGCATGATCACTCAACACAGTGAATTTTTGGTTGTACAAATAGGGCTTAAGTTGCTTGACAGCCCAGACAATGGCGTAACATTCCTTCTCAATGGTAGCATAATTTTGCTCAGTGGGGGATAACTTTTTGCTTAAGTATGCCACGGGATGTCTCTTACCCCCGCCCCCTCTTGCATTAGCACTGCCCCCAGCCAATATTGGAAGCATCTGTACACAGCAAAAAAGGCTTTTTGAAATCTGGGCTGGCCAACACAGGCTCTTGGCCAAAGCACTTTTTATGCTTTGAAATCCCTGCTCACAGGCCTCCGTCCATTGCACCCGGTCTGGTTTTTCCTTTTTCGTCAGGTCTGTGATGGGAGCAACAATGTCACTGAATCCCTGAACAAACCTCCTGTAATAGTTGGCCAGACCAATGAACGATTGGACCTGCTTCTTAGTTCTAGGGATAGGCCAGTTCTTAATGGCCTCCACCTTTGAAGGCTCAGGGCGCAGTCGCCCATTGCCCACCCTGTGCCCAGGTAGGTCACCTCAGCAGCTCCCATTCTGCATTTAGAAACCTTAACAGTTAGATTGGCCTCCCTGAGCCGGTGCAGCACAATCCCTATGTGGTTAAGGTGATCTTGCCACGAACTGCTGAAGATGGCCAGGTCGTCTAGGGGGGGGGGATCCTTTAGCAGTGGGTGGCTTCCGCCAGCCCAGTTCCCAGAAACCCAATAGGTACAATGAGCCCCATGAGTGGAAGTGAGAAGTGCCTGCAAACAAGACAGTGGGACCGGGGGTGAGGCCTCCTTAGCTCGCCCAGCACTGCCTGGCTGCTAAGGAAAGACCCTCGAGAACCAGCCCCTGCCCATCCACTGACTGCAGCGACTGGAGAGAGGACTGGGTGATGCATGGGGCTCTGCTGGACTGTGGGATCCGCTCGGTTACAGAGGCAGAGGGCCTGAACGAACCTTTCTCCCTCCAGCTGGCAGCGGCTGCCAAGCCAAAAAGAAGCTGGAGGTTTTTGGTGCAATTCCCAGGGACTGGTGAACACCACAATCCCCCTGTCAACCGGCAGCCCCTGTTCTCCCCTCTAGAGGGAGCTACCCCAGCGTTGCGGGGGGGGGGAGTGGGGCAGGCCCTGCAGCCAGACCGGACCTATCTCCCCCTGGGGCTGTGAGCGGCACTAAATGCACATGTGGAGTTTTATTGAGTGAACAGGCCCCTGCTTTACTGTTCTTCTGCAGCAGGGTGGCGAGCAGCTTTGAGTCCCAGCCCAGGGCTGTAGCAGAGCCATGCCGCAGGAGTGCAGCACGTGGGTATATTGCAACCGGGTGGCACCCTCACGGGATGCGAGGAGCTGGGATCTCTCCCACTGAGTAAGTGCTCTCTAGACACAGGGGCTAGTAGGGAGAAGTGTGAACAGAGCCAGGGACCTCATCACCTGCAGTATGTCCAGCACCGAGGAGGGACTCGGATTTCATGAGCTGAGCAGCACTGGGGGGACCTAGAGGGAAAATCTGCATGCTGCAAACAGCTCCATTGCGCTCTTCCCACAGCCAGTACCTCAGTGTGGCACTAGGGGGTGCTGTGTGGCAGGGAGTGGGGTGCAGAGCTCAGTAGGGGGTGCTCCCTAATGCAGACCCCAATACCCCAGTGTGGCACTAGGGGGCACTGTGCGGCAGGGAGTGGGGTGCAGAGCTCAGTATGGAAGCAGTCACCCCTTTGCCTCAGTGCTGACCTTAGTGCCCCATTGTGGTGCTAGGGGGTTCCTGAAGGAAGCAAGTGGGGGACTGTGACATTATGAGTGTAAAATAACATCTCATTGAAAGGTGACAGGGCCAGAAAGAGTTAATAACTCACAGACTGACCTGACCCAGGGCCCAGCATTAGAGCCTGGTTAGGAAAATATGTAAATAAGCAAAGCTTTGAAATGCAGCCTGCAGTGTTAGAGGCAGAAGGGTGGGTGTGTGCTCAGGGCTTGGGATGGAACAAACAAGGCTTGTCTATTGCTGTGGCTTTGATTCAAAGATCAGAAAAAGGAGCATTAACCTTTAGAAAGACACTGGAGGGAAATAGTGTTACTCTCTGTGCTCTGGGAAGGTTGTGGCAAGCTGTATCCGAACTGTTTAATGGATAAATTACCCTGTGCTAATTGCCAGGATGTTTGGAAGGAGAGAGAAGCCTATTGTTTTCTCAGGCCAAAAGGCTGCTGGAAATGTATAAGAAGCCTGGGACACGATCTTGCTTCATCTCAGATCTGCTTTGGGTTTCAAGAGGGGGAAACCTTAAGCCACAAGGATTGAGATCCCCAGTCACTGACTGGAGCCACCCTGAACATGGACATTGGACTATAACCTCTGGATTATTTGTAAAAGGACTTTTGGCAACTACAAGCTCATCTCTACTATGTATCTGAACCTCAAGAACTGAATTCAAGTCTGTATGTGTATTAATCTGTTAACCAACACTCTCCCTCTTTTCTTTTCTAATAAATTTTAGCTGAGTTAATAAGAATTGGCTGTAACGTGTATTTTGGGTAAGATTTAAGTTATAATTGGACCTGGGTGTGTGGCTGATCCTTTGGGATTGGAAGAACCTTTTCTGTATATGATGAGATAAGATTTTCAGGAATCATCATCATATGTTTGACAGGTGTGTCTGGACGGAGGCCTGAGGCTGGGCACTTTAAGGGAACTGCATTGTTTGAACTTCTGAATAACCAGTGAGGTACTAGAGAAGCTGTTTTGTGCTGGTTGGCAAACCTAAGTATTGGAATAACCACCAGCTTCTGGGGTTTGTCTGCCCCGTTCTGTTTGCAGTTCACCCTGATTGAGTGACCTCATCTGGCTCCCACGGGCAGCATCGTCACAGGGACTCAGTAAGGGTCCCCCAGCTGAGTGGTGCTAACCCTTCTGCCCAGTGGGCATGATGCTGCAGGGCGCTGTAAGGCTAGACACGTCACCGTTCAAATGATCCATGAGAAAAAGAAGGTCCTGAGCCCAGGGAAAGATCCCCTGGCAATGTTTGCAAGGTGCAGGGTGCGAACCTGATGCCCTGACCAGGTTCCCATTTAGTCATTCCTCTCTTGGGCTAACAAACTGGCTCCTCCAGTTTCAACTGGTTTCTTCTCCACTTCCTGTCCTACACTGTCATAGCATTGCTGGCCCTGTTTAACAGCTCCACCATCCCGCTCCAGAGATGGCCGCATGCCAGCGGGTTAGCGAGGTAGCAAGCGGTGAGTGAGGTGTTTGGGGGTCATTTGGCTCGTAAGGTGCACTTTCCTTAACTAATAACACAGACTTCCTTAATTACTGCCCTGGGGACTAGAACCTGCCATGAACAGCAGCATGAGGGCATAGACTGCCCACCGCCAGCCAGAGGGGGAATGCTCTGCCATGTGTCCTACCAATGGCAATTCTCCTTTAGTTTGGTGGCAGAAGAGGCGGGTTTGGGGATGACCTGGAGTCCCAGACTCAGGCCTCTGGCGCTGCTGGGAACGGAGCCAGGCAGGACTCTGGCGCCGGGTTTCCCCACCTGGCCACTCTCTGCAGGGCAAGGAGCCTCCTCTGCTTCGGCGCTTCCTGGGTCTGAACTCAGAGCATTCAGCCCCCTGCTCACCCCGTGAGCTTCCTGCAGTGAGTCCACTGGGCTGGGACGCCTGGGGCAGCCTCACCCTCCCCCACAGGGGCCCTGCACCCCAACTCCACAGCAGCCCTGACTCCCAGCCAGTGTGGGGACAGGAGGTTTATATCCATTGCCAGGACACAGAGTATTGGCCATTCTCTGTGCCCAGGCAGCCAGTTGGCATCACACCTGCCCTCTAGGGGGTCTCTGCACCGATCACCCACACTTGTCCTACCACCTAGACACTTCAGTAACACATGGGGAAACTGAGGCACAGACTTCAGAGAAAACATTAAGAACATTCTTGCTTTGTCCCAGGGGGTCAGGGGTTCTGAGGTCCCACCCTGCTCTTGCTGGGAGTGACTCGGCAGTGCATCCTGGAAACCGATCAGGCTTTCAGAAGGACACTCGTTTGGTACAATGTTTTAAGACGTGGCTTGTTGAGCCTGCCAGGACCCGAGCCGATGCCAACCTCACTTGGGTAGCCACAGTGAAGTGTGCTGAATTCCCTGCCCTCGGGGTGTCATCCTGCATTGCTGAGGGGATGTAGCGCCTCACCTTCCAGTGCTGGCGGGGACGGAGAGCAGCAAGCAAGTTCAAGGCCCGTCAGCTTGGCTGTGGGCTCGCCCTCGCTCAGCTGGGCAGCGGGAAGTTCAAAAGGTTCTTTACTGCGGGCCTGGGCCCAGTTTTGGCAGCCACCTCTCCGAAGCAGCGCCCGGTCTGTGGCGAAGCGAAGGTGTTCAAAGAGCAGGCCCCGCCGCAAGTCCCAGCAAGAAGCACCAGGTCTGGCTCTGGGCTCGGCAGATCAGCACGGCTGCCAGAGCAGATGCTCAGTGGGGAGCAGCGTGGGGTGCAGGGGAGTTGTGGGGGGAGCAAGGGCGCTGGGGATCAGGAAGGAGGTGCAATGGATTGTGTGTGTCTGTGCGTACGTGTGTATGTGTGTCGGCTCCATTGCCCTCTGCAGGGCAGACAATATCTGACACTGTGATGATGCGGTACTGGCGGGACCCAACTGAGAGTGCCAATTCAGGACCAATTGCTCAAAAAGGGCAGTCACAGCCCAAGGCTGGGGTTTTTCCACCTCTAAGGCAAACCAAACCAGCCAGACAAAAATGACTTCGGTTTCACCCCACTGGCTAACCACAAGTCACACAAGCAATTTCCTTAGACACTCCAGTCTCCCAGTATCACCACCAGTCCCACCCGTCCATGGGGAGAAAGGTTTATTGAAAACCAACACCCCAGTTAAAAGAAAAAGGTTTCTCTCGATCCCAAAGGAGCAAGCCCCAGACCCAGGTCAATATGTTTTATTAGAGAATATTTAAATAAGGATGATACACAGGTTTTGGCATGTCAGTCATTATCATCGGCGGCAACATACAGAGTATGGGGGACGCTGGTATTTTGGTTATGGGTTAGATATAGTACATAACAAATATAACATCAGATCTTTACCCCAAAATCACGCTGTTGCCAATCCTCTAAATTCTTAAAATCTAAAGGTTTGTTTTCATAAAAGGAAAAAGATAGAGATGAGAAGCTAGCATTGGTTAACTCAGTGATCAATTACCATACAGTGATGCGCAAAGTTCTTAGTTCAAGCTTGTAAGCGTGGATTGGAAAAACTGCAGGTTCAAATTCAAGTCTCTGGAGAACATCCCCAGCTGGGATGGTCATCCAGTTCCTTTGTGTAGATGCCTTTCAGTTATGTACAGCAAAGTCCCTCCAGAGGTAAGAAGCAGATGAAGATCCAGATGAGATGAGGATCAGCCTTTATATAACTTTTCCGGAGGTGTAAGGACATGTCTTTGTTCTTATGTGGAAGTGTACAGCC